>NC_090232.1:30442854-30810354 GCF_024489055.1 Chanodichthys erythropterus
ATTTAATCATTTCTGTATGCTCATGGGCTTTTTTTCAATATGGCTTAATTTACCCCGTGTGTTTTATACCACTAAAAGCCACTTTTATGATAGATCTTGAAAATATGTCATTTTCACCAAGCCAAGTATATATGAAAGGCATATCATCTATTAGAAATGAGCATATGAATTCCCACACAACAACTGCCAAAAGTGTTTGCATGTTTAATAGATCAGATATATCATTTCCAAAAAAAGGAACATTACAATAGGCACAGGCAGATCTGTCAAGTCTCTAATTCAAACCAATCGCTCATGAAACTTGTTTTTGTGCTTTCTATGCCATTCAAAATCCTTTTACTAGACCTTTATACACCATTAGAACTATATAAATTACCCACAATTATCAGGTGAAATAATTTATAACTTGAACAGAATCTCTTTTTATATATATTTAGGGTTGGGGGGGAATACATCTTGTTCATTAGTCAGATGTTAAATTGTGCACAAATTGTACACTGAATATTGACAGTGTCATATGACAAAGCAGTGAAATTCAAAAAAGCTGAAATTTCATGTTGTATTCAATCTCACATTTTAATAATTTGCAGATCCACATGGCAATAATACCACCTGTTAGTTTACACAGTTGTATGTTTCTAATGAGGACACAGTTGCATTTCAGTTGGTCTTGTGTAAATCCAGAAATAAAAGCATTAAAAACTTTATAATAGACATCCTTATTTAAGTGAGGACTGAAGGCTTTGAAAATTAAAACTGAAAGCATTCTAGAGAAAAGTTTAAAATAACATCCAAGTGAATATCCAAGAGGTGACTGTCAGTTCAGTTATCCGGAAGTCGAAGCAACCCAGACATTGTTCCTCTAAACTCTAAACCTCTAAACATACAAACAGGAAGCAGAAAGGCTAATGATCACTTTGAAAAAGCTACAAAGTGCAGTATCTAAGAACCATGCATAGGTGCACCAGTCAATTATAAGATAAGAGTTCTTTGTAACACTGACACGTATAGGGGACCATGACATGGCACATCTGAAGTTTTGCTTAGTAGTGGCCATGTTGCAGTTTTGGTCCAGATAAGACCTAGATTCAAAGCAATATGTGTGGCATAAATCTAACACTGCCCTCATCTTGGTGTACAGTATACCTGCAGTGAAGTATGCTGGCGAACGTATCATGGGTGGCTATGTTTCATCAGCAGGAAATGGGTATCTTAGCTGCTTTTCCACCGAAATTACCAGACCTACCATCCCCCCCCCCCCCCCTGGTTTAGACCCTGGTTCCTGCGGTCGAAACACACAGAGTACTACTCCAAAGTCCCTAGTTCATGGGCAAAGTTTGTGTGGTGGAAATGCGGATCTTGTTAAAAATAAAGAAAGATATGTATCAGTATGCAAAAACACTACAAATTACAGTAACAAAAATGCCAGTGTCCTACCCTGTCAAAGTCCAATCTTAATCCAAACATTTTTCATGTCCAAACTGAAACCTGGAGCAGGATTCTGCCTGGAAGAATGAGCCAATATCACATTTAATAAGATTGACATCACTGCAAAAAGTGACTTTTAAAAATATAAGATTTTGTATTTTGTATCATTATGCTATGAAACTATGAAATGCAGATATTGCTGAGAACATTTACATGTAGGAATTCAGCAAAAATTTGAGAGAAAATTGCTTAAAGGCATGAATATTTTTGCAAGGCACTTGTATACCCAGGTGACGACAGTGCCACCCAAGTCTAATGCTATTAATTACCACAGATGTTTCCATGAGTCTCCTAAACAAGGCCCCTCAAACGTACTTTATTTATGTTTTCTGGCATTGCTGCATTTTTCCAAAGAACAATTCTTTCCACCATTGATTGGAGTTGTTTAGTCTGTCAGACCTGTGGTGTTGGGTTCACTGTTTTATACATCTTGTCACTTTTTGTGATCTAATTACCAAATAAAAGAGGTGATATAACAATTCTGAGTGACTAGCACTGTCAAGTGGGGTGGTCCAGCATTTATTTTGAGTTTCTACATTTACATCTTTCCTGTATCCTTTAACCTTTGCGTTCTGGCTAGGGTTGAGAGTTTTAAAATAGCCACATTGTTACGATTTTAATCTGCTGCGTTGCACTTTTGGGTTGTACAACTGTGTGGTCGGGGAGAGGGCATTAAATATCATATATGAAAGTCAAGCATTTGAGATGTTGCAGTAAACCTTACCAGGATGACTGCACCCATCTGAGTTTGTTTAGCAGTCCGTTAACGTAGAATAATAAATAGGCCACCGCACATAGAAATATATGCATGTCAATGTCCAAAATGGACAAGAGAGAGACTGTAGGATTGTTTATTGGCCGGTGGCAATAACTGAGAATATGTCAGTAACTGAACTTTTTATATATATTTTTTTTGTTTTGTTTTTTTGGTAATATAAACATAAACTGACGCACATCCTCGGTCTGTTTCCATTTTTTTTTTTTTTACTAGTCCAGTGTATTCAATATTGAAATCAGTAGCAGCTCCTAACTGTGAATTTAGGTACGGCAGATTTTGGGTCCTAGCAATAGTATATAATAAATATTTTGCTTTATATTCTAATCGCTAAACACATGCAGAACACTTTTGGCAGAATTCTAATGTCCTTGTATTATTAAGCCTGATGGTTACACTCAAATGTTGATTGATAGGCTTTAAGTACACGCTCATGGAATGCCATGTTACAATTGCCTTAATGTAGTATTTATTGCCTCCAAATGTTGTTTTAGAATGTTTACAAGTTGTGGAGGAAATTAGGTGGGAAAAAGAAACTCATTTCTCAGAACAAACCTAAAACAAACACATCAGAACTATATAAAAGGCTATTCACATGAGCATGTTTAAACTAAAAGATTTAAACTTTCATTAATTTAATACGTTACTCCACATAGGAAAACAGACATGTTACTGACCTGATGCAGAATGATATACATATAGCTGAAGCTGATTGATATCGCCTTGGTCTGGAGCGAGGTTTATGTAAGGTAGTTCGAAAATAAGCTGGGCAGTCTCATATCTGCCCCAATGGCTCTCTATTAGAGCGTGCTGCAATTCCATTTTTCACCATAGATTTACATTGTAAAGCTGGGGAGGGCTCAATATCTTAATATCATGATACATGCAAGACGAAGCCATACGCTAAATTTGAATATATCCTGCTCACTTTATGACTTAAATAGCCTAGAAAATCCAAAAATATTTGTTGCAGAATGCTGAACACATTTGCAATTTATTATTGCTTCAGTTTATTTAAAATTCTATGTTTCGGATAAATATTTTGGTGGGGATCTGCCCCACCTGTCCTTACAGATGAGCCACAGCTGATTGAAATATTATCTTAAAAAAGAAAAACAAAAAAAAGTTGCTCTGTTAACAAAGTTCATCATATATAAGATACAAGAAGTGAGAACTTAATAGCAGTTTTTATTTTTTTTTTTTTTTTTAATATACAGTCTGTTCTGACATCTGTATAAGAACACACATACAGTATCACAGAAATCTAGAAATGTTTGAGGAACACATCACAGAAACACATTTCTCATTGCTTTTTCACTAAAATAGATGCAAGCATTGCAGTGTTTTGGTTGAGAGTTACTCGAGTGACTTCTTTAGTGACTTTTATTCGCATTTTCGAGCACCAGAACTGAAGATATGTCAGAAAGCAAATATAAAAATGTGTCTTCCATGACATTGGATTTTGTTGGCTGAATGTGTTGAATAGTTTCTTTAGAAGCACTTGTCTGTAGCGATATTGAGGTTGCAAATTCCTCTAGGCCTAAGTGTGTGTCAAGATATACAAACACTTTAAATAGTGCTCACATTCTCCTGGTCCCCATCTCTCACAAGTCTCCTTTATTTCATGGTCTGTACTAAATCTCTCCTGCTCACAACCATGTTCCTCCCCTTGACAAAGACCCTTAGGGGTGGTACTGAAAGGCCTACAGCTACAATACACAGTAAATTTTTTGATACAATGTATCCACAAAGAGGTACTAACAAAAGAGAGAGATTACAAAAAGGACAGAGGAGTCACACAGAGAGCCTTGATGAAGCCTTTTTTGCCATGCTCGAACACTCCTCAGCTCTTCACCCCTCTACCCGTGCGCTTGCTTTCATCAAATAACTCAACTGTTTCTTAATATCAAAGCCAACAAGTTAAGACTAGACATATTAAACTGTCTTATAAAGCAAAGCTCTGAAATTTTCATTTCGGAGATACCGGATTCATTACCTATGAGTGGCCGCACACAGAATCTGAATTCCTCAGAAAGTACTACAGATTTCCACAGAATTGAATTCATTCACCAAGTTCTACATGTCTTCCATCCCTTGCGGTTTCAGTTATGAAATATTGTGGCTTATTAATTATGCTTTCAGCTACCAATAACACATCCAAATCGATTCCACATAATTCAAAACTACTACTTCTAAAATCAGCATAAGAGGCACCAAAAAATCTACAACTTCCACAACTTCCTCAGTTTCAATGTAAATGATTTCCTCCTAGGTGGAACATGCATAACAGAGAGGAAAATTGAGGGATTATGGCTAGTCCTTAGATGGACAAAAAGAGTGGTTGGACAGCTGATGTGTTCAACCTCCCATTCAAGCTACAGGACAGTCTTAAACTAATAAGCTGGGGCGTTCTTTTAATTTATCAGTCTGTGTTTTATGCAAGTGGCCTCACAGAGTTGATACATTCCCACAGTGCCTGTTGACCCAGCTGTCTTTGTCAAGTGCCACGGCAGCAGGTGTTGTTTTCATGGCCACCCTGCCAGTAATACAAACTGTTTAGTAGCGCCGCTGACCCCGACGTCATTAACAGTGTTAGCCCAATCCTCTAGGGAGCGCTTCTTTCTCCTCTTTCCCTCCCTCCCTCTCTTTCTTTTTCACTATCCATCTCTATTTCTTTCTCTTCCTCATCTTTTCTGTCTCTCTGTTTTTAACAACGTAACAGCCTGTCACAACAACACAAAAAACAAAAAACGGGGGAAAAAAAAGTGTGGATGAAAGACAAGAGAGACCTGATATGGGTGCTGAAAGTGTTAGAGGGGAGCATGGGAACTGCTCCCCCACCAGACCCCCCAGTGCATCCTGCCAGAATTCCCTTGTTACCACCCTATTCCTGCCATCAGTCACTAAAGCTGTCAGGGAAACTCAGAGATCCAACAACCCATTCTCTCATGGACACTCCTAAGGCTGGTTCACACTGTCCTGAAGAGCACCAACATCCAAAGGTTGTTGGGTTTTGTTAAACATTTTCAGTTTGTTAAACCTGTTGGCATCTCTTGTCAACAAATTAGCATGTTCATTTGATGTTTGGAATATCACACTTCATTGTGAACTGTTGCCATGACAAGGTAAGCATCCCTGCCAGCTCCATAGAAACAAATGTGCACAGGAGTGGCAACTGCCTTGGTGGAGCTGGAGAAATAGGACTGTCAATCACAATTAATTCAAATTGTTGTAGTCTATGTGTCAAAACAATGTGTTATTGCTGGACTATGGAAATGTGTTAAAATATGTAATATATGAGCAATATCGCACTCGTAGCGGTGTGATATGGCTGTATATCAGCACGGCTGTGATTCAGCCGTAGGTAATCACAGCATGCTGATATAAAGCCATATTGCACGGCTATGAGTGTGATATTGCATTTATACAACAGTTCAATGGCACAAGTGTTTAAATAAATAGGAACAACAACTGAGTGTCTTTAAAAACCCTCTTTTGTGCAGAACTACTTCCTTCAGCAACCATTTTAGTATATCTTCTCAAGGGACAATACTATAGAAATGAAACTTGGATATATTTTAGAGTAGTCAATGTGCTGTTTGTATAGCAGTATAGATTTACTGTCCTCTGAAAATAACTCAACATACAGCCATTATTGTCTAAATAGCTGGCAACAAAACTGAGTACACCCTAAGTGATAACAGTTGTATGTTGTTTAACCATGCAAAGCCACATGTCCTATTCATCATGTTCATGTTTTTGTCTGCTTGACAGGACCATACAAATGTGTGAATCTTGTATTAGAGCAGTTAAAATTTGGTGCTTTGAGTACAATCCTCTCATACTGAACACTGGATGTTCAACATGGCACCTGATGGCAAAGAACTCTCTGAGGATTTGAGAATTAGAATTGTTGCTCTCCACAAAGATGGCCTAGGCTATAAGAAAACCGGTAACACCATGAAACTGAGTTATAGCACAGTGGCCAGGGTCATAGAGAGAGGTTTTCCAAGACAGGTTCCACTCAGAACAGGCCAAAGAAGTTGAATCAAAGAAGTTGAGACCTTGTGTTGTGCGTCAGGTGCAGAAGCTGGCTTCAAAAAACAACATTGCTTTTGAGGTTGCAGAAGTGGAAGGTCAGCTTGTCAGTGCTCAGACCATATACCGCACACTGCAACAAGTCGGTTTGCATGGCCATCATCCCAGAAGGAAGCCTCTTCTGAAGCTGGCTCACAAGAAAGCCCACAAACAGAAGACAACCTGTCCAGGAGCATGAATTACTGGAACCATGTCCTGTGGTCTGATGAGACTAAGACAAACTTGTTTGGCTCAGATGGTGTCCAGCATGTGTGGCGATGCCCTGGTGAGAAGTAACAAGAAAATTGTGTCTTACCCACAGTCAAGCATGATGGTGGTAGCATCATGGTCTGGGGCTGCATGATTGCTGCTGGTACTGGGGAGCTCTGCTTCATTGAGGGAAACATGGATTCCAACATGTACTGTGACTGACATACTGAAGCAGAACATGATGACCTCCCTTCAGAAACTGGGCTGAATGGCATGATAGCAACCCCAAACACACTGTCAAGATTACAACTGCCTTGCTGAGGAAGCTGAAGGTGATGGAGTGGCCAAGTATGTCTCCAGACCTGAAACCTATTGAGCACCTATGGGGCATCCTCAAGCGGAAGGTGGAGAAGCGCCATGTGTCTAACATCCAGCAGCTCCGTGATGTCACTACGGAGAAGTGGAAGAGCATCCCAGCAACAACCTGTGCAGCTCTGGTGAATTCCATGCCCAGGAGGATTAAGGCAGTGCTAAATAACAATGATGCTCACACAAAATATTGACACTTTGGACACAGTTTTGACATGTTCACTTAGGGTGTACTCACAGCCATTATTGTCTAAATAACTGGCAACAAAAGTATGTTGAGTTATTTTCAGAGGACAGTAAATCTATACTGCTATACAAGCTGCACATTGTCTACTCTAACGTATATCCAATTTTCATCTCTATAGTATTGTCCCTCTAGAACGGTTGCTGAAATGTGAGGAGTGTACTCACTTTTGTGAGATACTGTAAATCTCAAGTTGACAGTTTAACAGTTGTGACCAAGCCTCCATTAATAATTCTAAAACGTAACTTAGAACTAGTAACGAAGGAACATTGACGAAGTAACGAACAAAGCTTCATTGAAGCTCATTGTATTATGTAGAGTATTATGGTATTACGAGAGTGAGATCGACTAAACGAGTACCTGTATTTATTCTTCAGGTTGATGTCCATAATATTATATCCGTAACAAAATTAGTTTGAATGTCCACAGAGGAACGCAACATCTTTGTTTTTGTCCTTTTAAAAGTTCCCACAGCACTGTCTAATGGCATAATAATGTAACTTTCACTGATACTTTCTCAATACCAAATATGATGAACAACAATGAACAACAACTGCCATTATAAAAGACACAAGCAGGTTAAACACAAGCAAACAATTCAGTCAGACATTTAAAAGTATTGCTCCAGTACAGGATTTAAGTAAAATATAGCCTAAATAAAGTTATGAAATTGCATTTTCCCCTTAACCAAAATCGTTTTGCTGTGGAACAAGTAATAGGTTAAACCAAAGATTACCCGTTTGATATACCCCAAATGAATTATCTTTTTAACCACTATCTACATAAAAGTCAGCAGCAAATACCCTAATGACTGGCTGAGACGAAGCCATTCTCTGCGGGTACATGAGCGCTGAACGGCCGCTGGCGGCTTGGAACTCGTTGTGAAAGCGTCAAAAAAATTGTAACATATTGTCACATATTTGAGGTCTAAATAATTAGATTCTTGCCTAAAAAACTCTTTAAACTACATTTCGTGACATAACAACATTAGTATTTATAAAAAATATGGTAGATTTGCTTGATCGCCATGACAGTCGCCGCAAGCGGAGTAATACAAACGGTGAAACAGTACCAGTGCTGATAATGGGAGAATATTTCATGGCTCTCAGCCAATCAGATTCGAGAACCAGAAAGAACTATTGTACAAATAAATAAATATACATCTTTTATATATGTATATAAAGATATATATCCTAAATTATCCTGTATTAAAAGAGTAGCTTACCCAAAAAGTATTCTGTCATCATTTGTTTTTTTTACGTCATTCGTCATGACTTTCATTTATCTTCAAACAAATGACAAAAACATTTTTTTTTGTCCAGCCATTAATAGTCCATACAGCAAAAATGTACATGCATAAAGTACAATAAAAGTAATCCATGTGACTTAAGCAGTTTAATCCAAGTCTTCCGAAGAGATACAATCACTTTATATGATGAACAGATATAATTTTGCATTTTAATTATTTATAAGTGACCAACATACATAGAGCTCATCAAATACGGTAAACATGGAACCATGCGTGCTTGACATATGATAACCAATGAGGTATGTTGGTATGTTGGTACTGTAGCTTGATATGAGATGTGTAGCAAACTGGGGTGAAGTACTTTTAATCCTGGGCTTTCAGTCTGAACCATTAAAGGTACCTTCTGCACCAATAGTGGCATGAAATAGAACTGCAAAATATAATCATTGTTTCCCAGAGATGGGCACAAATACATCAAAACGTATTTAGTTACAAATTACGAATACTTACTCATCAAATGTATTTAAATAAAATACAAAATTAAAAAAAAAATTATCTAATTAAAATACAAGTAATTTATAATTTGAAAATACAAACAAAATCTACACACAATCATTTGAAGTGTGAGAGTAACAATGGAGTTAGGTACACGTAAGAGAGAGTTGCTCTCTTTTGCTATGTAATATCCAAACCATTTGAAATGCACTTACAATTATTTAACAGTAGCATTCAAGAAATAATAGAGAATTTGAATATATTTATAGAATACATCTATATTTATATATATAGAATTTGAATCAAATGAAAAAACACTGCACAGTCTTCACTGTATGAATTAAATATAGATTGATGATCCTTGTAAAGATACTAAAGTTATTCAGTCAGGAGCAGCAGCGAGTGATTTTCTCTTTTGCTTTTGTTGCTTGATTAACTTTAATAACAGATAGCAGCAGGTTTAATAGACTGCTGTCACTTTAAGAACGAACGTATGGATCGAATATACTGAAACACATTCAGTTTTCACTTGACCCACCCACCCGCAAATTATCCGCAGCTCCCACGGATATAATGACGATCCGCCTCTTTCACTAGACTAAGTGCGCATCACACTTTAGCTAGCAAGCCAATTCACAAGTTCTAGCTACTGTATTGGCGCTAATCTCCTGTCCTATAATGACATTCAGTGAATAGTATCTGATAGTATATTTTACTAGATACTTTACAGTTTAACTGAGCACAAAAGCAGCTTTTTTACTTGCTTCTAACCTTGTTCACAATGACCACAATCCATCCAAACAACAAAACTGTGATAGGCTATTTGGTAGTCCTTTTAAAGGCAGGGTAGGTGATTTGTTCCAGAAACATTTTTTGTTATGCTGGTTGCAAGTCTCTTCACATCCTGATAGCAATCACCTAGTGGTCTAAATATATATCGTCTGTGGAAGGCATAGGACAATAAAATGTTTGTCCAATGATTGCATTCGGTCCAAATGCAATGATACAATGTCCAACCTTCCTGTCAATGTATTCATTTTCATACTGGCTGTGCCAGGTGTTGCATAATCCCACAGTTGTGTACACTCTTCAAAAGTCAAGCTTAAAATGGCTTAGTTAGTCTATGCACATTAAACTGCATTTAGTATTTTAACATAGAAAAAATGACACACTTCACCTTTAAATACTGTGATTCTAATTCTATTCTTTCCACAACCCTTAGCGTTAAGCACAGGATCATTGGCCACCTAACTTTCCAATACACCACCTCTAGTGAGATACACAGGATGTGAACTCACCAAGAGCTCTCCAGCCTGTTTCCCATAGAGTTACTGCTTCACTGGAGTCCAATTACAGTGTGTTTGTGTGTGTGTGCTGGCCTGTTGGGTATGTCAACAGCCCTGCTGCTCACTAATAGACAGGCTTCAAGAGATTTGCCTGGCTCATTAAACAGTGTGTTTAGCTGAGTGATGCATAAGAATGTTTGGAGAGCCGAACTTCGGACAGGTTCATCACAAGCCACTTACTCTGACACTGAGGTTTTGCATTTGAAATTCATTATGCACAAAAGCCTTATTATGTCCAGACATTGCTATGCTTAGCCTGAATTTGGTTGTGGGATTGTAGGTATTGCACACAAACTGTTCGTAGTGCATTCAATTTCCACACACATTTTAGGTGATATAGGTATAGGTGAGAATAATTAATCCACAAAGATCACTAATCAAATCAATAATTCTCTATCTGACTATTCATACAAAGTAGCATCTCTTCTCACACTTACAGAACTTCTGTTTTAGACAGACTGGCAGATAAACACTAATTTCAAACTGCAATACATTTTGTCAACTTTGTCCACTACTCATTTTTTAAATAACTATGGTGAATATTTACTTGTACTCTAGTAATTGTCAATGGTTTATTTTGTTTATAGTTTCTGTGACACAACAGCATATAAAAAGATTAGCATCGACTGTATCTCACAACAACTTACTGTAAATAAATATTTATATAAATTTTTACAGCTATAAAAATCAGAGGCAACAAAAAGTGAATGGATGTCTTTGTGTTTGGGTGCACCGATATTAAAAAATATAGACGATACCAATAAGCCAATCATTTTTATTTTATAGCCGATATTGGACAAATGGCTGATATTAACATTCTACTGTTTGTCAAAAATTAAATATACACTAAAAATCACACAGGCATCACATATTATGTACTTAATGTACTTACAGTACATTTTCACATTTGATAAAGTCTTAAGATTAAACAAAAAATGTAAAAAAGAAATTCTAATGTTGATACGTTACTGATACTGTATATTGTGCATTTCTTTGTAAATAAATCACTCCATATTTTAAAAGTTAACATGACGTCCTCCTATCATAGGATGGCTCTTTTGTCTAGTTTTCCATGTATACTTATTTATGAAATGCTATGCTTTATGAAGGCATTATGAAATACTATGCGTTTGCATGTTTGTCAAGTGTTTAATTTGTGAACTGGAAGGGAAATCATGTCTGTGTGTAGGATGAGAGAAGTAGAAACAAACAAACAAAAAAACCCTAGTTGACCATCAATGCTCTGTGACTCCTGCAGGCCACAGGTCCCTAAGGAGTGCAGACGGCCGGTGGAAGATCCAGAGATGCTAAGCACCGCTTGCTCCCGTGAATGCAAGAATGGCCACTGTACACCCACTGGCAAATGCTGCTGCAGTGCTGGCTGGGAGGGCCCCTTCTGCTTACGAGGTACAGAGCCAATCAGAGCACTTTCCCTCTGTCTTTAATTTCAAGTTGCGTGAAAAATCCAACCTCTTTCAACATTTCAGCTTATTTCTGCTTTTGCTTGTCATTCGCAGCCAAATGCGAACCCGCCTGTCGCAATGGTGGGGTCTGTGTGGAGCCCAACAAGTGTCTCTGCAAGGAAGGATTCTCCGGCAGCCAGTGTGAGAAAGGAGAGCGAGGAACACGAGGGGACGGTGAGAAAGACAGCATCCTGGAGCACATCATTGACATGACGTCTTACCTGCTGGACCTCACCAGTTATATTGTATAAAAAACAGGGCAGGATGATAACGCGCTCTTCACCGGTTGGCAGACTGAACGTTACGGAGGCCTTTCAGAGTTTGCCTTCAGGACACCATCCCCAATCTCCAACTGCCCCTCACCTGATCCTCCTCTCCCACCACTGTTCATTTTCATGAGCCACAGGCTTTGATCTTCATGCTTCCCTACACCATCTGCACTCCCACCCCTATGCACAAATACACACGTGGCCAACACATAACAGGGTGGCCAATGGAACCTCAATGCGCATAGCTAAAGGGGTCGCATGTTGGAGGTACCACGCAAGGGTTCTCCGGTTTTTACTGCTGGTATGGTGTGTAAAGTCTGGTCCACTTAGTCAAGTGTCCCGGCAAGAGGACTCACAAAGCACTGGAAGCCCCACATGAGACCAACTCGGATGTTCGGTCCAACCCCAACATGGGCACCGGTTTGTACTACAGGACTAATTGGGATTTTAGGGAGTTAACAGCGCTCATTTAGGAAAGTTAAATGGACAGACAGTCTACCAAACTGAACTGTACCATAAAGTAAATCACTGCCATGGATTCACAGGTTGTTTAAAGAAGGGAGGGAAAGTAGCTGTCAGTACAGCCACAAAACCATACAGCAGACTTAGTCTTATCCAACAGGTCTGTGTATAACTGGAGAATCATTTTGATGGGACTTGATGCCAGTTTACATGCAGTTTAGAAAACCGATCTGCTAAAATGTCCATCTTCTTGATATAAATGCTGAAACGATCAATGAGGATCCTGCAAAGTCAAAACTGAATATTGGTTGTATCCCATTGATGTTTCATTTAGATGAAAACTAAAGTGAAATGTAAGTCGTTTAAGAATGTTCGGACAGTCACTTTTATTACATTAATTTAATAATTAAGATGACTGGTTTGCGGAGAAACTAACCTAAAGAGGTAACTGCTCTGGTTAAAGTTGCAGTATCAGCTATACTATTTTCCTATAGTTGTTCATGACCATGCACGCTGCTTTCATTGCAAATTGTATATCTTATCATATTTTAAAATGTTCATATATCTTTTTTCTGTGAGATATCAAGCACAGAATCTTTTTTTTGTTTGTTTGTTTTTTTGTTTTGTTTTTTTCATATAGAAAACCCTCATAAGGTGTTTTTAGCAAATACTACAGCTTTTGTCTCACTTTAAATACAAAGGTTATATGACAGTCACAATGGGAAGCTTCATTTAATGTTCTCCATATTTTTTTTTTTTCTAAACACCAAACCATATTCAGTTTTGTCACATACAAAAGGGAACAAGACTGGTGACTGGTGTACATTTCATATAGTACTGTACTGAGATAAGTACTACTTAGATTTGCCATTGTTTTAATAGAGGAGGGTTTATTTTTTTAAGGAATAATATATGGGAGAGGAGCAGTTTTGCATTAAGCCTGTAAAATCATTTTATGTATTTTACTTAGAGATACTTACACAGTTCCGTTGAAGCTACAACTTCTATAAAAATCTAATTTAAATCTATAATTGTTCTCTTACTATCAAGAGTGCTTTGACAGAAAAAAAAAAGTTAAAGTTAGATCTTTCCTTCTATGTGATTCTCTAAAGCGAGGCTCAAGCTATAATTTTAGAGCCCGTTTTTATTTTAGTCAATCTGCTCATGATTGAATAGAAGAGACTGTTAAATATGCTATATCATGTCAAGACCCCATAGTATCCCTCTAAAAACTGATTCTTTATAGAGTAAATATATATATATATATATATATATATATATATATATATATATATATATATATATATATATATATATATATATATATATATATATATATACACAAATAGAAGTTGTTGGTTGAGCTCTATCCAGTAGATGAACTAGCAAATTCACTACAACTCAAGTAGAAATACTTCATATATCCTCATCAGATCAGCTGTTTTATTTACTGCATAACTAATATGACTGAAACTAGACTAATATAAGACCACTACTACATTCTGTTCAGTTTTAGACTCATTTGTAACCAGTGAGGTCAGGAATATTTACAATGTTTCATTGAGCCCTTTTTTTGATGTGATTCTTCTCATTGAAGGTTTACAGCCCCCTCTAAAATAGGTGTATTCAATGTTTATAGTATAATCACTTATTTCTCTCAAAGACAAGTATAATTAACAACAATCCCCGTGTGTGTATTACTTTCTATTCAGTGCATTTTAGCATTCTTTGTTGCAGTATGTGTAAGGAATCCAAGCTGTAAATCTACTCTATAATTTTAGCACTTAATGTGAAACCTGCATTGGAGCTGCTGGGAAGGTGTCATGTGAATAGAGTAACCCTGTTTCTTTTATTATTTAAGTAGATACGCCTTAAAGTTATTTAAGTTGTCTACAATGTTTTTACTGTTGTATGTGAAGAAATATGGTCATTTATTGTAAATAACTAGGTTTATCTTGGGTTCTTCTCAGAAATATCAATATGTTTATTAAAGTGTATAGCATGTTTGAGAACTTAATGAATGACTCCTTTACTTTTTTTCTCTAAAATTTGATACAATTTGTTCAGAATATGTGATATGGGTGGTTTTTCATAAACATTATTATATCAGTCTGTAGGGTGTCTGCAGTATTACACACATGCATATTCTTTGTTTTATCTTGCTAAACTAAATAAAAAAAAATACAATTATTTCCTAGTTAATAAAAGCTATAAAAGCTAAAGTTTACATGTGCATCTGGTATCTGTTGTGGTTTACCACTAGGAAGTGTCTAATTTCTTGTCACCATCCAAATTTCTATTTTCTTCTGTCATCAAGGTACAGAAAGGTGCACTTAGAGGTTGTCAAAAACATTTCCCAGTGTTCATCCAGTGTAGAATGTCAAGTCGCCTTCAATGATGAAAGTAACATCATTAAATGAGGCTGTTATATGGTATGCCCACAACAACAACAAAATGCTTGCCTAAAAAAATGCCCATTCAGTGCTGTCCTCTGCAAAGCTTTCCAGAAGCAGTACATGTTGAGTGTAGGTTGATAGCGTTATTAAATTCCATTTCCAAACATCAATCAGGTTGAGTGGTCGTTATAATAATGAATGAGGACCACCCACGTCACCATAGTCACCCCAATGTATTTAGAGTAACGCAATACTAAGTTGTCTGTGCGTTGTTCGGAGCCAATCAAAATTGTGTTGGGGGAGCAGGGCCGATAGGGGTGTATTTGAGTTTATATACTATCTGTGGCATGAATCATTACTTTTCATTTGGAATGGTTTTCTTTCTCTTCCCCAAAGGGCCTTTGACTGGCTATATTTCATAAACAGTGTAACCCGGCACTCAGCATAAACATGACGAGACTGTATACTAAATATTTGCAAAACTCTGATGGTTGGAAAACTCGCTTATAATATCATATACACAGAATAAAGACTTATCGGGCAGATAATGGGTTTAGATAAGAGAATGACAAGAGATAGGTACATAATACTTTATCTATATTGTATTTGTTGATATATGTATATTGATGAACTTCCAGGAACACCATACTTAATCTATTAAACAGAACACACACATCTACTTTTATCACACCCGTGCTTTAGCGGAGTATTCTATTACCTCATATATTTATGTGATTGTGCCAGTGAGGACTACTGCTGAAGTGTGTGTGGTCATGACTGAGGAAGTCTGAGTCCCTCAGAGCCTCACTGATGAAGCTATGGATCAAAACGCACCCTCAAAATTAGAGCAAACATGCATCAGTGTTCTCCCTTGAGCCACCTCCTTAAAGGGATAGTTCATTCAAAAATGAAAACTGTCATCAATTACTTGCAATGAATTTCTTTCTTCTGTGAAACACAAAAGCAGATATTTGAAGAAGTGTCTTTGTCCATACAGTGGAAGTCAATTTCGAGCACTAAAAAGCATAAATTTAGCATAGAATAAGTAACCCATACACATCCAGTAGTGTAATCCAAGTTTTTCACACAATGCAATCTTTTTGTATGATGAACAGAGGGAGATTTAAGTGGTCGTTTACTGCCAAATCAATACAACCCTAATCAAATATGGCAAAAATAGACCTTAGTCAGGGAACCGCCATATTTTTTTTAAAGGAACGAAAATGAGGCTGTGAGGGATAGAAGTAAAGTGTGTTCAATGGATTGTACCATTGTTAAACAACATAATGATTATTCAGCTGACAAAATGTCTTTCCGAAAAAAAAACTTTCAGTAGACAAACTTCTAAAAAATTACAGCCTTGTTTTCATCTATGTTAAATTTAATATTGTGCCAATATGACTTAAGGTCTATATGGTGAAACATAGATAAGAATTAAACCTCTCTGGTTCACTCTCTTGGGTGATGACGTCATGATGTAATCACATGATCAAGTGACTGTATAGTATCGCTTCAGAAAATTAGGAATTTAAACTACTACAGGTGTTTGGATCTTGAAGTTTTTGGATCTCACGACTTTCATTGTATGGAGAAAACTGCTAATACGCTCTTCAAATAACTTATTTTATGTTGCACATAAGAAATAAAATCTTTTGAGTTTGGAACGACATGATGGTGAGTAAATAATGACATAATTTTCACTTTTGGTTGAGCTATTCCCTTTAAATTTAACAAAAAAAAAAAAAAAAAAAAAAAAAAAGAAACCAGCACACAAGGTAGTGATATACCCTACATGTCAACAGGTCCATGCTATCTTCCAGGTTTTACCTCAGCTAGTAGAACTAACCTCTCTTTGTCAAGCGCTCTAGCACATTGCATATGGCAGATTAGCTTAAAAGAGAAACTCTCTCCAAGGCCTTGGATCTCCACTCCTGACTCGCATCCATGAAATGATGCAATTATTGTTCCTACTGGGGCCCAATCTGTCATGTAAACACACACACGCCATCCAAGGACAAGGACTGGAGATTGGCAGGAGGAGACAGGTAGATGTCAGGATGAGAGAATGATAGAAAGGGGGGATGGGTGTGGAGGACTTCGTTTTGCATGCCAATTTGTTGTTTGCGTGTAGTATTTTAGATGCAGGATGTGAATGCAATGGTTGAGTGTGTGTGGTGCTTCACTCATGCAATGAGACACTTTGTCTTTTTTGTCCATCTTCCTGTACCGCGATCCTTAGCGGGGCTTAGTAAACAATTGGTATCAACAGAATGGGACCACCTAGGTAAAAGTTTCCATGTTGAGGCATTTTTTCAAACTGTGGCCGCAAAATTTCCCAAACACATTAAAACAAGCTAGGCAAATGTTTTATGATGGTACTTGCGTAGCATATTGTTATATTAACCTGTGCAAAATGGTCATTCATCTTGGCAAACTTGCTGTATTTCTGTACTTCAGATCTATGAGGCCCCTTGAGCTTACTTAACTAAAAAGTCAACAGGCTACATCAAAAGCCACAGTCAAGCCTTCTGCAGTATGATCAAAGGAGATGGATTGGCTTTAGCTTTATAGATGTGCACTAAAGACCTTGCAAGGTCATCTGTAAAAGTGGATAAGGAAATTCTCCTCACCTTTACATATTCTGGCACCAGTGAAGTGATAAAAAATTTCATGTAAGACCAGCAATGAATTGCACTGAACATTCTGTACATTTCCAATAACTCTGTCCAATATACCAACTTAAAGGCATAGTTCACCCAAAAATTACAATTCTGTCATCATTTAGGGTTCTTTTACATGACAACGATGTACTAAAAACAGAAAAGTTTTCCTTTGCATTTTTCGAGTATAGGTGACAACATTGTCAAAACGATCCCCATTTACACGGATCTGCAGAAAAAATTTAAAAACGCAGTATTATGGATGCCAGGCCAGTAGTAGTCACTTTGTGAAGAAACACTGCAAGCCTGTTGACTGAACACATAATACACATGTGCATGACATCACAAATTTGCATTTTTGTAGATTACACAGAGACGATAATGTTATCGTTTTCAAAAGCATGCATTTTGCAAACTGTTTTCAAAAGCCATTGTCATGTACATTAATGACCAAAACGCATTCAAAGTTTTTCGTTTTTAGTTGAAAAGAGCATAATGTAAATGGCCCCTTACTCGCCCTTATGTCGTATGATTTTCTCTCATTTTATTCCAATAATTAAAGTCTTAAAATGTATAAACAACCTGTAAATTGACGTCACAGCTCATATTAGTCACTAATAAACATCTTTAAGACATAATTTTATTAATGCTCCAGATGAAGAGTAATTAGTCACATGACCTTTATGGCTAATCTTCTTCAATACAGGTACTTATGCTCACCAAGGCTGCATTTTTTTGATCAAAGATACAGTAAAGACAGTAATAATGTGAAATATTATTACAACATAAAATAACTGTTTTCTACTTTAATATATTTTAAAATGGAATTTTAAGGAATCGGTGATGGCAAAGTAGAATTTTCAGCAGCAGCTATTACTCCAGTCTTCGGTGTCACATGATCCTTCAGAAATCATTTTAATATGCCGATTTTCGCTCGAGAAACGCAAAATGTTTTGCATTGCCCTAAGAAACTTTGCGTTCGCTCGCAAAATCTTTTGAATTATTTGCGAGTAAATGCAAAGTTTCTTAGGGAACATAAAACATTTGTAAGAGAATGCAAAAGCATTGACAAATGATTTTTCCTCCATCCCATATTTTGTTCCTTCAGCATGTCCCCAAGTACTTATGTTCACCAAGGCTCTGTATATTTTAAATAGAATTATTTATAACAATAAAAAAGGCTTTACTGACAAATTTATCAAATTAATGCATTCCTGCTGAATAACTCTTAATTTCTTGCAAAAAAAAATTACTGATATATTTAGACATAGACGTGGTAGTCATATAAATGTTTTTTGTGTTGTGTTCCTCGCAATAGAACTTAATCAGCACAGTATGTGCTTATGACTCAAGCACGTTGTGTTTACAATGGCTCTTTTGTGTATCGGGTGGGTTAATGAGGCCAGGCATAGCTGGACCATGATGTGCGTGATGATTTCTTGTGTTGCTGTTGTCTGTGTAAGTTGCCTTACTGTCTGTCAACTCCCTGAGAATCTGGAGTTTACAAGCTGCATTGTGAATCTGAAGGGATAACAGTCAAAACTGACAGCCCACACACGCTCCTGATAAACATATACTTGTGCATGTGGAGAAATACACAAACACACACATCCTTAATGGGAAACATCCTGATCTGACGTGGTCTTGTCCACCCTGAACCAGATGTGCATGTTAAAATTAAATTAATCATTCCAAAGTAACCTGCATGTTTTAATATCAGGTTAATATAATAAAAATCTAGATTTTCTTGTTGTCCATTGATATTATTGTCATATATACTGTATCTGTATCTGTGGTGTGTGGTGGGAGGCAATGTCAGTGGATAAGTTCCAGGCCTTTCAACAAGATAGACAGTCAATGCACTCAAAATATTTAGGCCTAAATTTAAGATCTTTGTAATTTGTGTTTGAATTACATATAAAATGTTGGTTAGACTTTATTTTAAGTTGTCCTTGTAATAGTGTAATTACACAGTTAAGTACTGACTGAGTAATATTAAATAAGTATAAAATTATAACTGTTAGGGTTAGAAATATAACTTACTATATTGTTAGGTTTGTGAATAGGGATTGGTTTATGGCTAGCTGTGTGTAATTATGCATAATTCACTGTAATTACTATAGTAAGTACATGTAATGCATGTGTTTCCAAAATTTCCAACTATTTAGATTACACAGTTTTAACATACACTAATAATCTTAAACTAATGCATATTTGTCAGTCATATATAAATTAAAAAGGTAATATAATAGTACAAATAAACTGAATGTGTTTTAAATAACCCAGTAACACAATAACCAGGTGTTACATTAATTTCTTGTTTAGTTCATAGTCATGTTCTGGGGTCTGTTCTTCGTACCTCTCTTAATATACATCTGAGATGATCTGACAGATGCCAGAATTTCTAATCGTGATAACTGAACTCTGGCTAATTTGGTTCTTCAAACGAATTTGCAGATTGGATTAAAATGTCTGGATTAAATTGTCTGATTACTGCGTGTTCTTGTGTTCCTTGAAAAGGGCAGATATATCGATACTCAAAACCAATCAGCAATGCAGAGATTGGCTGGCGTCAAGACGACAACATAGTGACGTTATATTAAAAAGACACCTTGTAACGGCCACCTAATTTGTTATGTACCTTTAAGACACCTCCTGTGATGTGATATGCGTTGTTTAGGTGGGTGTGTCTGTGTAGCTTTTGCACTGGGTGACGTCAGGGTGCCATGGATTACCTTGAAGACAAGCTGACTTCTGCACCTGTCTTGAGATTTCCAGACTTTTCCCTTCCTTTTTTCATTCATGCTGATGCATGTGATATCGGACTTGGTGCTGCCCTCATGCAAAAGGACAAAGATGACAGAGAGGTTGTGGTGGCCTGTGCGAGCCGTGCCCAAGAACACTTCAGACCGTATGTTGAGGGTCTTCATGTGACCATTGTCTTGGACCATAGCAGTCTAAAACGGTTAATGTCTCATCCAAATCTCACAGGCAGGCTGGCTAGGTGGTCCCTCCACTTACAAGATTTTGATTTTAACATTGTCCATAAGCCAGGGGTGAGTAATAAAGTTCCTGATGCCCAATCTCGCAACCCCATGCTTTCTTGTGACGCACCCATAGATATTCTGCCTGAGTACGCCGTTATAGGGGGCCTTGACCTGCATGTCTTGCCTCCTGTGAACTTTTCAGATCCTAAGAACTGCCTCACATGAGAGTATGGGCCAAAGCCCTTCCATGTTGCTATATGGACGGGAATTGGATACGCCTCTCGATCTCATTACAAAGCCAAACTCTGATGGTCTTGGTGAGCCAGGTATCCCTTATCATGAAAGCCTGATGTCATTAATTCAAAATGCACACAATCATGCAAGGGCTGTCCTGAATAGTAGCCACGCCAAAAGAAAGCATTACTATGATCGTAAACATCGTTCGGTACTGTGTAAATGACCTGGTTAGAGTAAGGACACATCCCCGATCTGATGCCCTGGCTAGCTTCACAGCCAAGCTGGTACCTTTGTATACTGGACCGTATCGTGTCACACAGAAACTGTCATATGTGAACAATAGGCTCACAGACGTGAGTACAGGGGGAGACACAGGTGTCTTTCTTGTTGTGAACCTGCAACCATTCCGTACCTGGGATTCATGTGATGGCCCGCAGCATGTGACTTCAGAGAGTTGCTTGAAAGGAGCTCCTGGTGACAGTTCATTTCATGATGAGGTGCCTGAGGACAAGGATGAAAACTTTTCTGTCACAGAGTTTGCTGGGCCTGAATCCGGGGAGGACTGCAGACAGTCAGTGATGGACAATGTTGATTGTTTTCCTGACCAGGGGGTCGACGTAACCTCTCAGACGATAATGTTTCTGTCAGCGACTGTGGCGTTGCTATAACATGAGACCTAGGCTGGTGCCAAGAATCATCTCTGGGTGGTCAACTAACAGCTGGACAAATACATACCACTCTGACACACTTGACCTTAAATGACGTAGTATGCATGCCAGTGAAAGCTCACTGTTCTCTATTCAATACTGCAGAGTTTGAAATTATACATTTTCTGTTAACACACAGTCTGTTGACATGTTACGTTTTGATGTCACAGAAGAAGTTGTAGAAACCAGAAAAGGTAACCCATTGTGCATCTGTGATGGGTTATGTGCTGTTTTCATTTAATTGAAATGTGTCGCTACAGAGTATTTTGGTTCAACTGTACTGTCATGTATGCCAGTTGGTGCCATGTCAATACATGCCCCTATGTGATCATGTATGAGGTTGTAAGGTACTGTTATTACTCAGTTGTGCACGGCTGAGGACAGCCTTTGTTTTCCTGGGGGGGATCTCTAACAGCCACCTAATTTAACTTTAAGACACCTCCCATGATGTCATGCTTTGTTTAGGTGGGTGTGTCTGTGTAGTTTTTGCGCTGGTGATATAGTGGACTGTTCTAATATACTCTGCTCCAGAAAGCATCCCGATTCTTTTTCCCTTTTTTTTGCAATTCTGCCAGAGTGTGCGTTGTATCTTTCTCCCCACTCTCTTTCATATATGCAGAAAGTGTGAGGATCCTTTGAAGCTAGGTATAAAGACGTATGGGATTACCAACTCTATCGACTATGAGTATTCTTTTCCTTCTTTTATCCCTGACATCTGGGCAAATCTAAAACACTCTGGTCGAGGTTACAACCTTATGAAAAACTTGAGAGAAATTTCTGGACCTTTAAGAAAACGGCCAAGCAACAAAAACAACATAAAAGTTATGTTGCACTGTGCACTGTTTTCTTTTTAACATGATTCCCAATTATTTAGGCTATAGCCCAGGGGTCTCAAACTCAAATTGGCGGGGGGCCGTTTCTGTGATTGACACCTCACAGGAGGGCCATATTAACATTCAAGCGCAACATTTCAGAAAATTTATTTCCTTTGCATTATTTCACATATACTTCAAATTTCATTAGTCCTACTAAAATATTTTTATACCTATACTATAAATATTTTATTTACCATACTAAATGTAAACAGCAGTGTCTCTCTCATTGTTACAGAGTGTAATATAATTATAAAATACTATTACTAATATAATACTACTAATATAATACTATTAAATGCAATAGGTGCGACTTCTCACATCCAACAAGGTGCATGGAATAAAAAAAAAAAGTAATTTAGGAACAAAACCAGCATCACTTATGGCGTGGAGGGGTCAAAAATAAACAATAAACTGGAGCTATATATATAAACTTTATTTTGCCAAAAAATAAAAATCTCTCATTTTTACATACATTATTAGTTTTAAACATTTAGTGGAAGTATTTTCCCTTACTTTATGTTAGCTTAAATAACATTAAAATCTTGCACTGTACTACAATGTACTAAACAAATACAATCCCTGAATACATTTGTACTTTCCTCTGTTTCTTGACAGACACCTGGCTGCGCTTGTGCTCACACAGCTGAGACACATTTCTCCAAGATGCTGTTTGAGCATCGATAACGTTTAATGGTTTCATCGGACGCGTTTCCGTGTTTTAAAACGACGCTCGTGACTTAAAGTCGAGTGCTTTTACTGTAATTTAGGCAAGCGCGCTCATAATAGAAGCGACGCGGTTGAGAGCGCGGCTCATGGTTGCATAGCAACGACAGACGCCACTGGAGCGAAAGCGCATTGGAAAGAAGGAGAATGCGGCGCGGCTGCTTATGTGACGCGATATGTGAATGCCCTTTAGAACGGCAACTTTTTCTTTGCATATCAGACAGGTAGCAACTAGAGAATAATAATAATTTAGCGGGCCGGATTATGTTTTATTTTTGAGATCAGTTGCGGGCCGGGTAGGAGGGGAGGGCGGGCCGTAAATGGCCCGCAGGCCGGCAGTTTGAGACCACTGCTATAGCCTATTCACGATTTCTATTATTTGCTCAGGCTTTACATTTTTATTTAAATTTTATAATTAGCAATTCATTTAATTTTACCTTTGAAGCAGATTTGCTACATGACAGCATTAATTAAGGTTCAGGTCAAGATCAAGATCAAGCATCTCCTGCGCTGCATTAAGCCACTCCCATAATAGCTGGCGCGGTTCAAATTAATGCACGCAGGGCATAGACTAACTGTAGCCTACATCATGTGTGTAAGACTCCAATAAAATTATTTACTCACGAATAAGTCTCTCAATGAGTAAAACTGGCTGTCTATATTATGATAGACAACACAACATTATAATATTATTTGTACATTTATTTTTCATTTATGTCACAGATCTGCCAGACTCACTCACCACCCAATCCCAGCGCACACCATACCCAGAATACTAATCATGCACACCTGCACCTCGTCTGCACTCTCATCACGCTGGCTTAATAAGCACACACCTCACCTCACCTCACTTCATTGTGTAGTCTCATTTGTACAAAGAGGACTCTCTCCTTGTTTCTCCAGTATTTCCAAGTGACTACTCTCCAGCATTCCTCTGTGTGCTTACTTGCTGTGCCTTCTCCAGTGTGTTCTCCAATTCTCCACGCCAGAGTCTTCTCCAGTTCCCCAGTCCAGCATCTGTCTCCCTCTCTCTGTCTCTGTGTCTACTATACTTACTAATACCATCGAGGTGTGTGTATTCATCTGTCCTCCTTCCTAAAGTCATCTGTTTTACTATATTCTTGTCTGAGTCTCCTTACGTAACAGAAGACCGGACCAAAAAGGATTAACAGCAACATGAGTTCACCCGATCCATTCCATGAGATTGTGGGTTCTCTCCAACTACAACAACACTTCCTGCCACTTCCATCACCACCACCACCACCACCACTTCTTTGTTGACAGTGGTTGGCAGTCCCATGGCCAAACCAGCGCCCTTCTCTGGTGTGGCAGAGGAGTGCAACGGATTCCTTCTACAATGCTTGTTGGCCCTGGAGATGCAGCCGCATCTAACAGAGCCAAGATCGCACTCATCATATCCCTGCTGACGGGGCGAGTGCTCCAATGGGCCGAAATTATCTGGTCATCGGACACTTCCGTGAGGTTTTTGGCAGACCAGCTGGTGATTCTTCTGTGGGTGAGCAGCTGTATCACCTCCATCAAGGTTCTATGTATGTTAATGTTTATGCTCTGAAGTTCAAGACTCTTGCAGCTGCCAGCAGATGAAATGGGCGCTCGCTCCTCACCAACTACCGGCAGAGATTGGAATCCAGAATGCGGCTGCATCTCGCTGCATACAATGCTTACTGCCTCTGAAGTCTCCATTCCAGTACACGCCCTCCTCAATTCCAGGTCAGCCAGGAATTTCATCTCTGGGAGCCTCTGCTGCCAGCTCAACCTCCCGACCTCAGCAACCAAGACCATCTACCAGGTCCAGTTGGTGACCGGAAGACCACTCAGCCGAAGACACGTGCGATACAGTGCTGGTTCTCTCCATCAACATGTTGGCCAGCTGCATGTGCAAGCTCTCCTTCTCCTGGTTCTGTAAGGGTTCCATCCCGATGTGATTCTTGGCAACCCATGGTTTGTGCAGCATAACCCAATCTTATCCTGGACAACCGGTGAGGTCCTGAAGTGGGGCAGTAAATGTTTTCCTAACTGTTTTCCTCAAATTCCTAGTTCATCATCACCTCACTCTGAGACCCTATCCATCAAAAGTCAAGTAGAGAAACAGTCAGTTGATATTCCAGCCTGTTACGCCCCCTTCAGAGATGTATTCTACCCAAAGAAAGCCTCACAGCTGCCATGGGACTGTGCCATTGATCTGATTCCGGTTGAGCCAGTGCCTCGTGGGAAAATATACCCTCTTTCACTTCCTGAAGAGAAGGCCATGGAGGAGTATATTGAAGAGGCTTTACAACAAGATTACATCTGCCCTTTGACGTCCCCTGCTGCTTCAAGTTTTTTCTTTGTGGCCAACAAGGACAAAGGCTTGCTGCCTTGTATTGATTACCGGGCACTCAACAAAATACACATGAAATTAAGTTATCCACTTCCCCTTGTCCCAGCAGCACTAGAACATCTCAGTGGAGCCCCTGGCTTCACCAAGTTGGACCTCCGCAGCACATACAACCTCATCCGTATACGTGAGGGGGACGAGTGGAAGACAGCATTTGTGACCCCTACTGGCCACTATGAATATTTGGTTATGCCATATGGGATGTTCAACGTTCCTTCCGTATTCCAGGATTTCATGCATGAGGTGCTCCAGGAGTATCTCCATCAGTTTGTACTCGTCTACATTAGATGATATCCTCGTCTACTCCCGGAGCATGGCAGAACATTGCCACCACGTTGCAGAGGTCCTGAAATGCCTGAGAGAATTCCACCTTTTCCTCAAAGCCGAGAAATGCTCCTTCCATCAGTCCACAGTGCAGTTCCTTGGATATGACATAAGCATTTATCCACAACTCTACAGCTCCATCGCCTGTTCTCCACCAGTCTGCTGAAGAACAAGCCCTAGTCTCTGTCCTGGTCACCATCTGCCACTGAAGTGTTCAAGCAACTCAAAGAGGCATTTACCGATGCACCACTCCTCCAGCCAATCTCCATCGATGCGCCTTCTTTTCCCACAACAGCCTGGCGGAGAGAAATCATGACATCGGCAGGTCACCACCAGTTACAGAGGGCAGTGCACAGGCGCAAGTTGACAGCAGACCTTCGAAGATCTGAAACGCCATCTTATCACCCCGGTCAGAAGGTTTGGCTGTCAACCCGGGATATCTGGATGTGCCTGCACTGCAAGCAGCTCAGTCCAAGATATATTGGCCCCTTCACCATCATCAAACAGATCAACCCTGTCACGTACAAACTCCAACTCCCTTCTCACTACAGAATTCACTCTTCCTTCCACAAATCACTTTTGAAACCTTACCACTCTCCCACTTCTGTTTCCACAGAGACTGGCCAAACAGTGGAAACCGCCCTTCCGTTAAATCCTGGAGGGTGCCGTGGTGATCTTCAGGAGTATCTCGTCGACTGGGAAGGATACGGCCCAAAGGAACGGTCTTGGCTCCCCAGAGATGATATCCCCGATCCCACACTGCTGGAAGCCTTCCACTCCACCTGATCTCGTTTGTACAAAGAGGACTCTCTCCAGTATTTCAAAGTGACTACTCTCCAGTGTTCCTCCGTGTGCTTATCTCCCTTGCCTTCTCCAGTGTGTTCTCCAGTTCTCCACTCCAGCATCTTCTCCTGTTGACCACTCCAGAGTCTGTCTCCCTCCAAGTCTCCATGTTTACTATACTTACCAATACCATTAAGGTGTGTGCATTCTTCTGTCCTCCTTTCGAGCAGGTTTAAGCTTATGGACCTGTTGCTATGACATCAAGTCCAGAATAAGCGTCGAAGAACTGAACAATCCAAGATCATGCCAAATCATCATCAATTAAATACAGCCTACTGAGTTAGCAGCATACGAAGTTTTGTTTGGTCATGGTCATGGTTTTCTTTGTCACAGTCTTTGCCAGTGTTCTAGTTTGTTGTCATGGTTTCTAATTAGTTTCTAATTCTAATTTCTAATTAGTGCACACCTGTTCCCTGTTCTATTGATTATCATTCCTTGTGTATTTAAGCCCTTGGTTTCCTCAGTTCTGTGTTTGTCATTAAAGTTGGTATATGTGTTGTGTTCTTGCTCTTTAAAGGATTAAACTCTTGTGTCACACACTTCTCTCGTTGTTGGAGTATGCTACACTCAACCGTTAGACCAGGTTTATATTATATTTATCATCAATAAATCCAGTATGTTTCAATCTCATACATTTAACTAATTGAACATTGCTTGTTCCACAGCTAGCCACATTTTAACTATGTTCAAAGTTTTACTGAATAAATGTTTTCACAATGAACATATTTATGCACTTCTTCTGAATCCAATGTTTGCTTCACTTCCTGTCCTCTGAGATACCTTCATCTGATTGATTTTTGAAGGCATAGATGTATCCTTCACTGCTTTTGATATCCCACAATCCTGTGCTTTCCATTCTGTAACAGTTGAGCTAAAAAATAAAGATGGCATCTGAATATTTTCGGTTGGTGGTCAGTTTGTGTATAAATGTATGTTTTTGACTAACGTTTTCCACTTTTTTCTAGCAAGAAATTACTATTGTAGTATTTAAATATTCGCTTAGTTACAGCTTTCTCTGTTTTGTTATAGTCAAGTCAAGTCACTTTTATTTATATAGCGCTTTTCACAATGCAGATTGTGTCAAAGCAGCTTTACAGTGATAACTGGTATATAATTTTGACTGCACAGCAGCTCTTAAAAAAAATGGTGTCAGTATCCATCTAAAGTAAATTCAGTATTGATTCATTCTGATGTAAGAATCAATAGTTATTTAGTTAATTTATCTAAATCAGCACTGGAGTAAACAGTGATATCATCTATCTCAGGTCAGTTCGCATACAAAGGGTTTTGATGCCTGCATTGACACCAGTTGAATATCAAATGTCAAGTCAAGTTATAGATCATTAAACCGTTAAACTGCCTCAGAAGTCTGTCCGAAATCAGTTTCATTAGGTCTTCATTAGGTCTTCATGCGCAAATGCTGCAAAGTCATTGCCTGATAGGGCAGCGAGGCAACAAGCCAGCTGCCTAAGCTTTCGGATGCAGACTGTATCACCAAACTTTAACTTACTGTACATTGAGAGGATGACTGGCACCATATGTAATTGAAACACTTTTTAAAGAAAAAAGGTATGAGTACAGATGAACTCATTCAGATGAATCCACACAAAAACACAACTTATTTCTTAATATGTAAAAAAAACCTTTAAATTAGCATAAAAGTACTAAATGCACCTGTAATGTAATATGTAGTAATATTAGTTTCCTTTATTTCTGTATTTTCTTCTCTTGTCTGATTTTTTTGTGGAGGCACTGCCTCTTGCCTTGCTGGACAATCACCATTCATCTGCTCATTCTCACTCATCAAACTCATTCATGCTATTTATTTTTTAAAAATCCAGCTGTACAATTTTATTCAATAACTGGGAGCGAAACAATGATCTTCAGTGCCAATCTGTACATTTACTTTTCAGCCCTGGTGCAATCTTAAAGATCTTTTTGCACTGAGACACATATTTTAGTGTGTTGATGTTAAAATAAGCGCTTCATAACATGAGATATAGGCTCCCTTTGGGGAAGCACTTCTCATTATATATATATATATATATATATATATATATATATATATATATATATATATATATATATATATATATATATAATGACCCACCCAAGAGCTCATCGTTTTGGTCCCCCACCCCTGTTGTGTCAACGTGTCACAAAGCTATGCATCACTGATACCCCGTCAACCCCTCTGCAGGTGTCTTGTCACACCCTCTGAACCCTGTCGCTTGACCTATGACCTTCAACACCTGGAAGAAGCCCAATTCCTTATAACCTTTGACCCTGCTGTGTTCATCACTGCTGGCACCTGTTGAACACATCAGACAGCTCTGCTATTCAGTTAAGAGACTTTCAATGTGAGGTCAACAGGTTGTGAGGGAAAGAGTCTTTAGTTCAGTTATTTTTTTTAAATGTCACAACTTTCAAGTAATATGTCATATTCAGCATCTCCAAATGACATATCAATGACAGATCAAAGCTTTGCCTGCAAAAGGATTCATCACACACAGGGCAAATATTTTATTTTATTCAGACAGAAGTTGGTAGTAGGGCTGGACGATTATGGCATAAAATCAAAGCCTCGATTAATTGAACATTTTACCTTGATTACGATAAATGAATGATTGTTTTGTTTCTGTTTTTTTTTTTTTGCCCTCATTAGTTCACTGACAAGGTTTGTACTGTAAATATGCTTGACTATTAAAAGGTGGGATATTTTTTTTGTTTTTATACTTTTTTTTGAAGATAGGCTAATTTTCAAACTTCCCTAGAGTTAAACAGTTGAGTTTTACCGTTTTCGAATCCATTCAGCCGATCTCCGGTTCTGGCGGTACCACTTTTTGCATAGCTTAGCATAGTTCATTGAATCTGATGAGACCAATAGCATCTCGCTCAAAAATGACCAAAGAGTTTCGATATTTTTCCTATTTAAAACTTGACTCTTCTGTAGTTACATTCTGTAGGAACTTTGCTGCCGTACCATGGGTGCAGCAGGCGCAATATTACGCGTGCCTTTCAACCAGACATTTGGGAGAGGCACTGCGTAATATCATTGCGCCTGCGGCACCAATGGTATGGCAGCAAAGTTCCTTGATTATTACGCTGGAATGAGAGTATAGTTCCTAGCCATTTTGGCCTATAAAATCACAAATTTTCATTTTCTGTCGGTCATAGTACACAATGTAACTACAGAAGAGTCAAGTTTTAAATAGGAAAAATATCGAAACTCTTTAGTCATTTTTGAGCGAGTTGCTATTGGTCTCATCAGATTCAATTAACTATGCTAAGCTATGCTAAAAGTGGTACCACCACTGGAAAATTAGCTTATTTTCAAAAAAAGTGAAGTGTTCCTTTAAAACACATACAATGACAAAGTTTAGTGAAGACGCAAAGCTCACCGCTCACACGGCGTCTCTGTGTGTTGACTTGGGTGTTCACCTCCGTGTTGCTTTCATGCCACTGACTGGACTGGGCAGAGTCACATGACTACACACACGGTAGTATGTTTTTAAGGGGGAAGCATTAACAGTATTAAAAAATGAAATAACCGACATGAGAAAATTACATCAGTCAGAGGTTCTGAATTTCGGATTTCTGAATTACTTTTCAATTAATCGTCCAGCCCTAATTGGTAGTCCTCCTTCCACAAAGCTACAGCTCCTCATATACTATACAGTGAGCCCAAAATGTATTAGGACAGTTAAAGCAAAACTTATGTATAAATGTGATTACATAAGATGTTTGTTAGGTTTAAAAACAATATAGATTGAATTTAAATATATTTGCATATTTTCTGGCTGTCAAACACAGTGGCATGTGTAGTAAATGTGATGAACTACACCTGTGATTGCTCTGCTAGAACTGTGTGAACTTGAAGGTAAATTAATTAAAGGGATAGTTCACCCAAAAATGAAACTTCTATCATCATTTACTCATTCCAATTTACTTCCAATTACTTCCTTTCTTCTGTGGAACACATTTTAGCGTACTCACACTATGGGCCCTATCATACACCCACCGCAATGCGGTGCAAGGCACAATGCAAGTGTTTTTTGCTAGTTTCAGCCCGATGCAGTTATCATTTTCACGTTGTGCGCCACGTTGTTTAAATAGCAAAAGCATTTGCGCCCATTTGTGCACCCATGGCTGTGCTGGTCTGAAAACAAGGTGTGTTCAGGCGCATTGTTGGTGCATTACTATTTTGAGGCAACAGAAATAGACTGCGCCACTGACCAACTGAAACCTGGTCTAAAGTCAATGGCGCAATATTTGTTTTGCGATTTAAAGAGCGTGATATTAATATGCGCCTATAGGTGGGTGCACAAAGTGCGTACTAACAAAGGGACGTGCGGCAGCACACAAACATGCCAAATATTAAAAATAAAGGATTACAATGTAAAAGATTATTATTGTGTGCATAAAGATAAAAAATGCTTTGGTGGAATCCGGCTTTTCCCATAGATGGTCTGCTCGTGCGCACCAGCAGATCAGTTTCCTCACTACAGAAGCGTTCAGTTTTTCTGCTTGCAAATTCCGCCATGTAAATAGCGAATCCGCCATAGTGCCAGCGCAACTGGCTTTTAAAGAGAATGGGAGATGAGGATCACATTATGCCCAAAACACACCCTTTACTCATTAAGAGAATAGGGACAACCCTTTTAGACTATGCGCCTGGCTCGGCGACCATTTTTCCAGTCCTTAAACTAGCAAAAGGGTATTCGAACATGCCCTAAGCGCACTTGCGCCATGTGCTTTAGACCATGCGCTTAGATCGTTAAAATAAGGCCCTCTAAGTTCAAATCGCTGCATATACGCATTTTATAAATGAGGCCCGAGGAATTTAAGTATGACTTAAGTGTCCAAATACCTCTTGGTGACACTGTAAACTAGTTAGTTATGTGGAAAACTGTGATGTGATGTATGAATAGTTAAATAATCTGGTGGGGTGAAGGGGGTGGGTGGCATCACATCAATCTTAGAACCACACACTGTGACAATCCAGGAGCTTAGCATCGCCTCTGCACGATAACACACTCGCTTAACTACCAGGATTATGTTTAATTGTGTTATCATGATGAACAGGCTCTAAGGTTTGGCAGGGAGTCAAAGGCAGATAATGCTTACTGGTCTTTCTACCCACCCAGTGATGTGCAGCAGTGCACTTGATAAATCCAAGAAGCTTTAACACAGTGAAATGCATCCTAAAACTGCTGTCGCTCCTTTGCAGTGTTTGTGTCATTGTGAATACTAAAAAATGTGCTGTGGTTGAAATGCCACACATGCCTTTATGATTTGAATTCTTTCTTAAGGGTGAGTCAAGTGCAGTAATCTCATAATTAGCATGGTGCTCTGCCACTATAAACATCTACACATTCTGTGAAAAGAAAAAAAAATTTTTTAGTTAGGATACATACTGTATGTGTTGGAGCTATATTAGCCCTTGCGGGCTAAACAACAGTAATTTGTACAAAAGGATTTTTGTTTGCTTGTGTTCAGGTGCCAGCAAATGACAATATCTTGTTTTGGACAACATTAATCTTTCTTTGGCTAATTGTCCTCTTTGGTTCAAATATGAAGAAAGCAATGTGAAATTCTTTATTTTTCCTTAAAACTAAACAGACATCCTGCTTAACTTAACTTGACTCAATAATGTTTGTTTACTATCCGTACCAGTGGTTTTGAACTTTGTACTGACACCTACTGGTGTGGATGTATGAAGTTTATTAACTGCTGCCACTTCACACCAAAGCTGTTTCTTCATCAGGGTTGTGTGCCATCCAGAATTGAATGGATAGTGCCTTTTAAATTCCAATTCAAACAGGATGCAGAATTAAAATTAAATTAAATTCATATAACTATTTTTTTTTTTTTTTTTTTTTTTTTTTACTAACTAGTACAGCAAATAAAGGTTGAATGTTGACTTAAGTTTAAAAGTTGAAGGTTAACAGGCCTGATAGATATGTTTGAAATGCCAGAAAAAAAAAATGTATTTAGTTTATTTCATTTGGTATATACATTTCACTTAATTTCCTAGAATTTAAATAGAATAGAGTTTAGATTAGTTAAATTCTTTTTCCTGTCATTCTGATTCAAATTCCAATTTACAACTAAAAGCGAGCCATTTCTGATTTTTGCACACCCCTGTTGTTTATCTTTTTGTTTTGTTCCTTTTCTCAGTCTCACAGTACAAATACATACATGAGCTCTCTCCCAGCAGCAACTATTTTGGACAGAGACAATTTACTGTGTGTCATGTGTTTGCATTTACCATTGTTTGGACGTTCTATTTTTCCACTAATACTGTTTGGACCACTGAATTGCACACATGGTAATCCATGCCATCACTCTGGACTATGCTGCAGACTGTAGTATATTGTTTTTGGTGTAGTGTTTATATTGTTAATGCATTGTAAAATGCCTTGTATAAAGAAAACATATTATTATTAGTAACTGGTGAATTGCACGACATGGCCAGTCATGTGGTGTCAACATGGCGGCACACAAGGGGCCAATCCACTCCATGTAGAATAAAACATCCTTCTCTAGAAGAACAATACAGAGCAAATGTCTTTAACAGGTCTGTCACCATCTAAGAGGTCCATGGTGATGCAGGGGGTCTGCAAATTGTTTGATCTGAAACAAATTTTTGTTATGTGTGAAACAAAAAAAACAATGTTAAGTTATTTTCAATAAAATCTAAGTAAGTCACACTGTAATGATGTTTTTACGTACGATAATATGACATAGAACATATTTAACACAAATGTGTGCTGATATGTGTATTGCAGATGGTGAACTTAGACTGACCATCTTCAGTTCCCAAACTTCCCACACAGTTGCTTCCCACCACACAGAGTCCCCTTTCATCTTAACGCAGGTGACATGACCTGTCTATACTTGCACACAAGCACACACAATTCCCATCTATTTGTCAGGGATTTATCAGGGACTGTCCTTTGTCACGTCTGACACAAATGAATCTTCTTTTGGACAGTAAAACAGCTGCAAGAGAAGTGCTTTTCGATGTCTACTGAAGTAAAATATTTTATGTTTAACTTGACTTGATATAATGTTGTTTAAAAGCTGTTTGAACGGTCGTATCCATCAACACTTGTTCATAATTGGACTTCTCTTTGTATTTCCTGACATAGCCATTCCCAACAGGTGAGTAGATTTTATTTTATTTTTTTCCACCCAAAAATTGTTTATTTAAGCTTTGTAAGATCTGTGCATGACTACAGTATATCTATGCAGACTTTTAAGGATTTTTTTTTTTTATCCTTCATCCACAAAAAGCACAACCTGTTTTACATGTTGTTTGAGGGTGTCATTGTTATCCTTAAGTCAATACAGTATTAAATGCTAGTTTTTAACTGTTTCTATAAAAACAGTTGATTTTAATGACATCTGAATGTCATCTCCATCCACAATGATCTCAAAACATTAAAAGATGAAAAGCTGTTGAGGTGAGAACAACTTTTTATTTTTCTATGCAAAAACAAAAATCTAGTTAAAAATGTTTAAAACTAATTGGAGAAAGATATGTAATGAATTTTGGTTAAATAGATGAAAACCAGTAATTATAAAAATGTTCATATCAGATAAATATGTTAAGTGGTAGTTAGGTTTAAAATACAAATTTTCATCATTTCTACCCCATATAGTTTTCAGTTCATCATTTTTGAATAGTCAAAAATGTACTAGATGACTTTCATTTAGAAACTGACAGTATTAAATCTTCTGACAGACTCCAGACAAAGACAGACCTGCCAGCAGACCAAAGAAAGCCAGGGTTCTGTGCATTACAGCCATCTATGTCCTGCTGCTATGGATGGAGGAACATTAATGGTGTTTGCCAACGTGAGCAATATAATTATTCTGTTTATTCAAATTATTAGTCTATACCTATATTTCTGAGTAACCAGCTAAATCATACTCATAGCAGGATAATTATAAACCTTAGAATAGTCTAAGGATATAGATTAAATGGACTAATTATAATCTCTAACAATTCAATAGTAATGGAAAATATATATTTAAAAAAAAATTTTATGAGTGACAATTAAAACTATGATGTAATTATTGGATCTCAGCGATATGTAAAAAGCCCTGTGAAAATGGATTCTGTGTTGGGCCTGACCGGTGCTCATGCATGGAGGGATACAAGGGCAAATACTGCAATGAAGGTAAGGTAGCTAATATAATGTTTCAAATAGAATTGATTTTAAAGGATCATATCATAAGGAATATGCTTTCTTTTTAAACAAAAGAGTTTAATGATCAGAAACTTGGCCTATGCAGTCATGTTGAGGTTAATAAAGAAGAAGTAGATACATTTATTCATTGATACCAAAAGAACTAATAATCAGACTAAAATGTGGTGAAGTTTTTATTGGCTATGTGTAGCTCCTACAGCTCTGCATATCCTGAAGAATCCCAACCTTACAGAAAATGAGTGACTGAAGCTGCATATTTTTAAAGTGTCCCTGATCATTTTAGAGGGTAAAAATGTAATTAAAAACAAAGCAATTATTGTTTTTTGTGCCAACATGTATGCTATATGACCCATTTGAAGTACTGAAAGTATAACAATTCAGCATCAAAATGTGCTATATTATGATCTGTTATTTTGTGGTCTACAGATAAAATACAAATGAACTTTTTTTTTTTTTTTTTTTTTTTTTTTTACATTTTTATTTACTTATTTTTTGTGTATTCTTTTTACTACAGATATCAATGAGTGTGGGCTTCCCATAAGGCCCTGTTCCCACAGATGCATGAACACTATGGGGAGTTATCATTGTTTCTGCAATCATGGATACATGCTGGACACTGATGGCAAATCCTGCATTAGTAAGGCAAATTATCTTTGGTGAACCAAATGGTTGCCAGATAAATTATAAGAGCAAAAAATTAAATTTACACACTATACTTTTACCATACGTCCTAATTGTAGGTACTGTAGTAGGCACCAAGGTGTGTATACACATTACTTATTCCAGGCTTCCCCGTTTATTTATTTTTTGCTCTCCAGAGGAACTGGACTGCACCTATCTTCGTTGCCAGTTTGGTTGCCAGATTGAGAGAGAAGGTGAAGTGAGCTGTTTGTGTCCTCCAGGGCTCCACTTGGCTTCAGATAACAGAACTTGCAAAGGTGATCCCTCATTTCTAGTGTTTCTAGTGTCTTATCCCAACTTCCATAGTGTTAAACTTAGATTGATCCTCCATTATAGACATAATTGTTTAACCTTTGCATTATGTGTTGGACTTATATTATAGGTAGACTATTTATGAAATTGGACAAACTTTACAGTGATTAAACCTAAGGTCAGTGGGTCCTACTTGGACAATGATTGGATATATAAAAGCATAAATGGCACTGTTACAAAAATGTGCCATTTTTACTTGGAGGGGGGAAAAAAATCATATTGCATGTTGTTGCTAGCTAAGGGAAAGAGTGTAGGAAACAGCCTCCTTTGAACTGTCAGAATTGTTGGAGTGAGGTGAAGCAGCATATGCCAAAAGATATCATTTTGGCATCTGCTGAGAACAGGTGGGGAGACAGCTTCCCATGCAACATACAGGACATTTCAGCAACCCCCACATAGCAAGCTAATGGCTCCTACCTACACAGCCAGAAAGTCTATCATTAGCAAACCCTCAGCCTAATGTTCATGATACTCTTCTCCAGCCCAGAACATTTATCAGATGTTCAGAAGATCCCAAAGGTGTACAGTGACCCTGTAGAAAACAACAGTATGAAGTCATCCAAATTAAATGTAGAATATGATAAGGCACACCACAGTTCATTCAGCATATAGAGTTGGTCTTGTTAGAGAATGTAAAGCCTTTTCTGTCACTGCAGAGCCACTGTAAGCATCTACTTTGTTCTTTTTGTTACAGAAATTACTAGCCACTGTGTTTATGACCCTATAGATTACAGTCTAATGTTAAGGTCACAAATTAACAATGAGCGAGAACATCACAGCAACAACTGTGTAATGTTGCTGCAAACTTTCAGGGAGCCTTTAATTTACTTGCTTAAAGAGCAAAAATATCTTCTGGGCTTTTTACCTTGTTGTTAACAAAGGTGCACATTTCAGTGGTTAAAGCAATCACTTGTTGTTTTATCCCCACTGGAGGTATTTTTTTCTTACACAAGGGATTGTACAGTGGTGCCCAGAATTATTGGCACCATTGGTAAATATGATCAAAGATGACTGTAAAAATAAATCTGCATTGTTTATCCTTTTGATCTTTAATTCATAGAATTAGTAAAAATCTAACCTTTCATTGAAGGAAAAGAATTGAAAGTGGGGGGAAAAATCACATTATGAAATAAATGTTTTTCTCCAAAACATGTTGGCCATAATTATTGGCACCCCTAGAATTTTTTATGAGTAAAATATCTCTGAAGTATATTCCCAGTCATATTTACATTTTTTTAGCACACCAGGGTGATCATAAACATGAAATTGTCGAGCAATGACTTCCTGTTCCACAGGAGTATAAACATGAGGAAACACAAAGGTCAAATTCCCTTAATCATTCATCACAATGAGTAAGACCAAAGAATATAAGTTATGATGTGCAGCAAAAGATTGCTGAGCTTCACAATATAGAAAGTAACTGTAAGAAAATAGCTAAAGCATTGAAAATCCCCATTTCCACTATCAGGGCAATAATTAAGAAGTTCCAATTAACTAAAGATGTTACAAATCTGCCCGGAAGAGGATGTGTGTCTAAATCATCCTAATGTGTGGTGAGGAGGAAAGTTTGAGTGGCCAAAGACTCTCCAAGGATCACAGTTGGAGAATTGCAGAGATTAGTTGAGTCTTGAGTCTCAGAAAGCTATATTAAAAAAAATATCAAACAGCACCTACATCCCCACAAGTTGTTTAGGAGGTTTTCAAGAAAAATCCATCCTTGTCAGACATGATTGGAACTTCAAATGGGACCAGCTTCTATGGTCAGATGAAACTAAAAAAAAATAGCTTTTTGGCAGCAAACCCACCAGATGGGTTTGGTGCACACATGGATAAAAAGTACCCCATGTCCACAGTTAAATATGCTGCTGGGTCTTTAATGTTGTGGGCCTATTTTTCTGCTGGAAGTCCTGGACATCTTGTTCAGATATATGGTATCATGGATTCTACCAAATATCAACAGATAAAAAATAAAAACCTGACTGCTTCTGCTAGAAATCCTATAATGAGCCATGGTTGGATCTTCCATCAGGACAATGATCCAAAACAAACATAAAAACCAACACAAAAATGTGTCACTGAGCACAAAATGAAGCTTCTGCCATGGTCTTCCCAGTTCCCTGATCTGAACCCTAAAGAAAATGAGTGAAGTGAACTGAAGAGAAGAAGCACCAACATGGAGCTGGGAATCTGAAGGTTCTGGAGAGATTCTGCATGAAGGAATGGTCTCTGATCTCTTGTCATGTGTTCTCCAAACTCATCAGGCATTATAGAAGATGAATCAGAACTGTTATCTTGGCAAAAGGAGGTTGCAAAAACTATTGAATAAAAGGGTGCTAATAATTGTGGCCAACGTGTTTTGGATATAAACATTTATTTCATAATGTGACTTTCCCCCCACTTTCAATTCTTTTTCTTCAGTGAAAGGTTAGATTTTTGCTAAGTTTATGAATTAAAGATCAAAAGGATAAACAATACCATATTTACCAAGGGTGCCAATAATTCTGACCACCACTGTATTAGTTTAGAGTTTTTTAGAATCCTTTAACAAAATTTTGAGACTATGGCCACATTCACACTGTAAGTTTCTGGGATTGACAACTGCATCTACTTACAGGTGTGAGTCTCGAAATGTCCCGTTCACACAGCAACATATAGTAGTGTCTCAAACACTGTCTGTATGAACGTGCAGCGAGAGTTAAGCCTGTATTCTCTTACTAATAACCATAACGACAGTGACCAATGTAATGTTAAAGATGGCGACGTCCGTAAAACTGAAAAGTCTTATCACTTTTGACATAAGAGACTATTTGAACCACGAATTCATCCATCAAAACGTCATTAACCAACAGCAGCATGCAAACGCGCTAGCCAGAGTCTTTAACTGTTGCCCTCGCGTATCACGTCCTTTGTGAAGTCTTGCACATGACACGCCAATTAAATTTGGAAAAAACATAAAACTAATGGGAGCCGCTCCAGTGGAGAACAGTGACTGGATCTAACACCTTAAGATGACGCTCAGCTCATATCTCTGTCTCTGTAAGTTACCGAAAGCAAAACCACACACAAAACACCTTAGAAGAGTGGCTTTCTCGCACCGTATGATGTGACAGTGTCCAGTCTGGTTCCATTCATACAGCGCAGATTTTCTGAGAATGTGGTTGAGTCCTGAAAATTTACAGGTGTGAGTTTGGTTATAGAATGCGTTTGTCACTTCCGTAAATACCTGTACTATGTGTGAACGTATATGAACGCACAAAATACTGGACTGACAACTGTATTCTGCTGCTGTGTGAACGGGGCCTGTGTGTCTTGGTTAATCATATGGACACTTTTCACATTTTCAGGGATCTCACAAAGGAGAAGTCATCATAGTTCAGTAAACTTCTATAGTGGTGAACGGAAACAACTACAACAAATATAATTTTTTTGCGTTCCCATTTGCACCAATAGCAAAAGCGTTTCTATGACTTTACAAAAAAGGAAAAATTTATTGAGAGAATGATTACACTGGTCAGATGAAAGAAAGATTTGCCATCACTCCCTCAGCCGTTGTATTAGAAATACTCACACAACAGTGTTAACTAGTTCCCTATCAATCACATTTGACGTTATGTCAGAACGACTTACGAATTGGCTTAAATAGACGGAAGACAGGCCAATTCTGCCCTGCATGCCATAGCCCTCCTCTAAGTATACCAGGCCAAGGCACTGAAAGAGCTGCAGGAGGGTAGTTCTGATGCTGCACGAGGGTAGTTCTGATGCAAGGTTGATGCAGGAGCTGCACACAACGATCGACCTCAGCGACGAGCCCAAGGGAGCACCATCTCTGGCTGAAGGAGGTCAAAAAAGTTTGCTTTCTCGACTTCCCCATCTCTCAAGCCGGTCTTTTCACCGACACTGTCAAGAACTTTGCCCAGCAGTTCTTTGCCTAGCAGCCATTGTGGGCATGTCTGTTGTCCCCTTGTTCCATCTTGTATGGTGTCTCGAAGCCTGGTTAGCCCTTACCATCTTGTTGGGTCATTCGGATGATCAGACTTGGCTATGCGAATGGTTTGCAACGATCAAGCTGAAGGATTCATACTTTCATGTCTCAATCCTACCTCAACACAGACGTTTTCTATGCTTTGCGTTTGAGGGACATATCAGCACAAGGTCCTTCCCTCCGGGCTGTCCCTGTTGCCCTGCTTTTCCATGAAGATATCGGAGGCCACCCTTACCACTCAGGTCGCTTCATGCCACCCACTTTCCTGCTGCACTCAATCTACAGCCGATGAGCTCTCATGACAGGACACGTCTAGGGAAGAGTGAAGACCCCAACCCCGTTCAGTCTAGCTGATTTGGGAATGCTTTGGGGTCACTTAGTTCAACCTGTTTGCGTCCCCAGAGACAACCCACTGCCAGTTCTTTTATTCCCTGACACTTAGTATGGATGCACTGGCACACAGCTGGCCCTGGGACCTACGCAAGTATGCATTTCCCCCAGTGAGCCTGTTCGCACAGACACTGTGCAAGGTCAGGGAGAACGAGGAACAATTCCTGATGGTTGTGCCTTATTGGCCCACCCGGACCTGGTTTTCAGATCTGATGCTCCTCACAACAGCCCCTCTCTGGCATCCAGACCTCTGGACACTTCTATTAAGAGGGTGGGGGACCTCCAGGCATTTTCAGTTAATGAAGTGTGCTTGGAATTCAGGCCTGCTGACTCTCAAGTCACCCTGAGACCTCGGCCTAGATACGTGCCCAAAGTTCCCACCACTCCTTTCAGGGACTAAGAGGTGAACTTGCAAGTGCTGCCCTCGGAGGAGACAGACCCAGCCTATGCGTTGCTGTGTCTTGTTCATGCTTAGCATTTGTAGTGGACCACACCCAGAGCTTCAGAACCTCAGAACAGCTTTGTCTGCTATGGAGGCCAGGAGAAGGGAAAGGCTGTCTTCAAACAGAAGTTGTACCACTGGATAGTGAATACCATCGTCTTTGCGTACCAATCCCAAGATGAGCCATGCCCCCTTGGAGTGAGAGCTTGTGGAGTGTTGCGTCCTCCTGGGTGCTGTTGCATCCTCTCTGGCAAACTTATGTAGAGCTGCGGGCTGGGCAACACTTAACAGGTTCTACAGTCTCCGAGTGGAGCTGTTTTTTTCACATGTGTTGGCTACAAACAGGTAATGTACAGGAAGTCTGGCTTGGTGTCCTGCTTGCAGCACCATTCCCCTCTGAGGATGGGATACAAGCACCTATTTTGCTCCTCAGGTGAGTTCCCCGACTAGCGAACCCTGGTGGAGTTCCTCCAGCATCCTCAGCAGTCAGATGTGGTGGAGACATCTGACGCCAGGTCTAGTACTTGTGTGTAATCTCTAATTGGTCAGCCCGTTTACTAGACTAGATGCCCATATGCTGTGGTTCCCCCCGGTGACCCCATATGTGTATTTCCACCATGTGGCTTCCCCGTTGGCGAGCTTATGTCTTTCCCTTGGCAGAGTCCACTCTGCCATCTCTGTCCCTTGTCAGTCAATGAGTATACTCCATATGTTACCTCCCTATGGGCAGGATGTAGTCTCTGCATCGTTCCTTTCCAGCTGGAATAGGCACGCTTTCCCAGTGTTATCCAATAGTCACACTGTACAGGGTTAAATGGAACATCAGTGATTGACATTCTTCATGCAAAGCCCTTTCCTTTCTTCTGCCCCAACAGGTGAGGGGGGACCAGGCGGCTTACTCGGGGAGCTGGAAGGGGCAGTAGTTGTGGCATCTTTCATAGGGATCCCAATTGGTCAGTCATTCTGACTTAACATTGGACATGACTGACTGATAGGGTACATCTAGGTTACTAATGTAACCCTCGTTCCCTGAAGGAGGGAGTGGAGACGTTATGTCTCATCTCCACAACTCCTGTACCTCCACTGGCATGGCTGGGACCCCGTCTCGCCTCCTCAGTGGAAAACTTAAAGTTAGTATCAGCACGCTACCTTATATACCTGAAAGCGAAAGAGCAGTTTGCGATGATAATCTCACTCGCCAATGTGCAATGGCTTGTTCCGTTACCACTCAAAGGTGATTGGGCTCTCAGGCAAGATCCCAATTCTTCAGTCGTTCTGACGTAATGTCAGACAAACATTAGAAACCTAGACATTTTCTGTAATTTAATAAAGGTAATATAACAAAGTATAATGTTATAAAAATATATTAAATTTGCTAGATTTGCTTTGATTGCGTCATCACAGTCTGTGAAAAGGGTCCATTGTTGTATGTTGTTCCTATGATAGAACTGAACCACACAGGCATACAACTGAAATAATAATTTTATCTTGTGACTTTCTTATCACATCTACTAATCATTTATGTCTTTTGTAGACATGAATGAGTGTGATGGTCTCTCGCACACCTGCACAGAACGCCAGTCCTGCAGGAACACATTTGGGAGTTTCATTTGTGTCTGTAAGGATGGATATATCTTGGGAACACTTCAGGATACAGTTACATGTCGAGGTATCTTCATCTACAAAGGCATAAAGTTATTCATGATTAAACTGCAGAACTTAGTGTAGACTGCACTGAACACTGTAAAAAATATTGATTGTTTAACTTAAAAAAAGCAAGTAACCTGGTTGCCTTTATAATATTATGTTCTAATATTATGTAATCTGAACAACATTAGTGAATCAAAGTCCTCAAAGATTTATCAAAGATTTGAGAAAAAAAGTTGTGATGAATCTTGAAAATATTTTTTACAGTGAAGAGCTGTACCTGATTCTCTTTTACCACTTTTAAGGCCCGTTCACAGTGTCCACACCATGGAAAAATAATTTTTATTCTAAGTATGCTTTTCGAGTTGGATGAATTTTACTTGAGTGTCAATATTTTGTCATTCATCAGCTGAAAGAAAAAAGTTCTGAAATTGATTCTAATTATATTTTTATTTCTTATTCATTTACTATATGGTTATAGATGTTGTTACAGTTATCATTTATGGTGTGTGAATAGGACCTTGAGTTACAATAAGTTTGACAGTTTGAAGATATGTCACGTGTGTGTGTGTGTGTGTGTGTGTGTGTGTGTGTGTGTGTGTGTGTGTGTGTGTGTGTGTGTGTGTGTGTGTGTGTGTGTGTGTGTGTGTGTGTGTGCTTTTGTTTATATTACATTGTGGGGACCAAATGTCCCCATGATGTAATATAAACCTGAGTTCACCTACATCGTGGGGACCAGCCAGCGGTCCCCACAATGTAAATGGGTTTATAAATCATATAGAATGAGTTTTTGTGAAAAAGTAAAAGTTTGCACAGTTTCCTGTGAGGGTTAGGTTTAGGGGTAGGGGCAGGGTAGGGGGATAGAATGTACAGTTTGTTCAGTGTAAAATGCATTGAAGTCTATGGAAAGTCCCCACAATTCACAAAAACAAACATGTGTGTGTGTGTGTGTGTGTGTGTGTGTGTGTGTTTGTTTGTGTGTGTGTGTGTGTGTGCTTTTGTTTATATTACATTGTGGGGACCAAATGTCCCCATGATGTAATATAAACCTGAGTTCACCTACATCGTGGGGACCAGCCAGCGGTCCCCACAATGTAAATGGGTTTATAAATCATATAGAATGAGTTTTTGTGAAAAAGTAAAAGTTTGCACAGTTTCCTGTGAGGGTTAGGTTTAGGGGTAGGGGCAGGGTAGGGGGATAGAATGTACAGTTTGTTCAGTGTAAAATGCATTGAAGTCTATGGAAAGTCCCCACAATTCACAAAAACAAACATGTGTGTGTGTGTGTGTGTGTGTGTGTGTGTGTGTGTGTGTGTGTGTGTGTGTGTGTGTGTGTGTGTGTGTGTGTGTGTGTGTGTGTGTGTGTGTGTGTGTGTGTGTGAGTGTGTGTGTGTGTGTGTGCGTGCATGCGTGTATGTGCTTAGAAATTCTCAGTTATTACTCAATTTCTCAGTATTGGGCCAAATTTAGCTCTTGACAATTAATTTTCTCACCGGGTCTTGTCTTGAGTACTGGGACAAAACATAAAACAAGCTAAAAACCTGAAAAGTTTGTATCAAGGAATTATTTTTCATTAATCTGTTCAGCATATTTAGATGTATTTACCATTTGATCGCCTGTTGCTTCTATTTTCTCACCAAAATGTGTATGGCTACCCATCAATCAATATGGGTCAACACCATCAGATACAAAAATAATGTGTCAAATATCGATTTTACTGTAACTATTATCAAATCTAGAATTCATTTCAATGAGTGAATGAACTGAAACTACAGCATGAATAATTGCATAATACTATGATAATCAATAGAACTGTTACCACAATCAGACAGAAAATCTTTAATTGTTTTTAAAACTTATATGGTGTTGACAAAACCATATTTTGCATGCAGAGGTCATTTTGTGGTGTTGCTAGCTTCTAACGGGACTTTAAAATGAGGAAAATGATCTAATTAGGGGCCAAGCACCAAAGGTGCATAGGCACCAATTGTAATTGCTGCCGTTCTTAATATTATTATTCTGTTTCTGCTCTGGAAGACAGTTCAGACTGTCCTCTATCTGGCACACAGATAGAGGACAGTCTGAACTGTCACCATAGCAAATTTGGAGTCTCTAACTCAATCCCTCTAGCGCCACCAGCTGTCCAAAGGTGCACTCACGTTTATGCTAATAACTTTTGAACCATAAGAAACAAAATTCTTTTTTTTCTGATTCCTTGGCTCAAGACAAATCGATTGCATCCTATGATGTAATTTTCCGTCATGAAAATTTTTCCTCCATTTTGAATTTTCTGAAAAACCTAGTAGGCCTTTACTCCAATTTTAACAAAAATTGGACCAGATCTTCTTGAAATCATGCCGACAAAAGTTATGGAATCCAAGTCGATTTCTCAAACTGTTTCCGCAAAACACACAAACTAATTTGTACGTAGCGCTTGAGAAAATAGACATAAGGCTGTATCTCCACAACGCTTTATCGTATAGAGGTTATGCGCAATCTAACTTCCATTTTCTGTGAAACAGATTAGATCCCTTCCGGTTTAGGTCTTTTGTATGTGCTTCATGAAAAATTTGCTGTTTTATTCAAGATAACTTAAAAGGAGCGAGCAAAGATGAGCATAACCGATGTCCCCCACATATGAAGATTGATATTTAAAAGTTTTTTTTTCATTTTTGTTCATCATATGCCATTAGTTCATACTGCTGTTAACACTATCTCTCACATGCAGATGCAATGAGACCAGTCTTCCAGTTTGGTCATGTGACGTTCGACATGTACCCTATTCAGACCAAACTTGGTACATATCATCACAAGCATGGCCTGAGGCAACATGCAGCATTTCGGCGCAGCGCCACCTACTGATCCGGATATACAAAAAATGTCTATTTTTGCTTATAACTTCTGAACGGTTTGTTCACAAATCTTAAATTTAGTCGAATGATATCCAATTTTCCAATGTTGGCCATTTTGGCCATCGGCTATTTTGAATTTTGTGGTAAAATGCTGTATGAATGCATTAGCGTATCATTACGAAACTCGGTATGGGTCTTTGGCACCATGCCCTGACAGTATACAAAAAGTTGTGGTCAAAAGTTGCTCAAATTTACAAAAATGCTAATAATTTTTGGCTATATTAACCTATTGTAATGATACTGGTCTCGGTAGATTCCTTGAGTCGTGCTGATAACATAGATAATTCCTGTCCGGCATATTGTCCTGTCCGGCAAAATTCCTGTCCGGCAAAAACCTACTTTTTCGAACTCCTCTGAGACCGTTGCTCCGATATTCACAAAAACCGAACCGTATCATCTTCAGACCATGCTGACAGAAAGATAGATTTCAAGCCAATACGTCAAACCGTTTTCGTATACCGGAGCAATGAATTTGAGGCTTGATGCAAAACCGACTCTTGAAGCTGTATCTCTGCAATGCTTTGGCATATTGACACCATACTTTGCATGAGTCATTGCCACCTTACTTTGACCATACCACAGCAATTTGGTCACAGCGCCACCTATTGGTTGAAAGTGATGAATCATTAAATCATTATTATTGACGGTATTTATGATTTTTCTGTTATTTTGCCTGAATATATCTTTAATTGCTTAATGCTGCAGTAAGTCTGATGCTCCCAGCTGTGCTGGGATGACTTGTTGTGCCTTCTTTTAAACATTTCCTGCTTGGCCTTGATAATTACTGCTTGCAGCTATATTTATCATTATTATTATCCAGTTATTTTATAGTTTGTGCTGATGGAGCTGACAATATTGTGGTTGTGTCACAAAAAAAAGACAGATCATATAATCACCAGATTACAGCAAGTGAAAATATGGACTAACTTTGAAATTGCTATTATCAAAGTCAAGTCAAGTCATCTTCATGTATATAGTGCTTTTTACAATACAGTTGTTTATGTTTAATCATAAATATCATAAGGTCAAAATATCTAATTGTGTTGACAAAAAAGTACCTTATTATATATAAGTAGTAAGCAATAATGATTTACAAAAAGTGACCACGTTGTGTACATTTTACACAATTAATTTCCTGATTTAGGAGCCTGATTCAGCAGTCTGATACAAATACATTAACAATCAGTCTAAAATAGCAGTCTAAAATACATTAATAATCCAGCCCTTATATTTTTACAGACAGGCGAGTTCATCAATAGCTCTCACCTGAGTTTTCCTCTCTTATGTGTTACAGATAAAGATGAGTGTCTGACAGGCAACCATCGCTGCAGCCACCAAGCTAGCTGTGTGAACACAGAAGGCTCGTACACTTGCCAGTGTGAGAAGGGCTACGCTGGCGATGGCTTCAGATGCTGGAAGAAGAGCAATAGACTGTCATGGGCTGCTATGTACTTCCAGTATAAACGCTCAAAACAGATCAGGCCAGTATAGAAACCACTTTAACAGACACAGTATCGCTTAAGTATGGGTCTTTAGCTCAGTGTTTATTAATTTAACTTTGATAGCAGATAATATAAAATCAAGAAATTAAGCCAAAAACACCTAAGGGGGCATGTTGTAATGGTTATTTGGATTTACTTTTGGATTTTCAGTGTATTATTTATTTATAGATTTAATTTATTTATGTATTTGAAAAAAATATACATTTCATTATAAGTAGAAAAAAAAGGTTTTAGGAAAATTGAAGGAAACTTTTTGAAGGAAACTTCAAATTACTTTATACTGTAATGAATAAATAGCTCCTGACATCAGTACTTCTTAATAAAATACTGACCTCTGGTGGATAGATGTGTTTTCTAGCCCTTAACCAAGGGGCTTCATAGAATCCCTTTATCGATAGATCTTCGATATGTTCACTCTGAATGTAATATTCAAGAGTACAGAATGAGGAAAGGCTGACTTTAATAATTAAGGGAAAGCAGTAAAAATGCAAGTGCGCTATAGCTCAGGTCGAGCTCTTGCTGGTACTCCAAGACCACTGGCAGTGGTGGGAATGGGCAGCTGCATCCAGACTCCCTTAATCCATTCATGTTCACCACAGCAGGTGTCACATTGGACCTTCACAGAGAAAGAGAGAGCACTCGAAACCCTGGAACTACTTACGGGACAGCGGAGAACAAAGGAACGAAATGGGGGAACATACAGCCTCATCGAATAACTCTGACCACAATGCCTGGAGAGGGGAAAAATTCCACAAACTCACCACAAGAAACGCGATAAAACCTGCTCTTTTTCATTCTAAGCTGTCAGAAAGCATCTATACAAAGGACACAAACAGAAAACATTTCAGATAAAAGGTTCCAGGCCCCTTTTTACGAAGCAGACCTCACACCAAGTTACATGTAATTCCTACCAGAAACTGGTTTATTTACAGAAAAATAAGATTTAATGCCAAGCTTGGCACTACAAATAAAAAGCAAACAAGTGGAGGAAGCTAAGAGAGGAGAGGAGGGAGTGAAAATGAACTTGGGGAGAAAAGGAAACTCACACAGCAGTGGAAAGTTCCTCTGTGTCTTTCTAGTTATTTTTCTCAGTTCTGTTTATATGTCACTCTGAGTGCGTTTGCAGATGACACTGAAAGGGCAGGCCGTTTGTGCTAATGTATCACCGCTGCTGCTATTGGTGTTAAGTGAAAACAATTAATATGTAAATCTAATTTGGACATCTGCAGTTACAACAACTCTTTCAGCACATCTATTTAGGAATTCAGGCTTTCATTATTAAAAAAAAACAATATTACCATTTTCCAAGCAGCTGAGTGATGACTAGAAGGGCTGCAAAGAGCCAATGACAATACAGAGCTGAGGGGAGTTGGAGGGTGGAGGGATGATAGTGTAACCCGCCACCCACGTTGCTGAAAAGAGTGCACGCTCAAAACACAGGCACTGAACTATAAAACGACACAGACCCCTGTATTACTCGTGCTGTCCCATTCACTTAGGGTGATCTCAAACAGGCTTTTTCATCCGCAAGTCTTTCCATGATTACGGCCGCAAGTCTCCCGATGGGGACCGCGCTCCGGCACGCACCCACTGTGTGAGACGTAACACGCTGTTTCCGAGAGTGGTGACTGAAGCGGCCACCTGCCCAATTATACAAGAAAGTGGTACAGGTCTTAAGCATTTCCTGAAAGTACATCCTGTTTTGACACTTAGGTAACGTGGACATTTAACCGAAGTATGCATGACTCAAAAACCCATGAGAATGCTTAAAAAGGGTCAAAATGACTTACTGGATTTCATGTTTTTCTTCAAATGCAAAAATGTTCAGAATTGTACAACATTCATTGCATATAAATTGTATTGTGTGTGTGTGTGTGTACCTGGTATTCCCTACATTATGGGGACCAAATGGTAAAGTAATACCAGTAATTTTTGACCTTGTGGTGAATTTTTTTATTTATTTTTTGTTGTCCCAATTAGGTAAACAGCTTATAAATCATACAATTAAAAAAAATAAAATTAAAAAAATAAAAGTTTTTTTGAAAATGTAAAAATGCAAAAGAATTTAGGGCAAAAGAATAAACAGTTTGTACAGTATAAAAATCATTATGTCTATGGAAATTCGCCATAAAACATGAAGACCAGTATGTTTTTTCTCTGTTTTCTCTAATTTCAAAAATTGTTTTTGCCTTTGTACTGTAAAGGTCACATTTTATTGAAAGCCCATTTTGCCTTAAAATATTATTGCTAAAATAATACCACAGTAAGTCAAATCCATTTAGGTCAATTTGGCCCTCTTTACGAAGACTTGGTAATGATACAGGAATTTATTTTTATGGAATTTTTATATGGAAATGACATTGCTCAGGCTCATATAAAAGATATTTGAAGAATACATGGAATATCAAGGAATTAAATTATTTTAATGAAATAATATTTTAAAAATCACAGCCTATTGGGTTATTTAACCCCATTTATGCATGTTCCTCCATAATAAAAACAAGATACGTGGGACAAATGGGTCAGGTCTGGACTGCATTTCTTGTATTGACACTTTAGACTTCATACTGTAAAATTCATATGATCTTCTGGGAGGATCTAACTGTCATATTATTTCTCTGTTGAAAAATTATTCTGTTATAATATGGGTGGCACAAGAGAAGTTTAGCTTTTGGAAAAGTTGTCTATTAATACAAATAGTGCACAAAGTATTTAAAAGGAAACCATCTACAAAATCTCCCACTAGGCTTATCATCTCCTAAAGCTCCTAGAAGGCACAGACCTACTGGAACTACTGGAGTGGCCAATATGAAGAATATGAAGGCTGTAATGATGTAAGATACGTTCACAGAGCACCCTGCTGCAAGGATTATCCTACAAGAGCAGGAAAGATTATGAAACTAATCTAGAACGGTATGCTTCTCTGATGTTCCATTCACTTTTATGTGCCAGGATGTACATGGGTGAAGAATGAGATCAGTAGAGGAAACTTTCATGAAACATTTTTTTTTTTTTGTCAGGAATTATCACAGGCTCTTTGGAAACAGGGCCAACTGCTGCATAAAAGCTACATCTAGCAGAATTTACACCTTTTCACTTTATGTGGTTTTATTTATCAACTTGCTATCTCATCATGACATGAAAACACCAAGCGTAAATGCCCTCTAATGAACATTTGAGATGGAGGCACTCAGGAGGTTGTTTGACAAGCATAACTAGATGCAACTCAGTTGTTTAAGCTACATGTAACCTCTAGGCCAGCCCTGCAATCCACATGCAAGGGTCTCTTTTCATCAAGAGAATGTGCAAACTGACACAAATGTTCATTAAAAGTTCAACACAAGTCATTCTCAAGATTAAATGTGACCAAATGTAATATTTTAAAGGGAAAGAAATGTCGTTCCAATGCATGTCGTTTTTGTTATCTTCGTAACACAAATTAAGATTATTTTTAAATAAACCTCTTTTTAAAGAGACTTCTGTCCCTCCACCGAAAGTCAATTTCACCAAAACTTTCAAGCTTCTAAAGGTTCATGAAGACATTGTAAAAGTAATCCATATAATTTGAAGAGTTGAATCCAAGTCTCCTGAAGAGACATTTTATATGATAAACAGATTTTATTTAGGCTGGTATAAATATAAATATGGTTCAGTTTAAGAACCAATGAGGAGGCCTAAATGTCATAAATTTAGCTCTTTAAAGAGCTGGCCAGTTACTCTATTCAAATATGCGGTCTCATGCAACAGTTATTGGTGTGGGTGGGGTGGGCCTTTTCTGGCAACAACTGGGATGGCATATTAGAACATACCCGTGATAGAAGTGGAAAAGTGGGAGTGTTGTGGAGCATGACAGAACAGTTGTGGAAAGATTCTAAGTGGCTTGCAGCATAATAGACTCTATTTCTTGTGGAAAAGGTGTGGTTTTGTAAAGCCCTGTGATACACTCTACAGATACAAACAGATATAGCACTACATAAAACAGATTTGGAATATATGGGAATTTGGCAATCTGCCCTGTGCTAGAATCACTTGCCTTTCACTAACAGCTGCCAAGTTCGTGTCACTCAGATACCTGGAAAAACCTGGCCAAACTATCAATGACAAAACAAACCGGAACCCATCTTTTCAAATACTGTTGTTGTGCAAAAAATAAATTGTATGTTATCTCCTGTGGTTCTCAGCTGCATAGTTAAAAAAATAATAATAAAAAAATCTCCATTTCCAGTTATCAGGCCAAAACCTCAAAGAGAGAAATTAAATTTGAGAAACAGTCCATAAAACAAGATGTCAATAAAACTTGGTGAAATCACATGTTAGTTTTTAACTGCAGGGAATGCTAATGATATTCCACAATAAAGCTTTTGTTAGGAAATATCAACCTCTTGTGGTCAATGAGTTAAATGACATCTAGAATGTGTTTAATATAGGGGTGTAACAATACCCTCGTGTCACAATTCGATACATACAGGGCCGGATTAACATAAGGGCTAGGTGGGGCTGAAGCCCCAGGGCCCGCGGGTAGAGGGGGCCCGTGATTGGCTGGAGGAAATGAGATTGACAAGTCATAGGTGTTTGATTTGTGTCTAATAAAATAACAAGAAAAAATGATTGGAAAATGTGCCTGACTGATAAATCATCGTCCAATCAAAATCACTTTACAATTCGTGCCATGACATCGGGAAACGCCTCTTTGCGTTATGCTATCTCATGTAGACTAGAAATTTGGCCTTTATTGCTTTTTCAGCCTCGCTGGTGTTCAAATGATTAAAAAAGTGGTGCGCAAAAAAGGAAAAATAAGCTTGAAAGGGAGAAAAAGGGATGCTAATCTTACAGCAAAAATACCAAAACTAACTTCTTCGGTTCACATAAAACATCCGAGCCAGTGGAAGACCCCGCGCGCAGCGGCAGCTCACAATTATCTTCACCCACCGACACCGTCGCCGATCTGTGTGCTTTAGACGTTGAAAAAGGTGAGATAGCAGCTGCAGCAAGTTATTATTCTTATAACGAGTTAAGCCCTATTCGGATAGTAATTGTTTCTCATGAAAACGTAAGGTGTTTTCAACATTTACAGTTTACGAGTCGATTGATTTTATTGCCGTTTGAATTCACAATGTCAGTGTTTTTCTCCCATCATCATCATCACCCGTGTAAAAAGCCTGAATTAACTTTCCTACTGTTTTTTTGACGAACACCAATGTCGAGTGACTTGTCTCCACTATCTGCCTTTGAAGCACATTCTATCAGTTGCAGTTCTGGTGCCTCCATCCGTACAACTCGACCTCGACACATTCACATCACACGTTAACACAGCGGTAGAGTTACTCACGGGACACTGCACAAAAGTTCTTTATTTGCATGTGCTTTAAAGCCCTGCCAGTTAAACATGTCATTCGTGTGCTGTTCTATGCGCTTTTTCTGACCCCATACACCCGAAGCGTGCACACAAACTTAAGCCTGTCAAACAGCACCTGACTACTGGACTTCTTTCGCGTCAAGGTTTACATAAACACAGTTGGTTATGTCTGAAGTGAGTTGAGAAAATTGTCCCTTGTCCCTAAAGGGATAGTTCACCCCAAAAATTAAAATCCTGTCATCATACTCACTTTCAAGTTGTTTTAAACCTGAATGAGTTTCTTTCTTCTGTTGAACACAAAATAAACTATTTTGAAGAATGTGGGTAACCAAACAGTTGCTGGTCCCCATTCATTTCCATAGTAGGAAAAAAAATATATATAATGTGGAAATCACTGGGGACCATCAACTGTTTGGTTACCCACATTCTTCAAAATAGTTTATTTTGTGTTAATAAGAAGAAAGAATTATTGTGTATATGTTAAATATTTTATGTTAAATATATTTTAAAATATGTAAAATAGCATGGAATATTTAGTGTGCTTGTGCTTATATAAAATGATTTGATAAAATGAAATTTGTAAAAATATAAAAATAATAACAATAAAAAACAAATTCTTGTGGTACAAGACACTGTGGCTTGGCAATCATATGAAAGGGGGCCCTTGGTGTTGCTATAGCCCCAGGGCCCAATGTGTTCTTAATCCGGGCCTGGATACATATCACGATACTGAACTCACAATATGATATTATTGTGATACTTCAAGACATAAACAAAAAATGTACTGTTGATTAAAATGCTAAATTTGGTAATATATCAGGGGTGGAAATGAATAGGCTTGGACTTGGTGCTGGTAACCCAAATGCACAGGACAATGGTGACACCAGAATAAAAATATACATGATTCTGAAGCTGATAATACAGAATTATTTTAGATGAATATGTTTGCACTCTGTCACTGACTAGATATATTTAAAATAATATAGGCCAATTTTTACTGGTAACATAAGACATTTGGCATTATGGCACAATATATTGTTACACCCCTAGATTAATATATAAAATGTGTGTGGGTGTGTGCGTGCATGTTTTTGTGACATATCAGGACACAAATGTGTATAATGACATGGGTATGACGTAGGTATTACAAAAAGAGGTGACTTTCCCCATGTCCCCACTTTTCAAAAGGCTTATAAATCATAAAGAATGAGTTTTTGTGAAAAAGTAAAAGTGTGCACAGTTTCATGTGATGGTTAGGTTTAGGGTTAGGGGTAGTGTAGGGGGATAGAAAATATGGTTTGTACAGTATAAAAACCATTACATCTATGGAATGTCCCCATTATTCACAAAAACAAACGTGTGTGTGTGTGTGTATTTAATATTGTCATAATAGCAATAGGCTATGACTCCTTTAAAGGTCTTTAAAGCCTTCTGCCCACTTTAATGAGTTTAACCAATTTGGGGGAACATCTTACCTGAAGCTTTGATGAAAAATTCCCAGTCTTTGCTGCCATCTAGGTGCAGGATTGCTGTGACTTTTCAACAAATGTCCTGCTATTCACCTTGATGTTGATGTCAGCAGAAAACCTGTGATTTTTTTTATCAGGGAGTTAATTCTATTTGTGCCACATTTGTGCTTATTTTGTACATAGACGTTTTTACATTGTACTTATATTAAAAAAATTTAAAAAATACCTGCATGTATTTCTGTAGTTATGATAATTAGACTGTTGACCTCCCCTTAACCCACCCTTAAAGAGTTAGTTCATTACATACTTACCCTCATGTCTTTCCAAACCCAAGACTTTCGTTCATCTTCGGAACACAAATGAGGATCTTTTTAATGAAATATAAGAGCTTTCTGTCCCTCCATTGACAGTCTACGCAACTACCACTTTCAGGCCCCAGAAAGAAAGACGTCATAAAAAATCTATCGGACTCCAGTTAACCTCAGTTTTATGAAGGGACGTGAGAGGTTTATTTAACAAAACATACTTTACTTACTAAAATATGAATCTCCAACGCAAGTTCACAACAATGTCTACTCTAAAACCAACACTCATGCCTCGTGCTGCTCTCGTGAACACGAGTCTGCGTATGCTCCCGCGTCAACACAACACGCATGCGTCATGGTGCTCTAGTGAAGGTGCGTTTGAGATTAATATTTTGTTAAGTGGTAAATTATTATTATTATTATTATTATTATTATTATTATTATTTTTCGCACTCGCGTCGCTTTTTAAAGTTAAGGTTAAACCAGTGTAGTCATGACTTTAATGAAGTCTTACTATCTCTCTTGGGCTTGAAAGCGGTAACTTAGTTGTATAGTTAAACGAAAGTCTTACGGGTTGGAACGACATGATTAATTAATGACAGAATTTCCATTTTCAGGTGAAATAACCCTTTAAATCTATATCCATACCACCAAACCTGTCCCCATTACTGTCCAGGTTTTATCTTATTGCAATTAGTAATATTGCATATTGCTTATCTTTTTTTTTCTTTCTTTCACATAGGTAACCAGCTATTTAGGCAAATCCAGTCATTCATAATATCATTATGTCTGTAAAGGCATGATGCGTGATTCTACTGAACTTAATATTGTGTCACATGATATAGCAATGTGAGGCGCCTTCACCTACTACAACACAGTAGTTTGCGATGCAAACCTTTCAATGACACTAGAGGGAGCCGTTTCCTTTTTATATGACAGAGAATGGATGAATGAAACTAGTGTGCTGTTTTCTAGTTCCAGTAAACATGACATTTAATAATCTAATTTATCTTATAAATTTAATATAGTACGATAGTTTTACCTTAAGCCTTTACCGTCAGTTATCAATCTTTAGTATTGAGTAGGCTACTTTACAGATTGATTTTGATACAATTATTTTATTTCCATACTATTTACATATCAACATTCAACATTATATAAGCTAATGTATTAAATTTGTATTAATGTCACTGTATATCCAATTAATTAACGTTATTTACATAATAATGGGTTACACAGTGAATTTGAGATTGTTGAATAATGATTTGTTTGCCTTAAAACTTCCTAAACACCAAGAGACAAGAAGACAGTGATAATGAAACAATTTTATTGAATCTTCCAGTAGAGACTTGATATTCATGGAATAAAACTGCTATCTGAGAGTACAAGTAAGCAAGAACAGCACAAAAAAGGACAGAGACAAAGAAGCCACTTATGAAAGTGCAGATATGAAGGAACAACATTATATATTTTCTTCAAAAAAATACAAAAATGTTTACATTTTAACAGTGGATGGGATTTCACTTTGAATAAAAAAAACTGAAAGCAAGTTAATCAAAAAAATATCTACTTTTTACAAAACAATATCTCTAGTGCCATTTAGAATTTAGTCAACAAAAAAGGTAACTATTTTACTCTAAAAATTCTGGAAATGCACAGGCATTACATATATATATTTTTTCTCTTACTTTTCTAAAGGTGTTTTATGAAAACAGATTCATGGCATTTCAGAAAAAAAAAAAAAAAAAAACAGTGAAAAGAGGACGTTCTTCCGTGCAGCACAGTGGTGCAGTGCACAACATATGGACAAAGTAAACATTGCCTGCCTCTGCTCTCATAGACATAGACTTACAATCCTGGGGATCAAACCACACTTGCAAAAAAACAGACTGCACAGCACTTTCTCTACTAATAAGTACATTTACACACCCATTTTTTTAAAATCAGTCGAACACAACTGCGATAAAATTAGCGCAACATACGCATGAGTTTGCTCATGCATCCCTACCCACTACTAACATGCCCTAACTCCCCATACGTTTATCCCATTCAAAAGTTTTGCGTATTCAAATATATGTATTTTTCATTCTACATTAGACATTTTTGTCCATTTTTGCTACATTTTTTCTTCTTTCCAGCTGTGAGAAATTTTGCATTAATAACCTCATTATCTTCTCACAGCTTCATGCCATTAAGTTCATTTAAAGCATTATATTTCTGCATGTTATCTTACTTTTTTGTCTACCAGACGTGTTCACGCTATACTACTCTGTACAACACTGTACTAGTCTCTAAACTATGATGCAGATCTTAATCAATGGAATACTGATTTGTAAACTGGAAAAAGGAGAAGAAATGCAAAAGAAAAAGAAAGAAAACCAAAGCCGAAAGTTGGCTTAAAACCCAACTTCTCTCACAAACAAGACCAAAGGAGGATACTTGCCCCAAGTATGATGGCCTCATCATTTAACATGCTTGGTCACACAAAGTTGTCAAGTATCTTCCAGATTCTCACGGGCTGAGAACTGAGGACTCTTCAGCCAAATGTTATGCCCCCAAACAAACTGCCTTCAAGTAGAATACAAACCCCACCCTCCTGCCTTCTCCCACCTCTCCCTTCAATCAATCAGCTTCTGCATGGGAACCCAGATTGACAGGGTTACATCAGCAGTCGCCTTATGATCAGTTCTGTCTAGGACACGGAGGAAATGGGGTTGTGAGGAGAGCCCATCTGGGTAAGGACTTTATCCAGCCATTGCAGAGGCCCGTGAAGATGAATCTCAATCCAGCATGGGGTGCTTGTCACATCCTGTCGATGGTACTCTGCACCCCAACCCTGAAACACAAGTACAAATATGTCTATAGTTCTCCTCAAAATTGTTTGTTACATGAAGGGAAAGTTCACTCAAAAACTAAAAATTCTCATTGAATTCTGCTTTTTACACACACACATGGTTCCAAACCGGTATGTATGTCTTTCAGTGTCTTCATGTTTTTTGTTTATGCAAGAAAAGTCAGTTGGAAAAAAAGTGATGTGCTTTTTTCAGTGGTTTTGTCTTTCAAACATCTAAAAGATTCTTAAATCACAAAACATTTACTTGAGAAGCAAAGTGACATAAGAAATTTGGTGTTCCTGTGAAAGTGATTTTATGATTAAAACAACAACAAATATCTGCCAATGGGTTTATAAAAATCAGCTTAATTCAAATAAAAAAGTAATTTTCATGTTTTAAGCATAAACTCACTCATTTGTTTTCATTTTCTCAGAAAACAAGACTTAATTTCTTCATTTTGCATCTCAAGTGAATGTATCTTGATTTAAGGATGTTTAGATATTGGACTGTGGATCTGGACTCTGTTTTAATGATTAAATTAAATTTTATTAACAAAAAACAAATAATAATAATTATATGAATTATAATCCGCCTTGTTTCACAAGGATACTTGCATATATGGGCATTTTGAAATAATTTTGTCTGAATTTGTCCGTTCAAGTGCAAGACATTTAATAGGCTATTCTGAGAGGCACTTTTCTGGGCGTGATTGGGATGGTTGCGCACAGAAAACTTCTTGAAAATGTCATGCGATTACTGTATCGCCTTCCTGTCCCTACACTCATACATAAATCATGTCATAGTTCATGTTTTTACTTTCACATCTGATTTAGTTTTAATCCAAATGACGCATAAGTGCTGAGTGAAAGCAATCAAGAGCATGCAACAGAAGTGCGCTCTCTCTCGTTACAGTCAAAGTTAGTAATATGCTCATCATTTTACTTTCTTTGCTATTGCCTTATCTGTCCAAACTACAAACTTTCCAGCGATGTCTGTGAAAAAGGGATGTGCTCAACAAGCTCGCGGGTCTGTGCCGCTGCTCGCGCCCAGCAGCTATTTAGGTGTAAATATTTAATTTGTTTATCATTCTATTAATTCGATACATTTAGTTCACAGACATCCTTCTCTGATATATCCATTCTGCTCTTTGTTTGATCTGTTGTGGGTATTTCATTGTCACAAGCACTGTTCTGTACATGCTGCATGGAATCGGTTGATGGTATTGGAGCATTTTAATGAGTGTGAGTATGAGTACATGAGCGCTGTTAGTTTGAGTTTATGTGAGACCAAATATTCAGTATAGGGGTCAAATCTGGACACAGGCCAAAACATGAGCCTGATGGATTTGTTCTCAAGCCACTTCTTGCTTGTCTTTGCAGTATGGGCAAGAGCATTGACTTGTTGTAAAAAAAATAACATCTGATCATTGCTTTTTAGATAACAACTTTTCAAATGTGTGAAGCAAGCCATTCTGCGATATTCTTCTGTACTCCGAAGCATTAAATGACTTTTCACAGTGAAGTTGCTCACCAATACCAGCAGCTAAAAAGGCTTCCCACACAATGACAGCTCTTCCTCTAAACTTCACTGTGGTAGAGATGCATTTATTATTATATTTCTCAGCAGATTTTCAAAGACACTGCTTTGGAGCATCACCATGCAACTCGTGCTTCATTGTGATTCATCACTCCACACACAACTTCCCATATTCTGCCAAAAATTCATTCTGTCTTTCACATTTTTCTGAGACAGCAATGGCTTTTGAAGTAATGCATTTACTTAAATTTTTGCTAATTTCCTGACCAATAATTTGTGGTTAAGACAATTAAAAGCTTAGTGTTTAGTCATTTTGTGCTGGGCACATATTTTTTGCCTGTGTGTGTGTGTGTGTGTGTGTGTGTGTGTGTGTGTGTGTGTGTGTGTGTGTGTGCGCGCACACTTCTGTGAAATATTATTACATTTATACTTTCAGTTTTGTAGTTTTGCATTTTAATATATTTTATAATCATATTTTTTAATATATTTTAAAATATAATTTATTCCTGTGATGGTAAAGCTTCATTTTTAAGCATCAATACTCCAGTCTTCAGTGTCACATGATCCTTCAGAAATCCTTCTAATATGCTGATTTGGAGCTCAAGAAACTTTTCTTATTATATCAATGTAAATGTACACTATCATTTAAAACGTTTGGGGTAAGATATATATATATATATATATATTGTTTTTTTAACAAGGAAGTATTAAATCATAAGTGACAGTAAAAACATTTATAAAGTTACAAAGATTTCTATTTAAAAATAAATGCTGTTCTTTTCAACTTTCTATTCATCAAAGAATCCTACAAAAAAGTATCACAGTTTCCAAATATAAAATAATAATAATTGAGCACCAATAATAGATAATAACTGAGCACCAAATCAGTATATTATAATGATTTCTGAAGGATCATGTGACACTGAAGACTGGACTAATGGCTGCTAAAAATTCAGCTTTGCCAACACAGGAATAAATTACATTTTAAAATATATTACAATAGAAAACTGTTATATTAAATTATAGTAATATTTCAGAGTATTACTGTTTTCACTGTATTTGTCATCAAATAAATGCAGCATTGGTGAGCGTAAGAGACTTCTTTCAAAAAAACGTATTGTTCCTATATTTTATACTGGTAGTATATATATATATATATATATATATACAAGGAAATGAATACCGGTTCGGAACCACATTAGGGTGAGTAAATGATGAAAGAATACCTGGGTGAGCTATGAATTATCTGTTTATAGCTTACCTTTACAAAGCTCATGCGAATGGTGCACATTTTGGTGAGTTCATAGACGGCTTCAAAACCGTGATTGACAGACTGAGCCAAGAGCTCAGCAAACTCCTGGTTGTTGAAGATCTTTAGGCTGCAGCGACTGGGGATCTTGCATACGGTGGTGGGGTGGAAACCATGGTGGTAGTTGCAGTTGCGGCTCTGGACAAAGATACTGCTGTCGCTCAAACATTCGGCGTACACCTCTCCTCCCACATAGTACAAATGGACTCCTGATGTATGAAAAAGTGATTGTGAGTTTACATTATAATGAATACTTAGCTTATTAACAGCTATTTCTGAGACAGGCCATGTCATCAATATCATATTACTATCACATTAACTCCAAGTCATATTTCAGTGCTAGATAATTGTGCTAATCAATAATCATCAATTACATATGCAATATATCCTATATTACATACTAGAATAGTTGATTTATACAGAGTCATTTTTAAGTGAAAAATCAAACCTTTTCCGATGTGGCGTCGCGTGTTCTCGATGGTCGAGTTGCGGTTGACATTCGACAGCAGACCCAGGCAGAAGCGGTTGCGGTTGTTTGAGGGGTCGGTAAAGCCGTCCACCAGTACGCTGGTGGAAGAGGCCTGAAAGGCCTCTCCCACACGATTATTCAGCTCATAGTACACAATAGAGCACCAGTGCTTGGGTTCCTCATAGGCCACAGGCTGAACATCTGCACAAAAAGTTACAAACTCAATGAATGTTTTCTTTACATTTACATTTAATCATTTAGCAGACACTTTTATCTAAAGCTACTTGCAAATAAGAACAATAGAAGCACTCAAACCAACAACAGGGCAACAATATGTAAGTGCAGTGACTAGTCCCAGTTAGTCTTGCACAGAATTTTTAGATATCTTAATATATTTTAATATGTAATTTATTCCTGTGATGGCAAAGCTAAATTTTAGCTATCATACATTTTTTTCAGGATTCTTTGATGAATAGAAAGTTGAAAATAACAGCATTTATTTAAAACAGAAATATTTTGTAACACTGTAAATGTCTTTACTGTCATTTTTGATCAATGTTATGCATCCTGCTGAATATAAATGATATTTTTTTTTCTTTTCTTTTCTTCTTTTCTTCTTTTTTTTTAAATCTAACTCATCCCAGACTTTTGAACAAAATCTTATATTTGTAATATGAATATTTATATTTAATTATTTTTTGAGACAGACTGGCAATTTCACGGGTCAACATGCTTTTTAAAGCCTAATTATTTTTATTTGTTTTTGACTCTATTGACACAACCCCCAAAACATTTTATTTTGCAATGTATTAATGCACCTTTAGTGCTGGACTGTCTCTTTGAAAGTGATTTAGCAATATGATTAACAGATTTAGACTTGCATCTCATCTCTTACAGCAGAGGGCATATCGATTTTACTAGGGTATTTATATGAGGTCACTGTTGCTAGGCTATTAATGGTAACACTTTAGTAACAGGCAGCAGTGATTGGTTATAACCCTGCACTATTCAAGGGCCTACAAAATACAACCAAATCAGCATAATACAAGTGGGATAGCTGTCCGTATCAAATCCCACCACAGTGCAAGTTAACTTATAGGTCCCATAAAACACCAATCATCAAAATGTCCTCTTTCTGATATCCACAGCTCATCTCTTCCTTCAGTGCTTGTCCCAAAGAGAGTGAAAAGTGTTTATCTTACAGCATATTTCTTCTCAGCTTCCTCTGGTCTGTGACACTGGGGCACAGGTGTGTTTTGTCTACTCTTTTCCCATTAGCCTATCACAATGGAAGTCTGCACTACAGCACTGCACAGGATGCAGCTTGAGCGCGCATCCCCAAACTGTACAGCAACTTCCACAGATATTTCAACACCTTGCACACTCCCCTCACCTCCTGTGGGACTCTGGGTTTCACTGTATGCAAACTGTATATTTTTTGCTCTTTACAAATTGGTGGGTCATTGATTCTGGTTAAGTGCAGCGCTGATTTCTTTAGAGAGAAATTGCCATGTGTTGAGGTAAAATTTCATAAGAAATTAATATGGAAAAGTATAAAAAAAAGAATTACACAGTATACCATATTAAAGGTTTTTACAGCATTCTGTAGAAAAGACTTTCAGGTTTTTGCTATAACTGACTAACTTCTAACAGCTAACTGTGCAAATTTACTTTTGATTTACTGTGTAACGTTTATTTAGCTTTTTTTGTTCAGAATCACACTGCAAGATAAACCAAATTTAAAGGGATAGTTCACCCAAAAATAGTTGTTCCAAACTATAGAAGTCAATAGCTTCCGTCAACTGTTTGGTTACTGACATTCTTTAATTTATCTTTTGTGTTCAACAGAAGAAAGAAATTTGTACAGGTTTGGAACAACTTTGGAACAAATTTTCATTTTTGGGTGAACTATCCCTTTAAGTGACAAAAAGTTGGATTGTCTGTGACTTTGTGTGTGTGTAAGAGAGTATGTTTGTGTGTGGACTTCCTGCACCTGCAGTGTGGGCAGGCAGCTGCTGATAGCTATAAGCAGCCCATGTCAGGCTGTAAGGAAGAGGCAATATCTTTGCTGTAATGACTGAAGCTTAGTGTGCTGTCTTATTTTATGGTGGTTTTTATGCTGCAAATGGAGTGTACCTGGTCGGTTGCTGATCTCCAATGGCAGATTGGGAGCTAGCAGGTTAGTGTCCATTGGCTGTGGACAGTCCTGTGTCATTGGCTCCTCTGGGGGCATATAAGCAGGTGGAGGTGTTTCTTTTGAAGCAACATCCAAACACAGGCAAAACAGATGTAGATAAATAAGAACATAAATATCATCCCATAGAATCCACCTAACACTTATAACTACATACATAATACATACAATATAAACAGACCTACAATTAACCACTTTCACTTTTTCTTCTTAGAAGTTCATGGGAGAAAGTCTTATTTTTTTTTAAATGCATATTTGTGACAACATCAAAAGAAAATAATCAATATTGGGTTTCCACAATTTTCCAAATGAGGAAAAAAATTGGGAGAGATGGATCACAGTAGTCAGAAGAGTGAAAGATGTCAAATTTACTCCCTTAGGAGTAGAAACCCCATCGCAGCAGTGTTGACTAGTTTTGTCCTTTTCAATATTTTAAATATTAACAAAGTATAGCGTTATAAATGTACATTAATTCAAAAAGGACTATCTTGCTAGAATTACAATGTCAGAGTCTGTGAAAAGTCTTCTGCCATTAAAATGAATTTTCTCTTCTTATGAGGTACAATCACAAGGCAACTCAGGTAGCAAACAACGTGTCTGATCTGATGTCCCTTAAAGAAATATCATGGTATTATTTATTTACAGTACCTTACAGTATCATTTCAATACTTTCTATATCTATATGGTAATCAAATATCAAAATTTGCGTTCCCCTAAAAAAAAAAAAACTCAACGGTTTTGCGAGCAAAACTCCCATCTCATATTTTTCCATCACCATGTCCTTTTAGGGGCTCCGCTCCATGCTACCATTACAATGTTTGGGGTCAGTAAGATTTTTAAAAGAAATGAATATTCTTATTTAACAAGGATGCATTAAATGTATCAAAAGTGACATAACGTTACAAAAGTTTTCTGTTTCAAATAAATGCTGCTCTTTTGGACTTTCTATTTATCAAAGAATCCTGAAAAAATGTATCACGTTTCCACAAAAAAATATTAAGCAGCACAACTGTTTTCAACATCGATATTAATAATAAATGTTAAATGTTAGCACCAAATCAACATATTAGAATGATTTCAGCTGAAAAAAAAAACACTTTTTAAAAAACATTATAACATAAATTAGTTATTTAAAATTATAATAATATTTCACAATATTACCTTTTTACTTCATTTTTGATCAAATAAATGCAACTTTGGTGTGCACAAGACATTTCTTTAAAAACCTTACCAACCCCAAACCCTTGATCGGTAGAGTACATTTTCTACTACAGTTTAAAGCAAGACATTGAAGAACGAATAGCATAAGTGCAGCTCACCTGGCATCTGAAAAGGGCTGCCTGGGTCCGAGCTGGATGGTGAATGGGGGAAGGTGGCTGTACTGCCTGTGCCGCTGTTTGGCGAGCTGGGGTAGCTGTTGGTTGGGGAGTTCGGGGTGAAGGGTAGGGCATTCGCTGGCTGCTGGGGAAAGGAGTCAGGGAAGGTGGCGTTCTGAGGCATTGGCGGCTCTGTCTGGTGAAGTGGGTTACGGAAGCGTGGCAGCATAGAGAGTTTCGCATTGAACTCACTGTTTCGTGGCACCAGCACAGGTGGCAGCACTAGGAATAGAGATAGAGAAATATGCCAATCATAAGCAATCAGAATGGAGAAGGTGAAATGAGAATTCATCAAACTTTGATATATGAATGAGATATAAATTCATCTGCCACTAATGGCCTAATTTTCTTTTCTTTGTTTACAGACATGACATAAACATGCAAGAATGAGAATTTGGGGAATTTATTTAACAATATACTATAAAGAATTGAACACGCAAAACCACAAATAAAATTAAAATGTTAGTTCACCCAACTATGAATATTCTGTGATCATTTACTCAACCTCATGTAGTTCCAAACCTGTGTGACTTACTTTTTTTTCTTTGGAACAGAAAAGAAGATATTTAGAAAAAAAAGGTAGTGGGGTCCATAACAACTTTCAGTGTATGGACAAAAACATATACCTTCAAAATATCTTCTGAGTTTCACAGAAGTAAGAAATGAATACAGATTTGGAACAACATGATGGTGAGCAAATGATGGCAGAATATTTGTTATTTGATTATATGTTTATGTTTGGGTGAACTATTCATTTAATTATTTATGATTATATTTGGTGTTTTGTTGTCCACAATTTTCTGTATTTCTGTAAAATATACAAATGACCTATCTTATCCAAGAGTCACAGTTGTCACACACCAACATGCTCTCTAAAAATAGTAGAGCAATAAAATGTGGTAACTGGTGTTTTTAAGTGGATTTTCAACTATAAACATCTTTCCACCTATGAAGCCCACATGCCTTTTCATTTAGACAGGCTAATAGTTTTAGACTGTCAAGACGTTTCCAGTAAGACTGAGAACTTGTATTTTAGCGATATAGCAATGAGTACTGTTAAACAATGAATGTGGACAGTGTTCTGCCTTTCTGGAGAGGAGGGGAAAGACAGGTGTCCAGATATCCACAGGCCTGCACTACACAAGCGTGTGCAAGGCGGGCAACCACTCTTTCCTGCTATTGTCTGTGTGGGTGACAGGAGTTCCTGTAAAACTCTTCCTCTTTACAGCCACATGTTTGCATGTTTCAGCCGCCACACACACACACATCTACACACAAAAGTGTACACAGACCCAGAACAAAGCCCTCATTCTGCCTCCGCCTGGAATTTCCTGCTCCTGCTCTCATAATGTGCACACACACATACACACACACACATACTGTGGACAGCTGTTTCTGTGTTGTCAGCTGACCCTCATCTTCTGCTTAGCCAACAAAAAGGGGGCTGTGCATTTGAAGTCCATTCTTTCACCATAAGCAGAGGTAAAGAAAATGTTCTTGTTTCCCATTAAGACACACACACACACAGAATATTTTAGACTCCACAGTTTTCAATGCTACCAGATTCTCTCAAGCGGTATCAGGATCAAACAAATGAGAAAAGCACCTGGCAGAGGCCGGAGAGAGATATGGAAGGGGAAGGACAGAAAAAGAAAGAGCTCATCTGAAGGAACCATTGGAAAGGAAAACTCAGGAACATGCATGGAAAAGGTACATATGGGCTATATAAATCCATATGGGATTCACTGACAGAGTGGTTTTACTCACTTGTTCTTCTAAAGGTAAATATTAACAACAAGAAAGAGAAAAACTGTGGAAATTTCCAGTGATTTGCAACAATACAAACTGCAGTTCAACAGAAAAACTGCACACCAAGATGAACTGATAATAATACTTGAAGGAATTCAAACAAAATATTTCAAAAGGACAAAATCTCTTTGCTTTAAGAACTGACTCACTAACAAAGTCCAGTTTTGCTGTGTTTACAGGATCCAACACCTTTTAGCCATGCAATGAATATCCATGACTTTTCCATGATTTTTCAGTGACATTTCCAGCTGTTCATGATTTCAGATTAAGAAATAAAAAAAAATCACTAGGAGTAACTTAAATGGGAATAATATATATATATATATATATATATATATATATATATATATATATATATATATACACATATATATATATACACATATATATATATACACATATGTATATATATATATATGTATATATATATGTATATATATATATACATATATATATACATATATATATATATACATATATATATATATAAATATATATTATAGTTTATATAATGCATTAAACTATTATATTATGCAGTTTTAAAATTCCAAGATTAAGATTTAAGCTTAAGATTTCCATGACACTGGGAATCCTGTGTCTAGACTGTGAATGTGTGTCTTAGAACATATCTTAGAAAGAATCATTTTTGTACTGACTCATAATTTTTGCTTACTGAAGTCTTGCCCTTTTAAAGCACATGACTGCTTACTAGAACAAGCCGACAGCATTTGAGTGAGGATTCGTGAAGGAGCATTTCTTTAGATGGACCTACTGAAAAAATATGATCCTTCCCTGAACGAGTCTGTTTTCACAAAATAATTTTGACAAAATGGAAGAGATTTATGGATAAGAAATTAAAGGGGCGTGATGTATAAATGCTGCGTACGCACAAAAAAGGCACTGAAATGTGCATACTCAATTTTACACGCACATATCAGGATTTATTCAAAATAAACAGCGTAAATATCTCTAGACTGTGCGTATGCACTATTTTACTGGAGTGAGCGAAATAATGAAGTAAACAGAATGTTTTCCATTTAAACATTTCAATTTCCACATTTAGATTAAATATGTCACTCTCCTTAATGGAGTTAAGCACAGAAATTACATGAAATCATTATCCAGAAGTTACAACATTTGATATTAATTTAAATAGAGATATTTGTAGTGGATGCACTTTTCCTGTGGCATGCTGTGTTTTAATGTTTTAACCACAACGAGGATTGCTTTGGGGCATGATAATTACACTTTAAATTGTGTTCCAAATAGCAGAACTCATGTTCTGAGAAAATATTTCTTGTGAAAATTGATCAATGATGCGCATTTCATCTAAGCATATAGCTTAGCAACATAATGGCATAATGACAGACACCGAAGGAATCGTTAGGTGATCGTCCGACAAGTAGCTACTGTACACAGTACTGTACAACCTCTACTGAACGGAGGTGTTGTTGGTGTCGTGCACAAACAGACAGTAGCCTAAAGATAACCCATTTCATGGTGTTCCTAATATTATGAAAAATGCCATTGTATTTGAAGGAAACGGTAAGATATGAACATTTTATTTTTAAAATGTTTTGTCAGTGACGCGCTGAGTCATACAATAATTTACAATGCAAAAACAAGGCTGCTTCTGTTTCAATTAAAAATATATAAACATCCTAAAATATAGGCTATGTTTACAGGCAAAATTGCATAAATTTGATTTGATAGCGCATTGCAGAGCACTACAACCCAGCATTCGTGGTTAAAAAGTATAGCTTTTTTTTTTTTAGAAAATGGCTCATCATTTCACTAGATAAGACCCTTGTTTCTCGTCTGGGATCATGCAGAACCCTTTGAAGATGCACTGAAACTGCAGTTTGGACATTCAACCCATTGGTAGCTGTTGAAGTCCACAATATGAAGAAAAATGTTGGAATGTTTTACGCAAAAACCATAATTTCTTTTCAACTGAAGAAAGAAAATCATAAACATCTTGTATGACATGGGGGTGAGTAAATTATCAGTAAATTTTAATTCTGAAGTAAACTAATCCTTTAATCACTCTTTCTAAAGTCTCTTGGATGATTTTGTGGAAACACAATTGTTAATAAAGGATAATAAAGGATAACTATAAAGATATCGTCCACACCAATGGACTGTAACTTTCTGTTTATTATAATAGTGTGCTACAGGTATGTTGTCTGTCAGTTTACATTTACATTTACATTTATGCATTTGGCAGACACTTTTATCCAAAGCGACTTACATTGCATTATACTATACATTTGTATCTGCATATGTGCAATCCCTGGGATCGAACCCATGACCTTGGCATTGTTAGTGCCATGCTCTAACCACTGAGCTCTAACCACTGAGCTACAGGAAAGCTGTAGCTGTAGTTTAAATGCTTGAGATCTTTCAATTTGAGTGGATGCTGATTGGCTGTCTATTATTTTGTCATTCATAAGCTGGTAAAACAATCTGAAAATGATTCCAATGATATTGTTCCTGTAGTTATCGTTATAGTTTTGGTATGGACTTCCCTATTCTTATAGAATTCTAATGATTATTAGAACTTTATTGTATAGATATGCCTGCTTTTAATATATATTTACTGTTTAAAAGACTCAATGACCCAAAAAAGATTTTCCACCAACTATTGCTATAATGATGTAACCTGCAGAAAGGGTCACTGAATGAATCCGAATGATTCTTTTTGGTGAACAGATAAACGTCACTGGGATGAATCCAAATCCCACCACTAGTCCAAATGTATCAATCAGCTGCTGTTGTGTACTGCTCATGATCAAACCAGCCCACATAAATTAAGTCACTCACCTGGACTGTCCACCCTCTTGTAGTGGTAGGGGTTGATGCACACATCCTTCTGCTTAGATCCAAAAGGGAACTCGCAACACTCCAGGGCCTTGAGCTCATGGTGTGACTGTAGGTCGGGCCAGCGCCACACTCGGCAGTAAATGACGTGAGGCAGACCCTTCCGGTGTGACACCTGGAGTCTCCCATCCAGCGAGCGAGGTATAGTGACACAGTTGCTTGGCTGACCGGGGCAGCTGAGTGCCCTCTCCAGCTCCTCCATAGCACCCTTCTTCTTCTTCAACTTCTTGACCAGTGCATCCACCGCCTTCTCTGCCCACTTCTCTTCTTCGTCACCTTGCTTCCAGCCCAGCAGTCGCTTGACCGCCGGGCTGGTGAAGGAGAAGAGCGAGGTGACGTTCATTGTGGCGCCACGTGCGCCCCAGCCAACGTTGTCACACTTACTCTGTAGGATTGCGCCACACAGGAACAAGGACTCTCTGCTCTACCTCCTCAAAGAGAATCAAATAGTCAACCACAGCGACACATGAACAAGGGTATTGCTGAAAGTTGTGCTGTTTCACAGTTAGGTCAGTTTGTCAAGTGCACCTGTAAAGAGACAGACAATACAGTCAAACATTACTTTGGGATCCGTTCCGTTAAAGAGGTTCCAGCACTGACATTAAAGGTCCCGTTTTTTTTTAAGCTTTGATTGTGTTTATAGTGTGCAATATAACATGTGTTCATGTTTCGCGTGTAAAAAAACAGTATTTTTCACGATTTATTTATCTGTATACCGCTGTTTCCACTGTCATAAAAACGGGCTGATGACTTCCTTGTTCTATGAAGTCCCTCCTTCAGAAATACGTAACGAGTTCTGATTGTGCCACGCCTCTTACCATAACGTGTGCTGCACATAGTTTTACATGTGGATTATTGTGGTGTTGTGCCGAATGAACACAAAAGACAATAATTCCCGAGAGACTGAACTCTTTAATCTCCACAAGCAGCGACAGAAAATGTACAACGTTAGCACTCACTCAGAAGAGTCCCTCTTACGGAAAACAGCCATGTACATAAACATAGTCCCCTCTTGTGGCCATTATGTGCACTGCAGTCCAACATTAACTATTGCAGTAAGGATACCACAATTATAATTTTCGGGAACCGAGTTAAACATAAATTGTAACCACTGATCTCTAAGTACAGCGTCCATGGGAAGGCCAAACAAAGGAGATTGGACTGCGGGTGAAAATAACAGCGTTTCGACGACATGGCGACATACACACTCTACAAACTCAACTCTTGCTCTTCTCCGTGGGAGCGCAATAAGACCACGCCCCCTCTTTGTGTATTCCTGTATGGATGTTTGGATGTAGTCCAAACTGGCCGTTCGATGTAGGCGACTTCTGTTAAATAAAATATCTCGCTTGGCATTGAACTTTGAGCTTTAAAATTTTACAGATTTTATTTATACTCTAACAACAACATTACACACTAACTAAAGTTTGAAACATGGGATCACAAAGAACGGGACCTTTAAAGGATTTGCAGTCTGAACTAGTTGACGATAGTCGCCAGATCCAGTCTGCAGATATTGGGCAGTCAAGAATTAACAGATATACAGAAAATCACGTACAGACAAATTATGGCCACGTCTGAAAAATTGCTGCGAGGTATAGGACGGCAACAAGGAACGTTTGAATCTTATGATCGTGTCACATCCTGTCTAATGATCTAATCTATTCTATTTTTGGATGCAGCATAGATGTATCCTTCGCTGGGAATGAGATTCCACTTTCCTGTGCGTTTAACTCTGTGACAGTTGAACTAAAAATAAAATGGCATCGAAAAGTAGCGCATTGTGGTCAGTTTGTTTGTTTTGTTTTGTTTTTTTTACCTTTTGATTCTAGGAAGATATTATTGTTGTAGTAATTAAATATTCACTTAGTTATCGTGAAAGCTCTTTCTATTTTGTTGTAGATCATTTTACTGTTATGCTGCCTTAGAAACCTGTCTGAAATCAGTTTCAGAAGTTACTTTCATGCACAAACGTTGCCTGCGAAGTCACTGCCTGATAGGGCTGCGAGGCAATACGTCAGCTAGATTCCAGCCAGTCAGAGGATATCAAACATGTTTGATATTTTGAGCTGATTTTAGAACACACATTGTTGTCATTGGTCATGCATCTTCTAGCAATGAGGCACATGTTTCTTTCTACATGAGTTTGTTGTGTTTGGAACAATCAGAAAGTCTGGTAGTGTGTGATCATCAGTCATTTAGCATATGATGCTAAGTGTTTTGCCATTTTTTCTCTGTAACCACTGTTGGCAAAGTTGGCAAGCATATGATACCTAGTGTTTTAAAATCTGTTAAGATTTTAAAAGTCGTGTAGTGAATTCCAGCCTTAATGTCAAGAACTAATGACGAAATACATCTTCTACCCCGAGAACACTGTGATGATGACATCATTCTGTTACGGCTTCTCGGAATGGCTGCCTTCGGAGTCACAGCGCAGAGCTTCCAATTACATCTGCTCTACGGTAAGTTCTCGAAATGGCTTTCGGCATATGGGAAGTGGGATGTGTTCTAAACGATACTGCCGTGACACACTGCTGAGTGATGCTGTATAGCTCTGAACAATGTCCTGACTCATATCAGTTTCCTCATATGTAAAGATGCAGCTTATTACAGGATGCTATTCAAGACACCACTGTAGGCTTTGGAACACATGCTAGGTTTTAGATAACTGTTCACATGGTCAACAGGCAAAGGGAACGGGAGTCTTTCAACATTAGGAATAGAGAGGAAATGCAAGATAAGGATAAACATGTCCATTCAGATAGATCCCAAACAGCCATTCACTAACCAGCATTCATGGTAATGGGAAGGGAAATAAGAGTGCACAATGCAAGACTGCACAATTCTTTTGAAAGTTGCAAAACACTATTCTAGCTCTTTCTAAACAATATCTATTCCTTTTTTTACCATCACCTTCCACACATATACAGTAAAAAGATTAGCTGTTTTTTTGCCATGGACTTGCCTGTGATTGATATGAATCCACTTTAAGTTGTATCAGAGTCTGAGAGGCAGGTAAGTGTTATCCACCGACTCTATTCTGGCCCATCAACACAAGATAAGTAAGGTGACATCAGAGAGCAGCTATTTGAACTATGCTGAGTGCTAAGAATAATGTTGTCCTCGGTGAGTGTGGCTGCCCTCAGCTACTGTTTCACTTAGAAAGCTTGCCTGATGTAGGTTACAATCAAGGCAATGTATCACAACACAAATGCCTCTATAGAACTGACCAGTTTCGACAATAATATTCTAATTCAATAAATGTTTTACAGAGTTACTGAAAAAGTCTTCTTTTTTCCTCAGTAAAATATTCTTAACAAAACCACAAAATGTCTTTGGCTTATAAACTAGCATGAACTCTCCACATTGGAAGTTGGAGTCATTCAATGAAAACAGGTGCTCTTTATTAAGTGGGAAGGGGAGAGTAGCTGTTATCATGGACCACAGCGACAGGGAGGCTAAAACGTTGCTCCTATATTTAGCATCATCTCACAGCCAAAAGCTCATTTAAAAGCCTGGGACCTTCTTCTGTTGTCAGGGAAGAGATGAGCAAAGGGTAGGAAGCGCATCACCAACTAACTTGCAAGATCTTTTCTTTTTTTCTGGATGGTCTTTGGGTTCTCTTTGAATAACACAAGGGATCTAATTTCTCCTGTCTTTCCCAATAGAACTTAAAACTTCTAGCAGAAGTTTTGAGAAATTCAGAGTTCTTTCCTCAGAGCTTCTTAAGACAAGTGAAGGAAAATAACAGATGGGTGCTAAAGAAGAATATGTGGGGATTTTTCCATCTGTTCTTGTGGAATAAGGACCAGGTGAGCATGCAAAGACTTCATGCCATAGAAGATCTGTCAACGAATCAAAGCGCGTGGAATCTTTTATTGCTTAATGCTTTTTTGGATTAACATGATTGATACAGATATTTTCAACAATACAATTCTCAGCTTCGGCATAATGTTCAACACTTAGCCTACAAGTAATTAACCTTAAAAGTTTTTTACCATTAAAAAAGGAGACACAACCATTAAAAAAGTTCTATTTTGATGCAAGTGAGGCTTTACATATGGTAGAGTTAAATTTGTCTCAAAAACACTTTTTATTTAGCCCCTTGCCATATCCCACACACACTTTTGGGACCGAAAAGCATGATGAACAGGAATATGCATTAGAAATGCACTGATACTAAATTTCTCTGCCGATACCAATAGCCGATTATTCAGAATGATATCGGCTGATGCCAATAGTTTGGTTTTTCCAATAAAACATTATTTTCAAATAATGTTGCAAACTATACAGGGAACCCTCTCATTTGGTACACTACAATATTAGAGGTTACAATTAACAGCAGAGGTATTATATTCTGCTGCTGTTTATTTTCAGATATAATAATTACACTCAAATAAAAACTGAAATGTAAAACTTAGTATCACATAAGGTAGTTTTCATAAGCACTTTTCTGCACAAACATATAATTAACAGTAAATAAGCTCCTCTCTAGTGTTTATATAGATAGATAGATAGATAGATAGATAGATAGATAGATAGATAGATAGATAGATAGATAGATAGATAGATAGATAGATAGATAGATAGATAGATAGATAGATAGATAGATAGATAGATAGATAAGGAACTGTGAACATTGGAAAACATTGTAGAGGTAAAAGTGACATGATGTGACATATTGTTCACAAGCTGTTTTATTGATGTCTTTTCGTGGTTGAAACACAAATAAAGTGATTACATGAGACATTCTGGTAAGTTGTACAATATATTTTAACATACCTTTGATGTTCATTCATGTTTTTCGAGATATAACTATTGAAGAGGAATAAAAGACTCGCGCTGCCGCCTGAACTGAGGCATTACAGCATTCTGACACGTCACATTTAAGAGCGTCAAAACACCATTTATTGTTTGAATTTCATGATAAAATGGACAGAATTTGAAAACTGAAACTTTAATTCTTATCAGAAGTAATGAAGCACAAATGTTTTTGCTATTATTGGATGGGAGGTGTAAAAAATAATATTTGATGTAGGAAAAAAAAACGCAGACCTAGCAACCCTGGCTTGAACTACGGGTGATTCATAGGGTCAGAAAGAGCCTGCTTTAACGTCACTATTTTTAAACTGTTAATGCGTTAAAATTCAACACAAGAGTGATTTTCTTCACACACAGTATGTATGAGTTGCAGTCTGAACACGTCTTTCCACACCCTTTTGATTGACAGGATATAATCTGCCCTGATCATCGGCAGTTTTTAAACAATCGGCCGATGGCCAATAGTGATAATAATAGCTTTTATCGGCCGATACCATTGTTAGCCAATACATCAGTGCATCTCTAATATGCATTGATGTACCATTGCAGCATGAAAGTTTATGCAAGTAAAATTAATATATTTTGAGTAACATTAAATTTGATTAACAATAAACTGTTTTGAGTTGATACTGGTAATTCTGGTAATGTTCTTATAAGTTTCGTATTATAAAATTACATAATTTCTAATGAATTTTGGAAAATCTATCATTTTCTTGCATTTTTCTTGCTTTTTTCTGTAGTTAATGTAAAATTTGAAATGTCAAATAAAAAAAATGGTTAAATGTTATAATAACATGGTAATAACACTTTTACAGTCTGAAAAAATTGTAAAAGATAAAAGAGAAAAATGAGAAATCTAGTGGTTGAGTGACAATGCAAAAGGACAATGCAATATTACAAGGACACATTTGACACACTAGATTATCTCTGATGACTAAGACTTTGTTGGGATGGGAAACTCTTCAACACCTGTATGTGACTGTGTGGGACAAGTATCTCCCTGACACATCAAGAGCCTCTTTATCTTTACATATCAGACAGGCACCCCAAGCTACTCATTGTCAAAGGCTGTAGGCCACTTCAAACTCAAACACACATGCAGCTGTTCCCTCAGGGAAGCTGTCATACATGTTGAAAGCACCCTTCCCAAACCCAAACACCACACAGATCGGGTATTCCCACAGCAGGTGCTCTTTGAACAACCGTAGACACTGTTCTCAGACCAGGCCCATTGGGTTTGGTAAGATCTTCTTGTCTGTCTCGTTAAATCCATGCTCTGATGACCAACGACAGGTCTTCCAGTTGCTAGCCAGCTGCCATGTTTAATTCAATTCCATGTCATTTTGAGAGGAATTCCACAGTCCAAACATCTAGGCAACGGCATACAGGCTGTCGGAGTGATGGGAATTGATACAAATTATTGAGGATTCATAAAATCTGACCACTAGTCTGACCACACACTTACATAAAAGGTCAATATACCATTGTATTGACTCAGACAATGTTAGTTTGCGCTGTCTGGAGCCCAGTCAAAACAACCGATGCTTAAAGCCAAGATCACAGTGTGGGCCAACTGCCTAGTGCATGGCCATGGGATGCAAAATTTGGTGGAGACTTAATGAGCCTAAGATGAGCGTAAAGGGGTCTTGTCAGTAAACTGTGAGCTTGCTGCTAGAAAAAGTGCACAAATGGACCAAAACGGCAGTTTCGGTTTCTACATTTGCAATGCAGGGCGGCCATTAAAATGCAATCACTGCACGTTTCAGCTAGTGCACTCCAGGCCTGAGTGCATGTAAATATTAGCATTAGCTTGAGGGTTGGTGCAGCAGGCAGAGGTAATGTGGCTCCCATCACGCAACTTTGACAGCCTTGACCCCCCGCATCATATCCATGTATCATTTTGCGCTGGTTCAGTGCCGTTAATCAATTTAGGAGGCAGTAATGATGCTCTCTCGGCCCTCCCAGGGGACTAAGCATTATAAAGAACTTACATTATTTATCAAGGGCTGGATCTGGGGCCCTCCATTAAGCGCCAGCTCAATTGCGATGTTCTCTAATAAAAAAAAAAACAAAAAAACAAACAAACAAAAAAAACAAAAAAAAAACAGAGGTTGGGGGTTGGACAAATGGAGAAGGAGGGATAAAGAGAAAAGCAAGAGTGAGAGAGACACTCAGACCAAGAGCAAGTGCGCTTCAAACTCCCTGTGATGCCACATTTAAATCAAACTGGCCAAAGGTTCATGCACAACAGCTACTGCTCTGCAAACTGATGGCTAATCATTTCATTTGCTCGCAGTATTTTGTGAATCACTGCAGACTTTCGCTAAGCCTTAGCAAGAAACCACCAAGATTACACAAATATGGTTAACCTGATACACTTAAGGAAAACAAACAATTGGAAAGACATGTATATCTTCATATTTAGATAAATAAATACATCCCTTATGGTGTGTCCATATACAGACCTGAGCACAAGATGGATACATTCACTTTATACTTTCCAAACAGAAAGCAAGGACACTTTATGGTCTGTGAACAAAGTGCCTTTCAAATGTATTATATATGTTATAAAATTGTGATGGATTCCAACTATACTGGATAGGTAGGATGATGTTTTAGTTTGTCTCATAATAATAATAATAACAGCAAAAACAAATAATATATTATATATATATATATATTATTTGTTTATATATTATAATGAAAACAACTTTTTGGGTCTGTGAAGATATATTATGGTATACAATTGTGATGGTGGATAAGTAAAATAATAATAATTATTATTATTGTCATTTTAAATAAAACAACAACAATAATAATAATGTTGATAATAAAAATAATGAAAACAACTTTTTAAACAAAACATTAATGTGACACACGGAGCTACATGAAAATGTAAAATAAATAGATAAAATTTTATGTAGAAAATTCTAAATTATTTAGAAAATTTGTGGGTCACTGTACAAACCTCAGTCATTTAAGATTTGGTTTTCAAAATTGGGTAGAGCTCTGTATTTACTGTTTGATCTCAAACTAATTTTTGTGGGAAAAAATGCTCAACGAAAGCTAGGCCTAACACTAAGAAATTAAAGTTCAGCTTAATGTTTCACTGTCTCAGCTGTTTTAATGTAATGTAGAAGCATAACGTTTGTATAATGTACTAAGAACTTAGCAGACCCAGTTATTGTTGTTGTAATGCATTAGAATGGAATGTACAAGTATAATGTATCTGTACGTGTAATTATTTTAAAGGCTTTTTGCAATGTACACATGTATCCAGCTAGCCTTAAAATGCAACACTCAATTTTATACAGTGTAATAGAGGTTCATTGCTCATCACTGTCCTCCAAGCGGTCTATGTCCCAAGACAACTCACCCAAACATTACAGTAAGTTAAATGCTGATATTAAACGATCACACAGACTCGTTTTCTATGTCTGTCACACACACAATGTGTCAGAATAAAACAATCCAAGCAAATCATGGACAAGGACAAATTCTTGTCCTTTGAGTAATCTGATATGTCATCTTCAATGATGTCAGGAAATCTGGCTCAGGTCTCAGTCTCTGCATGCATCATGTACGGGGGCAAATATTCACTGTAAGTGACGTGTATGATTTATTGCCATTTTTGAGCAATCAAAAAAAAAAAAAAAAGAACAAAAAAAAAAATCCCCTCCAACTGCAGAAGTGGGTGGTAAAGCACGAAATGGAGTATAATGAAAGAATAATCTATAAAAAAAAAAATGACAAAATGGATTTTAAAACATTAATGTGGATTCAATAATCAAAGTCAATGATTGAATTAAAAAGTATATAAATAAATACAAACATAAAAAGGTAATATTTATATTATAAAAAAAAAAACTGCTCCTATACTGGAAAACAAAACATCAACAACAGCACAAACATCATGTGACAGTCAAACAAAAGTGTACTTTATGCATTACAAGCAGCATAACTGCGAGAACAACAGGCTGATGTGCAGACACAGCACATGAACCGTAGCAAATACTGAGTGATTTACTCTCTTGAGTTGTTATGAAGAACACCAAGTTGGATGCTTCATTACTGATCTCAATGCGCGAGAAACACTCGGTAAGAAGTTAGAAATTACGCGTTCCTCTAAGGAACATTCACAAACGCTCCGTTTGTATATTCAGTTTGTTGACGCGTTTAAATAGAAAAGTAAAGTTTACTGTACCTTGTGCGCCACCTCGACGCGATCCTTCACAGCATTCATACAACCAGACTCGCTGTGCTCTCGCCTGGCGTCAGTGTGTCGCGGACCGCCGCACCCTCCGCACTGAACTCGTATCACGCCGCGGGATGTAGTGAGGGGCGGTGCGCAAGTCCTAACAAGTCCTACTTTTTTACACATTCAACGTTTTCAAAGTACTGTGGAATGAATTATGTAACATTGTAACAATGTAGCCTACTCTTTCTAGGGCCCGAGGAGGCTAGTGTGCGGTCCATCATGGCACTGTCCTGGGTAGGGCCATGGGAAAACCATGTGGTGCATTGAGCGTATCAATGTGATGCTGTTGATTCAAGCACAGCTACAACTTCTGCATGAACCGATGGAAATGATCCCAGTACAGTAGGGCGAATACAGACAGTGTGACAAGTGGAGAGAAAAAAAAAAAAACAAACATAAAAAAATCCTCCATTACTAAAAATCAGCATTAAGATTAATCCCATGATGACACAGATGCCATTTAAATTTGCATATTTTAAAGACAACATTTACGACTTTTAATCAGAAAGTGTCCCATCTGTAGGCTATTTAGTACTCTTTATGTTAGGTTAACTAAGATATTGTGTTGACTGATTTACATGTTTTATATATATACACACACACACACACACATTCTTTAAGTGCCAATTAAGTGCCTTAATTGTCTATTAGAATTAAAAATAAATCTAAAAATATTTTTATTAAAAGCAATTTAGAATGTTTATGTTATATTTGTTTTTTAGAAAATACAATTATTAAATGGAGTTTTTATTAAATAATAAAAATGTATTAACTAATTTATTAATTTTAGGTTTTATTTGTTTTTATTACTTTTTATTAATTTAAATGCAAATAAATAAATAATAAAAAGTAAAAGCAACATATTGTTATGAATTATGAACAGATCTTTGGTTACTAATGTGTTAATCCACAAGTCTTGTAATTTCTCCAAAAAAAAAATGCACAAAATAAACTGTCAATGAGAACTTTTACACTGTAAAAAATCTCAACTCATTATTTTGTTTCTTTTTGGGCTTTGATTTTAACTTATTCCCAAATAACTTTTTTTTTTTTTTACAGATAACTTTTTTTTTTCAAAAATACATTTAATTAAAAAAAATTAATTAGATAATTTAATTAAAAAATAAAGATAATAAAGTAGAAAATAAAGTAAATTAAGTTTAGTTTGCTAAAAAAAGAAAAAGAAAAAAAGTAGGCCTAGTAGAGCTAGTCAATCACAAACTGTCTATACCAGTCTATGAATTACAAAACGAAAAATAAAAAAGACAGTCCATCATCCCTGTAGAAAATCAGTTATATCTACTATAAACGAAATGCACAACTAAATCAATAATGTTATTCAAGACGGTCTTCATGAAACTCCTCAGTGTTAGTTTGGCGGTTAATGTCAAGAATCAGCCTACAAGAAGTAGTCATATATTGATGCAAAACAATATATTTTTCATTAACAATCCAGCGCCATGCGTGTATCATGTTTCTGAGTGCGGGAGCTCATGGAACTATAATATCAGTGGCGGCGTTGGCGGAAGGAGACCATCGAGAGTAGGAGTGCTGCTAGCGCAGATTACGTCACGCGGTTGGCGACAGAATGTCTGAGTGAGGCGCGAGTAAGCTGCACGTGAATGTGAAATCTGGGAAAACACTGCGAGCTGAGAGTGCGTTTCAAGAAGTGTGCAGAATTATAAAACACTTCTTATATGTCCAAAATTGGTCACATAATTGTTTTAATTTATTAGTTTTTTTTTTTTTTCCTTTCACAATATTTGTGACTTGCAAGGGTCACATAGAAGCTGCAGCTTGGACATTAGACCTACTTGTTCTCACTTTATTTGCATAGCTTCTTATAAGCAGATATTTTTTTTTTTTTTACAGTCACTGCATTGGATTCATAATCATTTTTCTACAAGTAAGTCACAATATGGATGTAAAATTCATTGAGACTAACTCAAAAAAGCATCCTGAAAGCTTTCCAATCACGGCATGCTATAAAATGTGTACATTGCATGTGCAGCTGTGCATAGCTGCACATGAAAAGGACTAGACACAGACACTAATGTATTTTCAAAGACATCATTATGAAAATGTTTTTGCTTAATGACATACACCTAGCTTTTAGGATAAATTCGCCTCCTAATAAGCAAGCAAACTACAATGCTCATCTTGTCTCCCACTGGGCTGCTGTCAGGTGCACTTTCAATTTGAGTCCTTTTGTCTTAGCAGTATCACCCACTGCCGAGGAGGGAGGAGAGGTCGTCGGAGGGCCTCTCACCTCTGCCACTGAGCCTTCATTCACCCTCATCACAATGGAGACGGACGGAATGTGAGGTAGTGCTGAAAAACTATGCACACGTTCTGCTTATCGAAGAACAGTATTGTGAGGCTCGACCTAAAGAAACAGACTCTAAATCAGTGTTTGTTTGTTTTTTCATTTCTTTTTTGGGGAGCCAAGCTGTGCACTTGCTTATACTGTATGCGTCTCATTTGTGCTTTGGTGCCATCAGCGGTCTTTGGCACACCACGGGTGTTTTCAGTAATGCTAGGCATGATGGCAGAGAATCAGGCAGCTCGCATTTCAAACAGGCGCCTCCATTGACAACATGCTCCTGCACTTCTAGAAATAATGTCTGGAGTGGTAATATTTAAATACTGTCTCCAAGGGCTTTTATTTTATTTATCCTTCGAACCTTCATATGCCACAGACTATAAAGTCACCTGAATGAGTACATGTTAATTTGTTGCATTCAGTGTCAAGTAAAGTCAAATCACAAGTTTATTTATATAGCTCTCTATACAATACAGATTGTTTCAAAGCATCTCTCTTAAAAATAAAAAAATACAACAGGGTTTTTTCACAGTGATGCCATAGAAGAACTATTTTTGGTTCCCTTAAGAACCTTTCAGTGTTCTTAACAATTCTTAAATAACCATTTTTTTTTTTCTTAGAGTTAAGAACCTTTTTCTATTATAAAGAACCTTTTGTTCAATGGAAAAGGTTCCATAGATGTTAAAGGTTCTTCAGGGAACCATTAATGCCAATAATTTTTAAGAGTGCAATAAACAAGAAAGCGGTATTAAAGGTCCCGTTTTTCATTTTTTTTTTGAAGCTTTGATTGTGTTTATAGTGTGCAATATAACATGTGTTCATGTTTCGCGTGTAAAAAAACACAGTATTTTTCACATAATTTACTTATCTGTATACCGCTGTTTCCACTGTCATAAAAACGGGCTGATGACTTCCTTGTCCTATGAAGTCCCTCCTTCAGAAATACGTAACGAGTTCTGATTGTGCCAGCGGTTCCTGTGTTGTGATTCGACAGCAGCTTAGCGAACCTTGCCCGGAAAGGTCACGCCTCTTACCATAACGTGTGCTGTACATAGTTTTACATGTGGATTATTGTGGTGTTGTGCCGAATGAACACAAAAGACAATAATTCCCGAGAGACGGAACTCTTTAATCTCCACAAGCAGCGACAGAAAATGTACAACGTTAGCACTCACTCAGAAGAGTCCCTCATACAGAAAACAGCCATGTACATAAACATAGTCCACTCTTGTGGCCATTATGTGCACTGCAGTCCAACATTTACTATTGCAGTAAGGATACCACAATTATAATTTTCGGGAACCGAGTTAAACATAAATTGTAACCATTGATCTCTAAGTACAGCGTCCCTGGGAAGGCCAAACAAAGGTGATTGGACTGCGGGATGAAAATAACAGTGTTTCGACGACATGGTGACAAACACACTCTACAAACGCAACTCTTGCTCTTCTCCGTGGGAGCGCAACAAGACCACGCCCCCTTTTTTGTGTATTCCTGTGGGTGGAGGTTAGTCAAAAAACTGTTTTAGTGACGTCATTAAAGAAGGAAGTAGAGGGATGTAGTCCAAACTGGCCGTTCGATGTAGGCGACTTCTGTTAAATAAAATATCTCGCTTGGCATTGAACTTTGAGCTTTAAAATTTTACAGATTTTATTTATACTCTAACAACAACATTACACACTAACTAAAGTTTGAAACAAGGGATCACGAAGAACAGGACCTTTAAAGGGTTACTTCGCCCAAAAATGAAAATTCTGTGATTAATTACTCACTCTCATGTCATTCCAAACCCGTAAGACCTTCGTTCATCTTTTTTTCATCAACACAAATTAAGATATTTTTGATACAATCCGATGGCTCAGTGAGGCCTCTATTGCGAGCAGGATAATTAACACTTTCAGATGCCCAGAAAGCTACTAAAGACATATTTAAAACAGTTCATGTGACTACAATGGTTCAACCTTAACGTTATGAAGCGAAGAGAATACTTTTTGTGTGCCAAAAAACTAAATTACTTTATTCCACAATATCTAGTGATGAGAGATTTCAAAACACTGCTTCATAAATCTTTAGAGCTTTACAAATTTTTTGTTTCGAATCAGTGGTTCGGAGCGTGAATCAAACTGCCAAAGCCACACCCCCCAGTGGTGAGCCATTGAAATTTCGAAACATCGAAACACTTTTGTCTACTGAAATCACATGACTTTGGCAGTTGGATTCACGCTCCGAACCACTGATTCGAAACAAAAGATTTGTAAAGCTTCAAAGCTTCATGAAACAGTGTTTTGAAATCGCCCATCACTAGATATTGTTGAATAAAGTCATTATTTTGTTTTTTTGGTGCACAAAAAGTATTCTCATCGCTTCATAACATTAAGGTTGAACCATTGTAGTCACATGAACTGTTTTAAATATGTCTTTAGTAGCGTTAATTATCTTGCTGGCAATCGAGGCCTCACTGAGCCCTCAGATTTTATCAAAAATATCTTGTAATTCCAAAGAATTTGTGTTCCGAAGATGAACGAAGGTCTTATGGGTGTGGAACAACATGAGGGTGAGTAATTAATGACAGAATTTTCATTTTTGGGCGAACTAACCCTTTAATGTTGCAAAGTTCTTCAGTTATGAAACAAATACAATGTCAGATGTAAAGCAGCTCTAAAAAGACAATAGTGTCATCATCCAGCTCAGTTTAGTTCAATAACAATGTGAATATTGCCAAGTTTATTAGTTATGAAGCAAATTCAGTTCAACTATAGCAGCTCTACAGAAGACAATAGTGTCATTAAGTCAGTTTAGTGTTGTTTCAGTTTAGTTCAATAATAGTACAAACTTAGTTCATCAAATTATGAAACAATCTTAAATCAGATACACAGCTCTACAGAAGGCAATAGTGTTGTTATTCAGCTCAAGCCAATTCAGTGTGGATTCAGTTCAGTTCAATAATATGTCTTAAATTATGGAACAACATTAAAGGAACATTCTGAGTTTAATGCATGTTAAGCAAAAAAAAAAAAAGTTACAAAAAACAAACTCTAAAACAAAGCAGAAATCAAGGTTACAGTGAGGCACTTACAAGTGAATGGTAATAAACACTTATAAAATTGAATGGGGACATTTTTTGAAGGATTAAAAAACGGGAAGCTAATAATTTATAAAATGCACATTCATTGTTCTGTTAAAACTTGTGTATTATTTGAGCTGTAAAGTTGTTCTTGACATTTTTATCGTCATTTTAGGCATTATCATGGCACCAAAGCTGGATGACTATGCAGAAAAGTTGAGTTAGTGATTTGGTTCACACTAAAGTCATGTCAACATGCATATTGTTTAAGTCTTTTGACTAAACTATTGAAAGAGTGAGTATTCTAATATTTACAAACTGGCTCTATTCACTTCTGTTTTACTCTAAGTGCTTCACCAGATTTAACCCAGATTTAGCTTCTTCTTCTTCTTCCTTTTTTTTAAGCAAAAGTAGGGCCAAGTTGAAATTCATTTTTGTGGTTATTGGACTTAGCTACTGTTGAACCTGGAATGTTCCTTTAAGTTGTTTTTCCTTGAATGCCTTAACTATCCTATAAAAATATACCTTTTCCACCAGTACTTCTGAAGGCATGTGGGTTAAGAGATGAGAGAGCACAGTGGCCTTGACAGCTGACCGTGCCTCCTATTTTCCTCCCTGATAGGATAACAACTTTGTTGACTGGCATTTGTTCAAATGGACAATATGTTATTTGTAAATGGGCGGCATGTAAGATGAAGCCCCCCACCCTGGCCTGGCTAGAGTTAACCCCTTTCCCCATCATCAGCAATCCCCATGGCTGCTAGGAGGGTGGTCTGCCTTACCCCAGGGTGGAGAGAGGAATAAGAGGACAATTGTGGGGCTTTGCACAAGGCTCAAGAGGCTGGAACAGCTGCCATGGTCACTTGGTGGAGGGCTTGCATACTGAAGACCAAGCTAGTGTAAAAGCATTTGTCAAGGTCGTCCTTGTCATTTCAGTGATAAAAAGCCCATTGAGAATGGTTTTGCAAACACATCATTGATTAATTTTTATCCAAAGAAATTGGTTGGCACTAAACTTTAGCTTTACACTGCAATTTTTTTTTTTTTTTTTATTAAAAAAAAAAACAAAAAAAACGAAAAATGCTTTAGTAAAAAATGGTAAACTGCAAGTTACCTTAACATATGAAATTTTAAATGTTCGACCATTGCATTATTAAGTAATTTTACTGTAAAATACCATTAAATTTAGGATTTTTCCAAGTAAAATCTATGATATTATATTTATAGTTAAAAACAATTAAAGTACATTATCAGAAATACCTGATTAAATTTTATTTAAATAGTTTTGTTTCTTCTTTTGTTATCAGTTCAAGTTAATTGGGGTGTTTTGTGTTACGTTTTATATAATTTATTATTTAGATAATGTTTATTGCATTATTTTTTTAGTGTCATGACTCGTGAGTACCCTGATGGTGTTTTGTCTTGTGTGTATGATCCTGTCTATATAAGTATTGGCTAGGTTTTATGGACCGCTCAGTTACAATGAGCTCTGATTCATTATATGGTACCACCTTTATTATGATGGTAGGTTATCACATTTCATGATAAAAAGCAGATTTTTATAGTCACTTATATGTAAGGCACAATATGTAAGATTTTTTTGATAATAATATCCAAAAACCAACAGAACAGTGTTGTATATTTTGTTGACTTGTGTATTTTCATTTTCCCAGATGTTTCCAAGAATGTTTAAATCCACTGAAAAAAAGCTATTTTAACTAGGACGCAGACTGAGTCTGTGCGTCGCCTATCAATGACATCATACCTGCGTTATCCTCGATTTCCGAAACCATGGAAACACCAAAGTGTGCAACAAATGTCTCATAGCAGCCACCGAGCGAACGCACAGAGTAAGATTATAACATCATTTTCAACACACTCAAATTGATCTAATATGAAACAGTGCTGCATTACCCCACATACCGGAATAAGACTGGAAGAAGCGGAAGCTGCGACTGTGGCATAATAAAAGTTCCGCTGCTTTCCAGATGTGTGTCGCTCGTCTCTCGTTAGCAATCACTCCAGCGGTCTCGTTCAGCTCCAACATCACTTGGTCCTGCTCTGCTTCATACTACAGTAATGTTAATAATCTCATCCATGAACATGATTTCTGCCCGAGTCCCATTGGATTATTTTCCACTGGCTGTGAGGTGAAGATCTCCCATGATTCAGCACTCTATCTCGGCATCATCAAGCTACGTCTTTGTTTTGAATAGGTGACCTCTAGCAGCGAAACACTACATATTGTGCCTTTATTCAAATATATTTTGTAAGTTATAAGTTGTAAAATATACAATTACCAATTTGCTATCCTGTGATACCTGAAAGACTGTCACTGGATTTTTTTTTTTTTTTTATGAATTTCTGGCAACCACAGCTGCTGGTTTATTAAAGGCATCTTGAGAAATACTTTTTGATGATGACTCATGGTGTAGTAGTTCAAGAAGATCAGATAATTAGTCCTTGTTTGTAACTGCATACCATTCTCTCTGGTGATGCTGTAACATACACACACACACATTGAGTTTCCATGTTTTATGGTGACATTCCATAGGCATAATGATTTTTATACTGTACAAACTGTATATTCTATCCCCTAACCCTAAACCTACCATCTCAGAAAACTTTCTGCATTTTTAAATTTTCAAAAAACATTACTTTGTTTGATAAGATGTTTTGATAAGCTAGATTTAAAATAAAAAAAATATAATCTAAAATGATTTATTGTTTTCCTCATTGGGACCAAAAAATGTCGCCACAAGGTGAATGATTTCTGGTACTGCCATCCTTGTGGGATGATCACACACACAACTGAGCAGTTGACTTTTACCCTCATTCTGAGCTTTAATGATGGTCTTTTTGAAGGACTAAAGTCATGACGTCAAATAGTAGAGCAGATCACTGGGTCAGTTTCACAACCAGTTAATTGACTCATCTGGGACCGCAAGACCCCAGACAGGACAAATAAATTCTACACATGAACAATGTCATAATATTGTTGACTAATAAAAAGGCTAAACATTAACTCACATAATGTATACTTTACAAATGCTATAGACGTGAATAACATCACCAACAATGCACTAACACTCTGTTTATTTGTCAGGTTAGTGGTGCTAGTATAATCCCTGCATTACATCATGCGACTTTGAAGATGAAATTATATTTTTATTCCCATCTCACAGATGTTCCTTCAATTCAACATTGTAAGGTAATTTCTCAAGAGACGAGAGCTGTGGTGCTGCGTCCATCTGGAGATATTGTAAGCGATAGTCCTCTGACATCATCCTTTCCTGTAGCGTATTCTAAACAGAGTCTGTGTGGTGAAAATAGCTCTGGCTGTAAACAAAGCTTCCATGTCTGATTTGCTTTTCTTAGAAAGGAATAATAGTATATGCACTTTAATGCCAAAGAATACATAGAAGAGAAGACTACAACAGTTAGCAAGAGAATAACTCACACCATGAAGCTTATATTACAACAAAAACCATATCCACCCTAAACTCATTTCCATCTGCAAAGCATGTTAAACACATGACTTCTACAATGCAAATATGTACGCTGTAAGCTTGAGCTAAAAACATAAAGAGACAGTGAATCCCACCACTCCATTCAAACCATACAGATTATAGCAGAATATACTAAATATAGAAAACAAATTTAAAACTTTATTTTATTTTATGTTACATGTAATTATAGTAACAGCACATTATGCATAATTACATGCAACTAACCCTATAGTAACATGTTACTCAGTACTTATCTGCATAGTTACACCATAACAAGGACACCTTAATATAAAGTGTAACCAAAAAAATCAAAACATAGAAACCACAACTTGAAAGTACATGTAAGGCTGTTACAATCTTAGTGACATGGTTTTCCTTTGAGTTCTCAACTGAGAGCGCGCAAGACATTGTATGCAATGATGTCATCCTCATCGCTTCATTGATCTCATCCTCATCGCTTCATTGATCGTAGCTGCCATGGCTACCACAGTGCTGTAACTGTAGCAGTTGTAGGTCAAAGGTCACAAAGATAGCCCAGCAATTGAATTTATGGGAGGGCTTGTAGGTGTCTGGTTTTCCTATTCACCCCCACACCACTTTGTTGATGCTAAAGCTGCCTTTCCCTTCCTATCCTTCTCACCCTCTCCCTCCTTAATTTCTACTGATTGGAAGGAGTACACTGAAACAAAACACAAGCAAAAACACCTGACCAGCTACCTTTCCAATGATAACCTCTGCCCAGTACAGATCCCCGTTTGCAAACATTTCTGCAGGAATGCTATGTTTTTGACCACACAATACTGATATTCTAAATAAAATAGCATGCATAACTCACTGGGTCACTGTATTATGTAAACATGTCCTGTACTGTACAAATCATCCGTGATAAAACAATTCTTATACCACATTTGATTAGGATGACCACATTTGTGTGGGAACACTTTTAAAAATAAAGGTTCCAATAGGGGGTTTTCACAGTGTTTAAGTACTGTTTGTTTCCCCAAACAGTACTTAAAAGAACCATGTGTTTGTTTTTTTCTTAGTGTAAAAAACATTTAAAAATGTTAAATAAGCTTTTTCCACTATAAAGAATCTTATGTCGAATGAAAAATTCTGTGGATATTAAACATTCTTCATGGAACCATAGATTAAGAACCTATTTTATAAAATCAAAATGGACAATTGTTATTTTTATGGAATATTGCAGTATTTATTATGATTTACTGTGCACAATATTATTATTATTATTATTATTATTATTATTTTAATTTATAAACGTCCCCTCCCCCTTGCAGTGATTTCTCTTCTCTGATGACGTTTCCCGATGGACAATATCAAGTCCAGCACTTTTCTCAAATGTTCTTGTTAGAGAAGCTGTTTCACTCGGATACATCATAATAGGGGGGAAAAACTATCGCAACTTCCATTTTGTGCCATTTCATAGGTAAAATATTCTCAATTATGTCAATAAAATAATACTAATAAAAACAATATACCTGGCAAAACCTGGCTACATTGCTCTGATTTATTTCAGCATCCCAAAAGGAACCCTTTGGGATTGGGATTTAAAGGATTAGTCTACTTTCAAATAAAAATTTCCCATCTGGAGTCCAGCAACTCCCTTACAGCATACGCCGGAGTTCCATCAATGTCGAGCGGTGGAGGTGGCTCCTGGTTCTCAACGTTGGGGTCAGCATCCGGGTGGACTGGTTTGAGGAGGGAAACATGGAAGGATGGAGAGACACGGTAGTTAGCAAGAAGCTCCAACTGATGGGTGACCTCATTAATCTGATCTTTTAAGATCTTAAATGGGCCTACGTACCTCGGGCTGAGCTTCCCGCTGGGTAGCCTTAACTTGAGGTCCCGCGTCGAGAGCCAGACCCTTTGTCCAGGTTGGTAGGGAGGATGTGGGCGCCGTCGTCGGTTGGCCTGGATTTCTTGATTCCTGACTGCTCGTTGCAGGCACACGAGCACTGTCCCACACCCTCTTACTACGTTGAATCCAGTCGTCGACTGCAGGCACCAGGGATGCTTCACCTGACCACGGGAACATGGGGGGTTGATATCCTAGAACGCATTGGAATGGCCACAAAAATTAGTTTTGTGTCAGACGAAGAGTTCTTGAGATACCGGGATGGCCAGAGCAGAGTGATGTGTGGACCCATTGTAAGACTTGGACTCTGAGATTTGAAGGAACATAGTGTTTATTGGGTGGACAACCTGGTGGTGTGGGTTCATTTTGTTGTTGTCTTTGAATTTCTTCCATCAGATCCCATGTGACAGGTGCAATGATGATGGATGGTGGCAGGATGGATTCAGGCTTAAATTCTGTTTCTGGGTGATTGTGTCTCCTAGATAGTGCATCTGCTTTACTGTTCTTGCTGCCTGGGCGGTAGGTCACCGTGAACTGGAATCTTGTGAAGAACAATGACAGACATTGCATTGCTGTTCGAGTGCTGCAGGAACTATTGGTAGTGAGTAGCGAAACTTAACTGTAACTTGGTTCAGGCCTTTGTAGTCAATGCATGGCCGAAGTCCTCCATTTTATATACAGGAGGTCGATGGCACAATCCCAAGGACAATGAGGTGGTAGAAGTGTTGCCTTGGCTTTACTGAAGACTTCCTGGAGGTCCTGGTAGCATGATGGGATGGCTACAGGTTTACACTCAGGGCTTTCTATACTGGTGGTTAGACATGGTTGGATAATGCTGTGGCTTAGACAATGAGAGAAGCAGAATTGTGACCATTGCGTGATCTCACCATGGAACCAAGAGATTACTGGGTCGTGAACAGATAGCCAGGGATATCCGAGGATGATTTCATGATGTGGAGAGTCGATCACGTAGAATGTGATATTTGTGATATAGACTTGGAGTTCTATGGGCAGAGTTTGTTGACTGATACCTTTTTCGATGGGTTTGTTGTTGACGGTGTTAACCTTGAGTGGAGGCTTGCAGGGTTGCTCAGGAATGTTAAACGTGGTGATGAGTTCTTGATGAATCAAGTTCAGTGCTGAACCGGAGTCAATCAGCTCTGTAAATTCAAAAGAGTCACTATCAGTAGAGATCTGTACTGTGGTAGTGAACGACTTGGAGTTAGGAAGTAGAAGATTGTCAACACTCTCCCAGCTGTTGTTAATGGTGTTCCTCTGGGCTTTGAGTGGGCAAGTACAGTTCCGGTGACCCTCTTCTCCACAGTAGAAGCAGACGTTGTGAATTAGCCGTCGTGATCTCTTCTCATCAGACAATCTGGTGACTCCTAGTTGCATGGGTTCATAGTTGGCATGATCACTGGATTGGACAGGGCTGGAAACTGGCTGGGTGGGCATGTTTCTCAGACACAATGGCTTAATTTGAGCATGGTTGCTACACATGAGATTGTCAATCTTGATCGCCAGTGTAACAGTCAGGAAAGGAGAGATCCTCACCCTTACATGCCAGCTCTGTCTGTAGCTGGGTGTTCAGTCTGCGTTGAAAGATGGCCTTGAGAGAAACGTCATTCCAGCCACTTTGTGCAGCGAGCGTCCTGAACTCGATGGCGTAATCTGCGGCTGTTCTGCTGCCCTGGGTTAGCTGAATGAGACGAGTAGAAATATCCTTGCCACCTGCTGGATACTCAAACACATCTCTGAGTTGTTTCACAAAATACGTTAGAAAAAAATTATCCGATTCCCAGACTGCCGCGGCCCACTCGATCGCTTTACCAGTTAATAAAGACATGATAAATGCACACTTCTTCTCATCAGAATCAAAGTCACATCCCTGATGCAGGAAATAGATGTCGACTTGCCGGAGAAAGCCTTTACATTGCTCCACTGAACCATTGAATTTATCAGGTAAAGCAAGGCTTACCTTCCTGGGCATGGGCGGTGGTAGCGATTGTAGATGTTGAGTGAGGTAGTCATTAGCCGCTTGAGCTTTAGCCAGTTGATCTCTGAACTCCTTGAGCACATCGCCTTGATAAGCGAATGCGGCCTGTAGATTGGAAACTTCTGCTGGATTCATCGGTGGTGAAGTATTATGTAAAGACACTGAGGCGGCGTTAGAATCCATATGCAGTGTTTTATTACAATCCACAGCAAACAAAGCCAAATCGATAAACAAGAGGCAGGCAGAGGTTCAAACACAATAAGGCAGTCCAATCCAAACAACAGAACAAAAGGGTAATCCGCGAAGCAGAAACAGAATCAACAGGCAATGGTCATAACAGAATGGCAACGCAATCAATGAAGGAAACGCTCGCTAAGGCAGGTAAACTGGCAATTAGTGATGACCGTCTGACACCGATGCTCCGACACAAGCTTCGAACTCGGAGCAGCATTTTTCTTGAACTACTGCTTCGGAGCTTGCTTTGGTGCGGAAAAACACACGTGACCGATGACGTCCGAAGCAGCAACTGCTTCAGTTCTCTAAGTGAATCACGTGAGTGGTTCAGACCAGTCGATACTGCTTCGCATCGCGAGAGGCTTCATGATGCGAGACTTTGCTGCGCGCACGCTTCAGCAGCTTTTTAGGTGCGTAATAGGACTATATAGACACCCAAAATGATGCACAAGATGTGGGTTTGTTGTATTAGGAGTTTGCATAGTTGTTATTATCACGGCATTGTGTGATCATCATCATGGAGCCAGCTAGGAAGAGAACCTGTTCTCCAATGTGGGAACATTTTTATCTGATCAGTCCTAATAAGGTGCTTTATTATACCTTGGTTATCCTACTGCACCTGGCTTATATATTTTGTGGCTGGTTTATTTACATCATTCACACAAACCCTAGTTATACTTATACAGACATTATATTGCTATCTACAATTTCGCCACTAGATGTCACTGAAACGAAGCTTTGAATGAATGAACCCATTTTCAAAACAATTGATGAAGTGGTTCAATACTGATTCGTTGCTTCATTTGGACATCACTACTGGCAATACTTCGCAGTGAAGTGATGGTCTGGACATGCTTAAATGTCTATCAAACAGGATGTAACCAATGAAGCAGAGGGAGTGGCACACAGTCAGTACTCGGGAGAGGGCTCCCTCTGCTGGCGTGGCGTTACATCCATTCATCAGCGCTCCAACTTGGAATGGATAGCTACTATTGTGCGGTGTCTCACATTTTTAAATGCAAAAATGCATTCTGTGAATGGTCCTTTGGAAATTCTGTCAAACATGTAAGTATTATAGGTCTGTATTATGATTACATTTTATAAGTTGTTTGTTCAAAAAATAAGTTCCCCAGAATAGAAGGCTGCTTCTATCAGTTAATCCACAAACTGTTTGTGAAAGGACATGTGAATAAAAACATGCAAAACTGATTAAATATGCTCTTGCATTTATTCTGAATGTATATAGCAACTTTGATTATTTAGTAAGATCAGTGGAATATTGTTATTTATGTGTACCAATGTAGGGGAGACCAGGTATGGTTACAGTTAACACTTTGTGCTTTAGCATCTGTAACTCACTGAATTTGAAGCTAGAGTGCTCAAAATTTTATACAAAGTACCCACATTTGTTCACTACAAAATGCACCAATTCAAACCTCTTCAAGAATATCACATCCCTTATGAGTTGATGCCAGAATACAGTTTGCCTTTGTTACAGTCTACCCCACTACCAGGGTAGGTTGTAACACATGCTGGGGTAAGTTGTAACAATTGACAAAAGAAACAAAAACAGTGGCCATACCATGCAGTATGGTTCCTGCCAAAGAGAGCCAGCTCATCCACTGCCTCCAGTCACTCCAAAATGGTCCAGCTTACTCAGCAGCTACCCAGGCCAGCCTCAGTGCCCATCCAGCCCCAGCCAAAAGCGGAGCCCGAAGCCAAGCTACACCTCCGCCCGGCCAAACGCTACCCGTTTCAAAAACAGCATGGGCCTCACCCCAAGTTAGAGTTGGACCCCGTGCAGCCAAATCAGTCCTGATGCCACAGGATGGAGGAGGAAAGGGTTAAGTCCCACCGAAGCGGACCACCCTTAAAATAGGGGTGTGCACAAATAGTCGAATATTCGTTCTGTAATTAATATTCGAAAAATAAAAATACTATTCGAATTTTACTATGTTGCTTTCCTGTCCGTAAATGCAGTGAATCCATGATAAATCCTAGGCACTAAAACTTGCAGTTATAACTAAGTGCACCGGGTGGCGCTGTGGAGCGTGTTTAACAAGTTTATTGAATTTGATCATCACATAATATTGTCGTCTGCCTCACGAAGTTTGGAATTACTTGAGTGAAAATGATCTTACACAATGGAATTACTTTTGATCAAATGAATTAATGAAACCGAGTTATCATAATATCACCACCATATTGAGAAAGCACATGAAATGAGGAAAGACAGCTGTCCATCACTGCATTCACGACAGGTAGGCTAAGCGCAGCTGTACCCAAAGTGAACCGAGAAGATAACTTATCTGACAGCAAAATGATTTTGAGACATATGCTTCCTTTAAATTTTGTAGAGGGAGATATATTTACGAACAGTAAACAAAAAGTGCTGCTGTTAGAAACTTAGCTTAGCATACCGTTATGTATTATCGTTATCTTGTTTTTGCAACTTCTGTCAGCGTGGCTCATTTTCTCACCCGAGCATGTGGATAATATTGTTTTTCTCAACATGAACATGTGAAACAATATGAAAACGATAACCATATAGGCTACTGTCTCGAGTGTATATGCACTGTCTGCTCTATTAGCGTTTTTCTAGTTCGTGCTGCTTGAGCTTAAATGCTTTTGTTCTTTATATATATATATATATATATATATATATATATATATATATATATATATATATATATATATATATTTTTTTTTTTTTTTTTTTTTAGTGCACAAATTGTTTAATGCTTTAATCTAAAAGAAAACCTTAATATATAACGTAGGCTTGTTGTGTATATTGCCTAATCGTAAGCTTGTTCAGAAATGGTTACAAACTCTTGATGAATTAAAAAAAATAAAATAAAGTCCTTCTTGTTTAACGTCATTTAAATAAACGAATATTCGAATATTCGTTTTTTTACGAGCCCAAATATTTGAATACAATATTTTAGAAAAATGCCCATCCCTACCTTAAAACATGCTTGTCTTACAGACCCCAGTTCAGTCCCATCACTGTGCTGGAGACGATGTGTTTGCTGCCGGTTCTGGGCCATCCCCGGAGTGTTGAGTTAAATTTTGGGAATAATAGAACAAAGTTACTCATTCCAGTTCACTTGCAGACCACCACGCTTCATGGGTGTAATTCACACTTTGGTCTCAGATGACAGTTCTCATGTCCTCATAGCCAAAGTTCAGAGAGTTCCACAAAATGCAGCAAGTCAGGCTTTTACAGCCACTACTTCCTCTTACCCAAGAAAGATGGTGGCCTCAGGCAAATTCTCGATCTGAGACGTCTGAATTGTGCCTATATGAGACGGCCGTTCAGAATGTTAACTATGAAACAAATCCTTGTGCAGATTTGCCCTGGAGATTGATTTATACCAACCAATGAATCTGAAAGGCGTTTACTTTCATGTCCAGACAGCCCCCCCCATCACAGACCGTTCTTGAGATTCGCGTTCGAGGGGCTGGTACACCGATACACAGTCCTTCCATTATGAAATGCGTAGATCTAAATGCTATTTCCCCTCTGAGACAGACATCTATGTATGAATCTATGTATTCAACTATCTATGTACTATCAGGTCTTGCCCTCTGCACAGACTGGCAAGCAGTCTTCTCCTATGGCCACAGAGGAACCTCAGCTCATTGAGGGTGGTTTACGTGCCAGGCTCCTTGAACGTAGGAGCAGACATTCTTTCACATGCCAGACAGCCCTCAGGGGAATGCAGATATGGCACACCTTCGGTTGGATCAAGGAGAGATGTTCAGTTGTTCTGGTGGCACCATGCTGGCAGAACCAGCCTTAGTTCCCAGAATTGATTCAACTGCTGTCAGCATCTCCATGGCCCATACTGCTGAAAAGAGTCCTCCTCTCCCTAGTGGGGGCAACAGTTTAGCACCCCTGGCTGGAGTTATGAGAACAATCTCAGAGGCAAGGGCCCTTTCCACGAGGGGCATTTATGCCCAGAAATGGTCTATTTTCTCAAGCTGGTGCTTAGCTCGGAAATTAGAGCCTTCTACATGCAAGATTGTGTCAGTTCTCACGTTTCTGCAGGAACTGCTGGATTGTGGGCACGCCACCTCCACACTCAAAGTATATGTGGCAGCCATCACAGCAAATCATGCCCCAATGTCTGGACAAGCGATTGGGAAACACGACCTAGTCATTAAGTTTCTAAGAGGAACTAGAAGGTTGAATCCTCCCCACTCTTTCTCGGTCCCTTTGTGGGACCTCTCCACAGTCCTTAGGGAACTTTGGGGCCCTCCCTTTGAGCTGCTCGAGTCCACTGACCTTCAGCCCCTATCGCTTTAGACTGCCCTCTTGCTGGCTTTAACGTCAGTCAAGCGAACTGGAGATCTGCAGGCTCTATCTGTGGAACCTTCCTGCCTTGAGTTAGGTCCTAATGACAGTAAAGTGGTCCTTAGGCCCAGAAAAGGTTATGTGCCGAAAGTGCTTTCTACCTCATTCAGAAAGCAGGTGATATCGCTGTTAGCTCTTCCGCTCGTGAAAAACGAACTGGCACCTCATTCACTCTGTCCCGTAAGGGCCCTTATGCCTCATTTCCACTGAGTGGTATGGTTTAGTACAGTTCAGTATGGTATGCAATTTTTTCCATTGTCAAAAGTTGCGAATGGTACCCTAATTCCGAACCGTACCATACCACTTTCTTAGGACCAAGCACGTTGGGGTACCAAACACAATAGTACCAATTGTACCGGTACCAAAAGGGTGGAGCTACACTCTGCAGAACGTTGATTGGTTGACAGAGAATGGTCAGTTGCGCGTGCTACAAGGGGAATGACAACACAAGAGGTGCCACACAAATGTGGTTTTCATTATTTATTTATTTTCTTTTCTTTAAATAAACCTATTAATTGTGTGGTTCAGGCTATTATGTGCTCTAATTATCTTCACTGTATGTAGCCTATAATAAAATGAAATAAGACATAAGTCTCTTTTTGTTAAAAGTCAGTTTTAATTATCAATAATAGCCATTATAAAAGTAAAAGTATAAAAAGCTATACAATAAGAAATAAAGACAAGCAAACAATTCAGTCAAACGTACAAAGTCAGTGCTCTAGTACAACGGTAAAGTTAAATAAATATATAAAGTTATGAAACTTCATGTTGCCCTCAGCCAAAACGATTTGCCCAAGAACAAATTATAAATTCATGAAACTAACGATTGTCTGTTAGATAAACATGACATATCATTCGTCTTGTGTATAACCACTACAGAGACATCTGAGCCAACGGCAAATGTCAAAAGGACTAGCCACAGTACAGCTGCTCTCGGCTGGGTACATTAGCACTGAGCGCCCTGTGATCACCTGGATCTCACAACTCTGACAACATCAGATCAAATTTTCAGATATGCGCTAACTTTATAAATAAACCACAAATTTGATCTTTAAACAACTGCATTCTCGCCTGAAAAACTTTTAAAACTACAAACCCGATTCCAAAAAAGTTGGGACACTTTACAAATTGTGAATAAAAAAGGAATGCAATAATTTACAAACCTCATAAACTTTATTCACAAATCTCATATTGTATTCACAAGAGAATATAGATAACATATCAAATGTTGAAAGTGAGACATTTTGAAATGGCATGCCAAAAATTGGCTCATTTCCGATTTCTTGAGAGCTACACATTCCAAAAAAGTTGGGACAGGTAGCAATAAGAGGCCGGAAAAGTTAAATATACATATAAGGAACAGCTGGAGGACCAATTTGAAACTTATTAGGTCAATTGGCAACATGATTGTGTATAAAAAGAGCCTCTCAGAGTGGCAGTGTCTCTCAGAATCAAGATGGGCAGAGGATCACCAATTTCCCTAATGCTGCGGTATTTGGAGCAATATCAGAAAGGAGTTTCTCAGAGAAAAATTGCAAAGAGTTTGAAGTTATCATCATCTACAGCGCATAATATCATCCAAAGATTCAGAGAATCTGGAACAATCTCTGTGCATAAGGGTCAAGGCCGGAAAACCATACTGGATGCCTGTGATCTTCGGGCCCTTAGACGGTACTGCATCACATACAGGAGTGCTACTGTAATGGAAATCACAACATGGGCTCCGAAATACTTCCAGAAAACATTGTCGGGTGAACACAATCCACCGTGCCATTCGCCGTTGCCGGCTAAAACTCTATAGGTCAAAAAAGAAGCCATATCTAAACATGGTACAGAAGCGCAGGTGTTTTCTCTGGGCCAAGGCTCATTTAAAATAGACTGTGGCAAAGTGGAAAACTGTTCTGTGGTCAGACGAATCAAAATTTGAAGTTCTTTTTAGAAAACTGTGACGCCATGTCATCCGGACTAAAGAGGACAAGGACAACCCAAGTTGTTATCAGCGCTCAGTTCAGAAGCCTGCATCTCTGATGGTATGGGGTTGCATGAGTGCATGTGGCATGGGCAACTTACACATCTGTTACAACCATACCCAGTCTCCCCTATATTTTAAGCAGCAAAGATATGTACATCTTTTCCTGGGCTTTCACTATTTTTAGTCTTGTTCTATCATAAAATGTCTTTTAAACTAGTCTTTTCGATAATCCAAAAAGAACCTACATATATTTATTAACTGTTAACCAAATGTATCGCATATGTATTATAATAACTTGGCCTACATTCAACACATTGCATATGCAGCATCACATAAAAGTTCTAAAGACCTACAAACTGTGTGAACAGCTCCCTCTAGTGTCAAGTGATAATCAGTTAATACATTTTAAATACATATTTTTCAATATTCACTTAATGCCTCGTTTCCACTGAGCGGTACGGTTCGGTTCGGTACAGTTCGGTACGGTACACCTTGATCAGGCTTGCGTTTCCACCGCAAACAGTACCCTTACTTGATAGGCGTGGTGTAGCCGGAAAATAGTGATCGACGTCATTCTCGCGCGAAGAAGAAAACGATATAGTAAACAACAATGGAGGACATAACGTTACTACAGCAGATCTTGTTCTTGCTTCTCGGCTTGAGGCTGTCTGTCACAAAAAGAAGACGAGTTTTGCATTCGGCGTTTCAGAATACCAAGATTGCAAAGTTCAGACGTCCATGCCGCAGCACCTACCAGCAAGCGGAGGAGAAACCCCGCGTAATTTAAAAACTATTTTACTGTGTCATGAAATGTAGTTTTAAAAGTTTTTCAGGCGAGAATGTAGTTGTTTAAATCTCAAATCTGTTGTTAATTTATAAAGATAGCGCCTATTTGAAAATTTGATCTGACGTTGTCGGAGTTGTGAGATCCAGGCGATCACCGGGCGCTCGGTGCTCATGTACCCAGCCGAGAGCAGCTGTACCTCGGCTAGTCCTTCTGACATTCGCCGCTGGCTCTGATGTCTCTGTAATGGTTAAAAACAAGATATCATTCAACTTGTGTATAATGGGCAACCTTTGGTCTCATGAATTTATAATTTGTTCCCGGGCCGAGGGGAAAATTAAGTTTTATAACTTTATATATTTATTTAACTTTACCGTTAGTGCGCTGTACGTTTGACTGAATTGTTTGCTTGTCTTTATTTCTTTTTGTAGCCTATAGCTTCTCATATTTTATTTATAATGGTTATTATTGATAATTAAAACTGACGTTTAACAAAAAGAGAACGTTGTTTTGTCTTATTTCATTTTATTATAGGCTACATACAGTGAAGATAATCAGAGTACATATGCACATATTGCCTGAACCACACATTAATAGGTTTCATATTTTTTAAATAAAAACGAAAAGAGGCAGGGTTGTGTTATTATGTTTTGTTATATAGCCTACATGAAGTGAAGATAATTAATGCACGCATTGTCTGAACCACATTTGTGTGTGGCGCCTCTTGTGTTGTCATTCCCCTTGTAGCACGCGCAAGTGACGATTCTCTGTCAACCAATCAACGTTCTGCAGAGTGTAGCTCCACCCTTTTGGTACGGTACTGTTGTGCTTGGTACCCCAACGAAAGGGTCCCAAAAAAGTGGTACGGTACGGTTCGGAATTAGGGTACCATTCACAACTTTTGACAATGGAAAAGGAAAAAAATGCGTACCGTACCGAACCGAACCGTACCGTACCGCTCAGTGGAAACGAGACATTAGTCAAATCTGCAATTACTATTTTTAAAATTTGTAAACGAATTTCTTGCAGCAATAACGGAATGTTCTATACATTGATTTACCATGCGTGTAATGTATGTACAGTTTAATTAAATTAAATTAAATTTCTACTTTAAATAACATCAGCAGAGTTTTATTTTCTAGACACAAATGCGTTCTTCTCCTATGAAAAGAGAACCAACTTGTACAATAATTACTAAATTTTATGATATCATGTAGGAATAGTGCAATGCAACTAGTTTCTCTAAACGTTGGAATTGTGGGTGTGTAAAAAGATTATTCCAGATGATCTGTAGGAAAACTAAAGCATTATATTATCTACAATTTTTGAGAAGGAATGACGAATCATGATACATTAGACAGATGTTTAAGTATAACTTTGTTTTTTGCTTTTTTATTGTGTCATTTAATACCTACATTTTTATTGTTGTTTGGATGTTTGTTTATTTGTTTTTGCATCTGCAGTAAGAAGATCCATACAATCCCCCAAAATTGTCAGCATGGTTTTTGTAAGTGTGGAAGTTTCATTAACTTGAGATCATCTATACCCATTTCTGTAACCAGATTTTCTTTCAAGCACTTTCTCAAATTGTGGTTAAATAAATAGTCAAATAAATAAATTTCAATGTACTGTTTTTGCTTCTATATATAATGTTTATTATTATTTATATTTTGAGATAGTAGGTGACATCTTGACACGGAGATCTGTATGGAATTAGATTTGTGCCAAAACATATTGAACGTAACTTTTCAAGAAACTAATGAAAATATAAAGTGAAACTGAATAGAATGTCTTTGAAAATGGAAAAAAATAAATAAACTGCAGGCAAAATTTTCTACTTCCATGTTGGTTTAAAGAGAGACATTTATTTATTTTGGGACATTTATGCAGGCATTAAGCAGAAGTCAGGCAGGTAGTTTGGAAATATTTCCATTACTTTGGATTTGTAACATTACAAATAAGAATTTAACAGTAAAATGTGACAATGGACCACAAAACCAGTCATAAGTAGCACAGGTATATTTGTAGCAATAGCCAACAATACATTTGTATGGGGCAAAATTATCTATATAATCTATATAAATAATATATTTTTCTTTTATGCCAAAAATCATTAGGATATTAAGTAAAGATCATGTTCCATGAAGATATTTTGTAAATTTCCTACTGTAAATAAATGAAAAAAAAAAAATGGATATGCATTGCTAAGGACTACATTTTGGACAACTTGGATTCGGACGTGCCTTGTTACCTTCCTACAGTACCTCCTTATCCTGCCTGTGGAGGCAGCATTTTTCAGATTTCAGACATAATCAATGTGTGCTATTATTTTCAGGGAAACACTGTTAAAGTAGTTCCATGCAAGTACTGACTGCATTACAGTAGTGGTTGGTGAAGAGAAACCTTCACATTTATCCAAAATATCTATGAAACCCAAATGAATAAAGCATCTCAAAACGAAAAAGCCATATATGAATTTACGATAATGAAGGAGTGGATGATGACGTTCCTCTACACATCAAGGTGAGTAGACCTGAGATGAGGTTCTCCATGTACATTTGTGATCATAATATTCAGACGGGATTAGTTTCCTTATATATGTTTAAGTTATGAACAGATTAAGTTATTATGTTAATAACATTTTTACTCAACTGTGATTTCATGTGCCGATTGGGATGGAAGTTAGTTGAGTTGGCTAGGGCTGAAATGTCATGTAATCTGAATAGGCTACCTAAGTTATCTTCAGATAGTTAAAATGAGCTTTTAATTAATAATTAATCAATTGAAATAATGTGTGATTAGCCTAATTAACACTGTATATAATTAATTAGGGTACCATTTGTGAAATGTATTAGGCTATAGTTAAGTTAACCTATAAAGATTTTATTTTTGTTATTGAAGATTTGCGGACACAGAAACACATTTCCCAGTGGCATATTGTTGATGTTCATTTATTAAATTGTTTATATAATTCGAGGAATTATTGTTTCATTCCCAAAATCTTAATTATTTATCATAGCCCATAAGCTAAGTGAGCAGAATCATCTAATCTGAATTCACAGTTAAAAGCAAATAATCCCTTCAATTAAAATATAGGCGTGTAATTCAGATGTATTTTTTGTTATTTGATACATCTGCCATTTAATTTGGTTTATGGTTCAGTAGTGTTATGATACAGTAGCGACTCCTGGTCATACATTTAGATAGGGCAGATTCAGGGTCTTAGCGCTAGTTTATGATAACCATTTCTGTAAGATTTTCTAATCGCTGAACACACTTTTGGCAGAATTCTGATGTTCTGGCGTTATTCAGCCTGAGGGTGGCGCTCTAATGATGATTGGCAGACTTCAGTAAACACAACAAACGCATAGAATGTCATCTAGAATTGCCTTAATTTAGTATTTATTGCTTCTGAATGTTGTTGTAGGATTTTGCAATTTATGTAGGAAATCCAATGAGGAAAAAAATAATGTCTGTTCTCAAGCAAACATAAAACAAACACAACAGAACAACTGTAACATATAAAAGCTATTCACATGAGCACGCTTAAACTAAAGGGTTTGTACTCATTAATTTGATACGCTGCTCCACACAGGATCACAGACATGCCAACTACTTCGGACACACATCTGAAGCGGACTGATGTCGTCTTGTCTTTAGCGAGGTTTGCCTAACGTAAAAAATACGTTGGGCAGCCAGCTCTCTATAAGAGCGCGATGCATTTCCATTTTTCACCACAGATGTACATTGGAAGTATGTGTGGCGCTGTAGAGCTGAGGAGGACTCCGAGACCAGCTGCCCCACTTAGTATCATGAATACATGCCTGCCGAATCCTTGCGCTACATTTTAATTTACCCTGTTCACATTACATCTTAAAATAGTCTAAAAAATCCGAAAAAATATTTGTTGCAGAATGTTGAACACATTTATAATTTATTATGCTTGGATGAATATTTGCCCATTATATACGAGCCGTGGCTGGTCAAAATCAAATCCAAATTAATTTTACATAATGTTAATTAATCACATATTATTTAATTTGAATAATTATTTATTAAAGCTCATATTATCGCTTACTTTAATTTAATATATAAAAAAATTTTAACGTCAAAACTGTTTATCTGTACTCGCGCAACCGGCGTCAGGTGTGCATATGCATAATTTGAATTTTAGTTGCTATAGCGACGTGTGAAATGAATTTTGACTGAATATATACACTCGAAGCCGTCGATATCTGTTGGTTGAGAGACAAGGAGAGTATTTTCTGTGCTGAGATTGTGATATTCGAAGGAGTTTGGAGGATATTTTCTTTGAGTTTTATAGTTTTATTTTTGAAAGAGTTCTTCTCTGTGATCTTTATTTTATTATTTTATTTTAATTTAAATTTTTTTGTATTTTTTTTCTTGGAGTTTGAAGGAGATTTTCAGTGGCTCACATGGGTGAAAGACGAGGTGAGTGTTTTAATTTTTCACTTTTTTATATTGTTATAGTTTGATGTTTTGCATTATTCGACTTAATTAGTGTGAAGTAATTTGTGCAAGTTAAGCCATTTAAACCTCAAATTTCCAAAGCTAAATGATCACATGTATTTTATTCCTTGTAAATAACACACAGCATGCCTTTTTCTAAAAAGCAAATTCAATTTATTTATTTATTTTTTTTCTTGTCAGTTATAATGTAGGGAAACTGCTGATTTTCTCATTTGTAATTTACAACCCAGTAGAAAGTTGAAAAATATAATTTAACACAATTTGATGTGACCACTGACATTGATTATTGATTATCAATATACCATTACTAATAGAGGCTTTAAGTATTTGATGTGTGAAATATTTCAGCCTCAGGCCGCTCCAGATTCAGGAGTACAGCTTTCACCCAGACGGCCAGTCAGGAGGTTGGGACACTTGGCTTTGGTGACAATGATCAGGAACCGCTGCCAAACCCAGCCCAGCCACTGAGTCAAGAGCTAACGTTACCTGGATATTTAGCTCCTCTTCCTTCCGAGTTGGCTTCTTCTGTGTCAACATATCAGAGGAAGAGGCAGAGGCGGAGCGGCAGTCAGCAAGCTCCAGATGATGGACGTCCATCCACCTCATATAAGAGACCTGCCAAACGGACTCGCACAGGTCAGAATTGGCTTGTATTAAAGAAGTAAGCCTTGTTTATTCTTACATTATTAGAGGCTTTAAGTATTTGATGTGTGAAATATTTCAGCTTCAGGCCACTCAAGATCCAGGAGTGCAGCTTTTACCCAGACGGCCAGTCAGGAGGTTGGGACACATGGCTCTGGTGACAACAATGATCAGGAACCGCTGCCAAACCCAGCCCAGCCACTGAGTCAAGAGCTACCTGGATATTTAGCACCTCTTTCTTCTGAGTTTGCTTCTTCTGTGTCAAAAGATCAGACTCGCGGGAAGAGGAAGAGGCAGAGTGGCAGTCAGCAAGCTCCAGATGATGGACATCCATCCACCTCATATAAGAGACCTGCCAAACGGACTTGCACAGGTCAGAATAGGCTTATATTAAAGAAATTATGGCTAAACTATCAATTTATTTTTCATTGTAAAATATTCTCAAGATCTTTGATGTAAAAACTACATTAAAGTAAAATTCTTTTACAGATTCATATATTGCAACATGTCTTAAAGACATTTCTTGTGATCTTATATTTTGCAGTAGCATATGCGAAGGGTCCATTGCTGGGACAAGGTGGATTTGGCTCTGTGTATGCTGGGACCCGCAGGTCTGATGGACTGCCAGTAAGACTTTTCTCCTCTCCTTCATTCAAACGGCCTTTAGAAATGTTCTCAGAATTGATATTAGTAAATGTCGTATGTCACAATGAGGCAGGTGTGATTTACTGTGGTTTCTGTCCTCAGGTTGCCATCAAGTATGTCACTAAAGGGAGGATGAACAAGAGGCTGAAAGTTGTAAGAATCAGCGTGAATCTGTCGTTCTGTTTCACATCTTATTGGTTTGCACACACGCACACATCTGCATTCAGCCCTGGATGTAATGCAGCATTTGTTATTACAGGAAGGCCAGGGTCTGCTGCCACTGGAGGTCGCATTGATGACCCGGGTCAATTCAGCTCCTGCCTGCCCCAATGTCCTGCAGCTTGTGGAGTGGTTTGACCGTCCCACTGATAACATCTTGATCCTGGAACGACCAGTTCCTTGCCAAGATCTCCAGAGTTTCTATGAGGAGAACGGCTGTCTAGATGAGAGCCTGGCCAAGAAAGTGCTGGTCCAGCTCATCACTGCGCTGAAACATTGCGAAAGCCGTGGAGTCTTGCACCGGGACGTCAAGCCACAGAACCTGCTGATTTCCACAGTTTCTCATGACATCAAGCTGCTGGACTTTGGTTGTGGAGACCTCCTAAAGGACTCGGCCTACACCTCGTTTGCAGGTTGGTTTGCATTACAGAAAGAAAGCTCTTACTACTTCGCTCAGGGTGATGTTCTTATACATGGATATTTTGTGAACGTTTGATTATCAACCAAAAGGAAGCTCTGCTTTGACTCAAAGATCATTTCAGGCCTACATTTAGTTTGGACTAGAACCTTTTCATTGGATGTTTTTGAACCTTTTGGGTCTCTCAGGCACTCTTCAGTACGCCCCTCCTGAGTGGTTTCTTCAGCACCACTATCATGCAGGACCGGCTACTGTTTGGTCAGTGGGGGTGACGCTCTACAAGATCTTATGTGGTTTTTTACCCTTCAGAGCCGCATGGAGGGTCACCTCTAACAGCAGACTGCACTTCCCTAGAGAGCTGTCTACAGGCAAGAGATAGCATACATTCAGAGATAGAGCCAGACAGAGAAGTTTGTTCTGTTGTGTTACTGAAGGCAAGTACTGTGTTGTGTGTAACAGAATGCCGTCACTTGATTAGCTGGTGTCTCAGTGCAGCGGTGGCAGACCGGCCCAGCTTAGATGACATTGAGCACCATCCCTGGTTACACTGAACAGGTGGCCAGTGACATTACACTTATCTGAAGCACAGCAGTCATAGGTTGGATTGGATTGTTAGGATCAGTCTAGATAAAAGGTAGTAATTATTGGTATAGGGTGATCAGGAGTGATACAGGACCTGCAGAGACGGCTTCCTGTGCATGGACCATGAACTAATGGACGCTCCACAAACATGTTATTTTTCTCCTCTGCTCCACTGGTAGGGTCCCTGTGTGGATGAACATGCAGCAGAAACTGGAGCCTTGATGGGTCTAAGTTCAGCTGGTTGGGCAGAGTCTAAGGTAACAAAATGTGTATTTTTTTTCCTCCAATCAGAGTAGAAACTTGGGACATTTTCAAAAATGTGTTTTTGAAAATTAGGACAAGGAAATAAGAAAAATCAGAAAAATAAATCTTAGAGGTCAAGTAAGTCCAGTAGGTGGCGATACACACATAGAATGCAAATCACCAAAAAACTACAGATTTTTTTTAATGCTCAGAACAATAATCAACATATGATTCGGTAGTTTGCCATATGGAACCGGGGGCACTGAGCACCTGGGTTATTATCGTTAAGTTAAAACTAAAACCATTAAAAAAATACATTTTTGTTACTTGAAACAATTAAGATAAACAGTAATTGGAAAAAAAAAAGATTATAAAATACGTAGACTTATTTTATTTCTGCTTGTTGCTTGGAAGTTTATATGGACAGACCCTCGAACCCTCAATTTTGACTTTGGGAGCGAGTCTACTCGTATGTACACTTCAGGCAGATTCATATATCACAATACAACAAAATTGTGACTGCACACAACTCTAGAGTATGATCTAGAAATTATTTAGAGATTTAACATTAACCTTGATCTAACCTCTGTCATAGTACATTTTAATTTGTGTAATTTTTAATTTAAAACATTTTCCCCAGCAGCCTAAGTATAGCTATAGACCTAAAGAACAGTATATAAAACAATTTATAGAGAAAACTGTAAATACAGGGCGTGACGTTTACTTTTTCCCCAAGGAGCACATGTGCTTGTAAGTTGAAAAATTTAGGAGCGCAATAACTTTTGGGGCGTAATGCAAATTTTTCAAATGTGTTTTAGCTTAATAAGGAAATATAAAGAGACATTATAAGGAGAATACAAAATGTACACAAGGTTTTTAAATATTTCTGCTTCACACTGTTTTTAATAATCATGCAATTATTTATAGTCCTATTTTAAACTGTGTATATGGGCATGTGATAATATCAGAATTTCATTTAATGATAATTGCTGAAGCTTTTATTATGACAGCATATATAGTATCATGTATTGAATGAATAGTTTTTTTCTTGCAATAAAAAGAACTCTGAACATTTAAATATAAATAAATAAAAAAAACACAAAAAACATATAAAGCAAACAAATGTTTCAAACAGATTACAATGCAGTAGAACTATAAAGAACAATAGGTAACATTTTACAATATGGCCCCATTAGCTAACGTTAGTTAATGCATTAAGTAGGCTAACATTAACTAACAATGAGCGACAGCTTGATTCGGTAGTTAATATTATTTGTTAACGTTAATTAATAAGAATACAACTGTTGATTGTTCATGTTAGCTCAAGTCCATTAATAATAGCAGATACAACTTTTGATTTTAATATTTTAATAATGTACACTGTAAAAAATAAAATGTTGCCTTGGTTTTACTTCAAAAAAATATTTCAAAGGCAATTATTTGCATCAGACTTCTGAGTATTTTGAACTCACCTAATTTGTGTTTGACCAATTAGATTTTACATGTCTTCAACAAAACAAAGAGGGGCAAAGAAATTAACTATGGACAAAAAACTATGTACATATCCCCAGGCAGCAACACCTTTTGATGCCTCAATCCTGGTGCCAGATGCTACCAGAGATGGCCATGATGCTAAGAACTGGAGAGATTGAGAGGCCACTTGTATAAACCTGCCAGATGCTAAGCTGACTAAAGAGCAATTCCTTGGTGGCCAGGACAGTGTGCTCTTGTCTCCTCAACTTATGGAATGACTTAAAACAAAAAGGTTTATTGTCTAAAATCAGCTTTATTGTCTAAATACAATACAAAACAGATTTGACATGGCATTTAAAAACTGTTCATAACTTGTCATCTCTGAACTCTTTTTGTTGATCTTAGGTACCTTAAACCAGTTGTGGAGAAGGAGCCTGTCAAGAAGAATTCTCACTTCAGGATCGGGATGCAGACAGACATGGCTGCATTCTGTGCAGAAAGATAAGAGAGATTTTTGACTATTGCCTTAAACTTCCTTTACACCTGCTCATATATTATTCTAAGATGCACAATTTGGAAAAATGCCAGCATTATGGCCATCTTTTATATAGCCACATGACTCCGATGTTATTTTTTCTTGTTTTGTATCATGTAGAACTACTGTTGGCCTTTTTTGTGAAGATCTCACCTCTAGGCAGACACCACAGCCAGTCCTTGATCTTATCCAGATCGGTATGGTCTGGAAAATAGCCTCACAAGATAGCCCGTGTGGTCCGGAAAATAGCCAGCAGCAGTACTTTGTAAGTTTGAATTGCTAGAGCATGTTTTCTATGTATACATTAGTATGTGAAACATGACACTAGTGTTAAAGTCCCAAACTACAGATATATATATATATATATATATATATATATATATATATATATATATATACTACTAAAGGTTTTGTACTGTGTTTCATACAGCAGGTGCCCACAGCCAAAATCAATTAGTGTCATGTCCAGGGTGTCTGTGTTCACTTACAAGTTCTCCAGTTTGATGTCTCTATGGAGAACTCAGCATTTGTCAGCAGCCAAAATGTCCTGCAGCATCACATGCCGTGCAAACTCTTCATCGAGAAATGCCTCCACAGCTCTCCGAAAAGAGATTGTTGCAGGGGGCGCTGCAAGACCATAATATATAATATATATTTCCTCAAATTTTTGTCAGGCAGCCTGTCTATTAAAAAAATTGTTAGCAGTCTTTGATTAACATTAATATAAAATTGAAAACAGAGAATGAGAGGAGACATAGAGAGCAGTCTAATTACAATTTTAATGTATTCCATGTTTTTACACAAAAAATGTAATTAATATCATATCATTCAAGTTATTAATCCTCAGCAGACAAGTAAGTTTTTGTGGATATACATAGTTGGTACCCCTTTGCATCTAAAACAGCTTTCCAGAAGATTTTGTAGTGTTTCTGTGGGAATGTTTGCCCTTTCCTCCATTAGAGCATTTGTTAGCAGAGTGCTGGTGACTTTTACGCTTTATTATTCAAGTAGTTTCAATGACCTTGTTTTAATAGGCTAACTATATGGAATATTTGTACTAAATAAAAAACTCAAATAAATGTTACCATTACATCACCTAAAACATAAAATGTCCTTTATACTGTACATAAACATTTTACCCTAAAAAAAGTTTGATTGTGGGACTCTTATTTTGATTCTTCCTGTTGTACCTGTGTTCAAGCTCCTTCTGTTTAGTTCCTGTTTCCTTGGTTTCTAGTATGCCTTTGTTTTTGTAGTTACTGATTGAGTTCATTACTTATATTGTTTGTAAACAAACTTAAGACACTGTACAAATTATTTGAAAAGAGAAACTTACATTTGTTTTCATCAAAACATAAATGCTTTTAGAGAATGAAGCTTATATTTCCCTGAATTCCTGAACGAATGTTAAATAATCTTGCATAGGCTACAACAACGCTACTTTGTTTTTCAAAATAACATACAAAACCACTGCTTAAGAAAACTTAATAAATGAATTAATAAATTAAAGCATTTTTGTCTTAAAACTATTTAATTAGTGAGATGCAGTCAGTTTGGGTCCATGATAATACTATTTGTAGTCTATTATAATCTAATTGTAGTAGTTATGCTTATCTCTAATAATATTTTGTCTTGTACTTTACTGGGTTTCTCAGTTTTTTAATGCATATTATGTTTCTAACAGTCCTCAAAATACATACATTACATAGTCAAGTTACAATTTTCAATATATATTTTCCTCATCCTCGCTCTCTTTTTGGTTTATTGAAAAGGCTCACTGGACATTAGATGATTACTGGTTGCGTTTTTCTCTCATGGCCACATGAGGGCGGCAGACATCTTATGGTATCTGGACAGGGAAGCATAACCTGATTTTGCTGAGTTCAACATGTTCCTGGGTCAACATCTTTGTTGATCCTGGAGCAACATTCAAATCAACCAATCAGATTTGAGGGACAAGTTTACAGATTATGTCAAGTTTAGGCTTAAAATCATGAATTGGTGCTTCTACATCAGTGTTATTCATCTATCATTTCCCTCTGATTTTTGTGATAATTTATGGGTGGGGTTAAGTTTAGGGGTAGGAATAGAGTTAAGACTACATTTCTAGACTGGAATGTTGTTTCAGGATCAACAAAATATGTTCACCCAGGAACACATCTAATAACTCAGCAATATCAGGACGTGCAACAGGGTACAGTACAGGATCACAGTTCGATTGCCTGACTTACTGTAAAAACTAGAACAAGATAATATTGTCCTATGTGTTGGTATATGACAAATGACCATACATTATTATTTATTTTAATATTATTTTATATTATGCTCATTCTTAAAAATAAATGACATTAAATCATAGGATTTTATGGTTATGTAGGATTTGTTTTATAGTAAAATGAATGAGTTGGCTATGAAAACAAGGGAAACTCTTCCCACGAGTATGACATACTAAATAAATATAGCATATAAAACATCAGTGTAGCCCTACCTGCCATTCCATCACTGCAGAGATGAAAGTAATACTGCTTATTTAGATATAAGACTTTTCTCACTCTTTACACAAGAAAAATCCAACTGCTATACCAGAGTTTCAAGTTTCACAAATAAACTGAGCTCGTTGTTGAATATACGTTACCACACAGCAAATACAAAATATAAACCATTTTGTTTAATCACAGCTGACTACAACTTGGCTGCTGTCACAGCTTATTCAAAGACAACATAATCATCACCTATTATGTTTATTTAAAGAACATTTGAATAGTATTAAGTTCAATTTATACCTACGCGAATAGGGACTTTTATTTTGAAGAGGGAAACTTTTATTTTAAAGAACATTGACGTCCCTCACTTGCACGACCTCAGCAGTGTTGGTGATAGTGTCAACATGATTTTGGGAATCCATGAAATGCATGACTAAAGATTAACCTTATTAAGCAATCTGTCCAAATGACGATAAACGGACGGTTTCAGGAAACTCGATGAGGTTTGATCTATGCTGTTTTCTATTCCAGATTGCCAGTCAGTTGTCTTGTCTGATTTCTATGGTTGGTCTGAAATGAATTATGAACTGATGTGAACTAACGTAATTGGTTAGTAACAGAGATCAGCTGAATATACTATGATGGCATTTCTACATTGTCATAAGCTTTCAGAATTTTGTTTAATCTCTGTAATTATGTAGTGGCTAATACCAAATGACCACAATGTTATTATAGCAGGCTTACTGTAGTAACTATTAAAATGTTAGTCAGTTAAATTGACCAAAACTTGAAGTGACCAATCATTTCTCTTTAACTTATGCTGTATACATTTATCAGTAACTACAAACATTTGGTCCCAAACTAGCCTAATGAGTGACAGCGAGTTTGCGAGTCTGTTGTTTGCCATAATTGCATATTTTATATTTTATTGTTTGTTTATTGATAAAGAATAATAATAAAATAGTCATACAAATAAGTGTTTTAAACTATTTTCCATATTGGTTATGGTTACAATGTTACCTTGTAGAAAAGAAGCTCATATGATATAATTACTTAATTCCTTAGAGGTTAAACACCTCCTTTCAATAACCAATTATTTTATATATATATAAAAAAGACTTTCAAGCTCTATTTTGTACATTCTTTATGGAAATTATATTTTGCGTAGACTATGGTTAGTACCATGGTAAATTTAAATGAGGCTGTAATGTTCACCAATTGTGAGGTTTATGCTTGAAAGATATTCACATAAATATTCTTTGCTGTTTTGACAGAATAAGTTCTACTCAACAGAAAAAGGAAGATGGGTCTGACTACAGTTTCTCCTATTTTTCATCATGTTGCTGCTCTTTTTCCTATATACAGTACAATGGCTTTAAGACATTCCCTTTGTAAGCGTACTGTAAGCTATGCTTCCCTCTGCACCCTCCAACAGACGAGATCTGTTTCAGCAGAGACTGCCATAAGCCAACACATTTCAGACTTGACTGACAGGGAGAAAAGACTACTGACCAAGCTTTATGATGGACTTATCGGGGGTCAAAGGGCAGCTCTTGCTGAATCTATAACCCTTGTAGAAACCCAGCATCCGAGGAAGAAAGAGTTATCCCAGGTTCTGCTTCAAAGAGTGCTGGCATTCCGTCCGGAGCAGGAGAGACGCAATGGTGGAAAGCCAGTGGCCTTCAGAGTTGGTCAGTAAGGTGATGTGAACTATGGGAGTGAAACTGAACCGTGTTGCTGTTTGCATGAATGCCCTCAATCCTCAATCACCTGTCTGTACGTGTGACTTCAGGACTGTCTGGTCCCCCTGGTGCTGGAAAGTCTTCATTCATTGAGGTCATTGGGAAGATGCTGACAGGAAGAGGACATAAAGTGTCCGTTCTGGCTGTGGATCCTTCCTCATGCACAACTGGAGGTGAACAGACACTCAAATGTCCGAAACACACTTACCTGAAGATGATAGAGCCAATTTTATCTTGCTGATACATTCCATATATTAGCTTGTTTAATCTGCAAAAAATAAATTTAAATAAATAATTTTTATTTAAAAAAAAAAAAAAGTCTTATGGTCACCAAGGTGGCATTTATTTGATCAAAAATACTGTAGAACAGTTAAAAAAATAAAGTAATATTGTGAAACATTATTGCAATTTAAAATGTAAAAAACATTTTACTGTTTTAATATATTTTAAAATATAATTTATCAGCAGCAATTAACCCAGTCTTCAATGTCCCATGATCCTTCAGAAATCATTCTAATAGGCTAATTTGGTGCTCAGGAAACATTTCTTAATATTGTTACAGTTTTTTTACAGACACCAGGACACATTTCTCAATACTTAGGTCACTTTAGCAAAACTCTTCACACAGTTCTCCTAACCAACTTTCATCTTGGCAAAGCAGTTCATTTCACATTCAAAATTCACCACAACTACCAAAACACTGTATTCATGTCTCAAATCAACTCATTCTTCCAGAACACTAGCAAAGGTTGACAGCCGACAAACACACTTTGTCACCCACAAAACAATGACCTAAAAAACACTAACAACATGTAGCATTATACAATGTTTTCATGTGTAAAACAAGGGCACATCTCTGTTTATAATTCACTGCAATATATGTTACTGGAATGAATCAGACATGATGTAGAATTTGTCAATATTTTATGTTGTTTATTTATTTTTATAATTATTTATAATTCCAAAATACAAGAATTTGTATACACACCATCCACTGATACAGATACAATTCAATTGTTTTTATAGCATTTAATTTTAAGATTTAAAATATATTTCAGTTGCTAACAAGCATTGTTCAATACTGAAACCACATTTTCAAAACTCTTCACACAGTCAGCATTAGCAGCATGAACAGTTCATCTCACCTACAAAACTCACTCAGACCAACATAACACTCATTCAGTAAACACACACTTCATCCACAACACACTGACCTGAAACACACTAACATCATTACATGATTGATGAACTTTTCTTTTTTAAAGTTTCAATGATTTTCCACATAAATCAGTTCTTCGTATAGAATACTGTAACACAATTTCACTTTACTGAAAGCATTTGTAACACGAATTAATCAGAAATTAATCAAAATTTCATTTATTTATATGAATATAGTACTTGAAACTTATAACCAAATGGTGAAAAAAGAGGGAAAAAACTCCAGGGCTGCAATGATAATAAAAAAAGAATAAATAAAATGCATTCTACACATTACTGTAAAACATGTGCAGTTGTTCATTACAGTAAATTACAGTGATAATTATAGTCTGCTCTCTCTCTCTTGCATTGGAGCGGGTGGATCGAATTTCAGCTAAAATTGCAATTAGCTTGTAATGATTATTTTTTTAATTTTTGGCTATAAAATTGAGAATATTTTAAAATAATTACTGCATATTTGCCATCATTCTGTTTTGAATGTGTTTTTAATCATTTTGAATGCAGTGTGTCAGCATTAGAAAAATGTGCTGAAAATACAGTATTTTGCATGTTGTGGAGCACGAATGGGAAAAGAGTTCCTGAATTTTGAAAAGTGTGGTCACTGAATGCATTTCGTCTGAAAGCAATGAAAAATGGTTCACAGTTTGGTCTGCATTGACTTCTGTTTCACTGACCGTGAAGAGTTTTGAAAATGTGGTTTTGGTATTGAACAATGATTGTTAGCAACTGGAAAAAAACTGTAAAATATTACTGTAGGAATCTAGCAAATTACTGTCTTATTCAGTTTTGTATTGTGTCATTGTTTTGAACACAAGTTTAACAGTTTTGAAAACAGTATGTAAGCGTGTGCAGATTGGCCTGTACGTACACAGAGTTTTGGCAGTTGTTGTGTCTGAGTGAGAAAAGAATTCATGAAATTTGAGAGATGTAGTCATTGAATGCATTTTGTGCCAAAGCAGTGATAATTGATCCTCAGTTTAGCCCACATAGACTTCTGTTGTGCTCACTGTGTGAAGAGTTTTGCAAAAGTGACCGAAGTGTTGAGAAATGTGTCCTAACGTCTGTAAAAAACTGTAATGTTGAAAACAAATGTTATTTATTTAATTAATCAATGCATTAAAAGAATTAAGGAAAAGTATATATTTTCAAACAAAAGTAAATAAAGTATATATAATCAAAAGTTTAGGCACTATATATATATATAGCCTAAACGTTTAATCGGTAGGTGAATGATGTTTGTAAACACATTTTGCATTTTGACACTGAACAGTTAATCTTATAAGTTGCTAACCTTTTATGCAGGTTCACTGATGGGAGACAAAACAAGAATGACCGAGCTCTCCAGAGACATGAATGCTTACATCCGACCATCTCCCACATCAGGAACTCTCGGTGGTGTGACCAGAACCACCAATGAAGCCATAGTCCTCTGTGAAGGTGCAGGCTATGACATTGTATTAGTGGAAACCGTAGGTAAGCCTTTGTTCCGAGTTTACATGTAGTATTTCCAGTTTTGAGAAATCTTGTTGTATGCAAAGTAACCCAAGTTTAAATCTTTACACAGGTGTTGGTCAGTCTGAGTTTGCTGTGGCTGACATGGTGGATATGTTTGTTCTGCTGATCCCACCAGCAGGGGGCGATGAACTACAGGTATACACACTTCCTTTACTTGATCCCTGTTGCCTGGTTCTCAAGCAGGGGGCCGGGGGCCCACTTGGGGCACTCGGCAAACTTCAAGGGGGCTCACGATGACTTAAAATTATTAGCCTTAAAATTTATTTTAATTAGAATTGCAGTCAAAAAGTTGGAGAACCACAGCCATTGAACATGATTTGAATTATCTCAACTGATTGTTTTATATTATAGGCAATTCTTATATTTTCAAGATTTTTTTATTTGTAGACATTCTTGCTGAAAGTGTAATAAATTGTATTTTCAAAAAGGGAATCAAAAGAGGAATTATTGAGATGGCTGATTTGGTGGTGGTTACAAAATCAGATGGAGATTTGCTTGTTCCAGCTCGGAAGATACAGGCAGAATACACAAGTGCCCTGAAGTTACTTCGAAAGAAGTCCAAAGTTTGGAAACCGAAGGTTTGTTACTTTATAATCATGCTTTACATTCCTATCTTACACATATACTACAAGAAGTCAGTTGTAATTAATTTATTGTAATTAATTATAAGATGACCATCATATCTGCAAGTCTTGATTTTGTTTTTCAGTGTCTACTAGAATAGATTTTCATGCTTGAACGTTCAAAAAACACATTATTTTTCACATATTTTACATTGATGCAGCACCTCTCTTCGGCAACTATCTGTTTAGCTGCGGTCTCTTTGAAGACCCTCCTTCCGAAAAGTGCAATATGCTCTGATTGGTCGGCCGGACCAGTGTCTTGTGATCAGTCAACTGCTTAGAGCGTATTTTGGAAATGTCACACCCTTTACCATAACCGTGAGTTTCAACACACTACTAATGCAGTTTAACCAGGCCTCACCCCTATTTCACCCCTATGCCTTAAGAAGAAATTATTTAAATGAGGAATATGGTGAAGTGTATGTTCCCGGAAGAAAACTCAAGACTTTATATTCATTATTCATTTATATTCACAGGGTTAGTTCACCCAAAAATGAAAATTCTATTACAGAACACAATTTAAGATGTTTTTGATGAAAACCAATCTGGATTTTGATGAAATCCGATCTGACTCCTCCATAGACAGCAATAAAATAATCAACACTTTCAAGGTCCAGAAAGGTACTAAAAACATCAAAAAAATAGTCGACGTGACTGCAGTGGTTCAACCTTAATTTTATGAAGGGAAGAAAATACTTATTGCGTGCAAAAACAAAACAAAAATAACAACTTTACGGAACAGTTTCCCCTCTTCTGTTTCAATCTCTTAGGCTATTTACGTTCAGCACTTCCAGTTTCTACGTCTGATCGCCGGCACTTTCAGCTTTCACATAAGGAAAAGGAAAAAATAAAACTTTAAAATATATTATTAAAATAGAATACAGTTTATTTTAAAATGTTGTAATATTTCACAATTACTGTTTTTACTGTATTAAAGTCTAATAAATGCAGACTTGGGTGAGCATAAGAAGCTTCTTTTTAAAAACTTTTAAACTTATTAAAAATCTTACCAACCCCAAACTATTAAATAGTATAGCCATGTCTTTATTTGATCATTTTTCCTTATTCACCTCCCTCCCATATAACAATTGCTTGCATGATAAATGCATTTTATTTATATATCTTCATTCTCTGTTCAAAAGAGCTGTCCTGGCCAGTGGAGTAGTCAGTGTTGTCATTTCCCATCATGCCTTGCTCTGAGTTGTCAAGTCTTTCCTCTTTGTCCCCTCACCCCCAGTATTACCACAGGGCACAGAGCCAACATAGGCAGCCCTTTGAATGGCCAAATGCTGCCTCATGCATTTCACTGATTAGAGGCCACCCACATGGATGAGAACCGCTAAAGCCTTTGTCTCCTCTCAGCAGCATGATTTCTGAGCTCCATCCCTGTACTGGAGGATGCGACAGTCATATTGATTATTAGTTCACCCTCCTAAAGACCTTCTATAGGTCTTTTACTGAACCCAAGGATGGAGTAACGTGTGGGCGAACACCCTTTACATTTCTGCATTCGGGTTGCTTATATATAAAGCAAATGCCCGCTTCCATTCTATTTTACTTTCTTCTTCTGCTTGTTGTTTTTATCTTTCTATAAACTGTATGGTTATCCACATCTACACCAACACATTTTGTACACTTTCTCTCCTTTTTTTTTTTTTTTTTTGCCCCTCTCCCTCTCTTTCCCATATGTGGTCAGGTGGTCCGCATATCTTCTCAGACAGGGCAGGGTGTGCCTGAGCTGTGGGATACCATGCTACAGTTCCGGGATGCAATGCTGAGCAGCGGGGAGCTCCGAGCCCGACGGCAAACTCAGCAGAAGGTATGGTTGTGGAATCTGATCCAGGAGAATGCTCTACGCCACTTCCAGCAGCATCCAGCGGTGCGTGCCGAGCTCCCGGAGCTGGAACGAAGGGTCACGTGTGGAGATATCTCACCCGGTCTTGCTGCTGACCTCCTTCTGAAAGTCTTCTCTACCACACCGTGATGGAAGGCCCTTCCATGGGAAACTATAAGCCAAGGCGTATTGGAAAGGGAATAATTGGAAGATTGAATCTTACAACCTTCGGTTTCTTATTATTGTGCTTGACCTGGTTTTAAAGGATTTTAATAACTGATGACATTTGATAATTATTATAGGTGAGATAACCATTGTTCATTGTCTCTCTATTATCTTGCAAAGTTGGTGAAATTGTATTTAAAGAAGAGGAAATTAAATGATTAATAATTGTTACACCCCTATGACCTGAAATCTGTTACTTTTACAGCACTGAACAATAAAAAATTATTTTCTTTTGGCCCACTGGGGACACTGATGAATTTGAAAGTGAATTTTTATTTGACTTGCCTGCACTGATCACATAAAATAAATACATTAGAAATAATAATAATTCCTTACATTTATATAGCGCTTTACATATTGAAGGGTGAATCTCCTCAACAATCACCAATGCTACAAAAATATTTTTCTTAATACTGTAATTTGTTATAAAAATATACATGATTTTTTTTTTAGCATTACAATATTTTTTCCTTTTTTTTTCTCAAACATTAACGAAAACAAATGTTTTTTTAAAAGTTATAATATAAACACTTCTGTTGGAAAACAATGGCATTGGTTGAATACATTACTGTTTGGTTAATATTTTTAATATAAATCTCACCATTAAAAATCTATTAAAGCCATCAAGGTGATGTTATCCGGGTCGCATATTTAAATGAGACTTTGCAAGTCGTGTTCAATAGATCCCAGAAAACTAAATGTTTAAAGTCACTATGAAATCAACATAGACTATTATTATTTTTATGGAATATTGCAGTATTTATTAATGATTAATCAATGAATATCATTATTATTATTTTAATTCATGTGTCTTCATAATCTTTAAACAAAAGATTTTACTGGCGGGAGGACGGGACAACCTGTCACTCACATGAGATCACAGCAATAGAAAACCAAAATGATCCAATCAATTCCTGATGGACAAAATCAAGTTTTTTTTTTTTTTTTTTTTCTTGTTTGAGAAGCTGTTTCACTCAGAGATGAAAAGATTATCACAACTTCCGTTTCAAGCCAATTTTATGTTTGACAATAAGATATATGATGGAGAGTTGTTTTCTGTTCATGGGAAAAAAGCATGCCCTCGAAAAGACCTTTGACCTTCCCTGCACTATATTGTTTCATATTCATGTATAAAATTAAAATAGAAGCCCTATGTACTGTACAGAGTTGCTATGTAAACTACCAACATTATTTTGATTGTCAAATGTTTCCATGTAAAAAAAAAAAAAAAGTAATTCCCCTGTCATTAAAAAAAGTCTGTTTGATGTTCACCTATTAGTCATGGTGCGTTTGTTCCGAGTCCTCTAGAAGCAGGCCAGAGTTATTTTTACAATTACATTCTCTGCAGGTCAGCTAGTGATATTGCTGATCTTACATCAGAGCTCCAGTACATGAATTTAAATGAGCTCATACAGTAAAATGTTTTCCAGTAGCTGATGTTCTCTCTGGCTGACACTAGATGGACCTGTAGACCTGAAGAGATCTTTGTCCATTATGTAAAGAAGCTCCTCTGCATGCCACTGCTGTTTGTCTCAGCCTACAATAGCGTGTTGTTGGCCTGCCCCTTACAGACTCAAAATATGCTGACTGCGATTCCAGTCTTGTGGATTCCTGTCCTGATGTTGTACCACAACTGAGATTTACAAACTCTTGAGAGAATATGCCATGTAGTAGTTGAACACTGCCATATTGTAACCCGGCATTGTTTTGTTCAATAAATCCCAAGTTCATGTGACCTCATCTCATCGCTATTGTCCTGCAAGCTGTGTGTTTGCGTACAGACACGTTCTGCCTCCTGTGCACATGCTTTCTAGTCATTATGCCTTGTGCTTCTGTCTTATGACTCAGACTGGAATGCTTTGTGAATACTGATGAACTCCAAAGACCTGAGGGCCGCCCTCTCCATCAATCACAAATAAAAGCTCTTGGCCTTTCTCTGTAAGCGGAGGCACGTTAGATCTGAGCGTCTGCATTATACACGCAGAGTCCAGAACTGTGGTTTGTCTGGAGGAAACCTTCAGTCTATGATATCATGTTGCAGGTTAAACAGTGCGTACATACGCATTTAACATTTAGACGGATTGGTTTTGTGTAAGCACATGCAGAACCCAAAGTTTTTTATATTTGATTGGAGAGTCTGCTTGGAAAAGTTCTCCCTTCTGCACATCTGACTTTATATATATATATATATATATATACATACACACAGAGCTGGGTAGATACTTATGAATTGTAATCTGATTATAAATTATATGACAAAATTTGTAATCAGTAATATAATCTCTTAGATTATACATTTTTGGTAATGTAATCTGACTACTTTTGGATTACATTTAGATTACTTTTGTGCTAACCCTTATTTGATGTCACATATATTGTACTATTTTGACAGATATAGTCCAGAAAATATTCTATTCACCAACAAGAGCCTCAACAGATTCTTTGCAATGTATGGACAGTTAATACTTCAAAATACTAACACTAATGTACCTCTTAGTGTTTGCTGATAGTAACGCTGAGTAAAACAAAATCACATCTTATGATTTTAAAACATATTTACTTAAAATTAAGTAAATTGAGAAAACAGCAACATTACAAAAGCAAATACTCTTGTTGTTGCTGATTTCTGTGCACGATTCCACACCCCTCCCCCTCACTGCCGAAAAAACTCGAAGAATCACAAACGTATATATGCGGAAGGTTTATTATGAAAAAATATATAAATGTTAAAAAAAAAAATGAAAAATTAGGAGAATCAATGAATTGTGAACAACTTACTGCCATTTTGTAAATAAAAAGGAATCATGTAATCCATAAAAAAGTAACTGCAGTCTGATTACAAGTATTTTAAAAAGTAGTTTACTCTAATTACAAGTACTTGATTTTTGGAATCTGATTACATAATCCAGATTACATGTAATCGGTTACTACCCAGCTCTGTAAATACACTATAATGCCTCCAAATCATTGAATTCAGGTATTCCAATCACTTCCATGGCCTCAGGTATATGAAATCAAACACCTAAGAATGCAGACTGCTTCTACAAACATTTGTGAAAGAATGGGTCGCTCTCAGGAGCTCAGTGAATTCAAGCGAGGTACCGTGATAGGTTGCCACCTGTGCAAGTCCATTCAAGAAATTTCCTCACTACTAAATATTCCACGGTCAACTGTTAGTGGTATCATAACAGAGTGGAAGCAGTTGGGAACAACAGCAACTCAGCCGCAAAGTGGTAGGCCTCGTAAAATCACAGAGTGGGGTCAGCGCATGCTGAGGCTCACAGTGCACAGAAGTCACCAACTTTCTTCAAGAGTCAATAGCTACAGACCTCCAAACTTCATATGTCCTTCAGATTAGCTCAAGAACAGTGTGTAGAGAGCTTCATGGAATGGGTTTCCATGGCCGAGCAGCTGTATCCAAGCCTTACATCACCAAGTGCAATGCAGTGTGTCGGATACAGTGGTGTAAAGCAGTGGGCAGTGGACACATGTTCTCTGGAGTGACATTGCCAGGAGAATAGTACTTGCCTGACTGCCAAGTGTACATTTTGGTGGTACATTATGGTGTGAGGTTGTTTTTCAGGGGTTGGGCTTGACTCCTTTAGTTCCATTAAAAGGAACTCTTAACGCTTCAGCATACCAACTTTGTTTGGGGATGGCCCCCTCCTGATCCAAAATGACTGCACACCAGTGCACAAAGCAAGGTCCATAAAGACATGGATGAGCGAGTTTGGTGTTGAGAAACTTGACTGGCCCGCACACAGTCCTGACCTCAACCCAATAGAACACCTTTGGGATGAATTAGAGCAGAGACTGCAAGCCAGGCCTTCCCGCCAACATCACTGTCTGACCTCACAAATGCGCTTTTAGAAGAATGGTCAAAAATTCCCATAAACACTCCTAAACCTTGTGGAAAGCCTTCCCAGAAGAGTTGAAGCTGTAATAGCTGCAAAGGGTGGGCCAACTTCATATTAAAACATACAGATTAAGAATGGGATGTCATTAAAGTTCATGTGCTTGTAAAGACAGGCGTCCCAAAACTCTGTGTGTGTGTGTGTGTGTGTGTGTGTGTGTGTGTGTGTGTGTGTGTGTGTGTGTGTGTGTGTGTGTGTGTGTGTGTGTGTGTGTGTGTGTGTGTTTTAATTGGATCACGTCTTAATTGGTCATACTTTGACTTCATGAAGTTTTTCAAAAAGCACAAAGCAATTTTTTTCTCTAAAAAATTATAAAAGATTATAATAAACTAATTAAAAAGGTTTTCTTTTCAAGAATTTCATTCTTTTTAAGAGTGTTCTTCATTATATCAGAATAGTTTTAAAACAATGACAATTTGGACATTATGCCCCCTAAAATATAAAAATTAAAAAAATGCTCATGATAATAGAGATGAAAAACCCTGAATTGCAGTTTTAATGTATTTTTGAGTAAATTAATAGGGAAAAAATAAATGAGCATCATGTCATAAAGCCACATTTTGCTTGTAATCAGAGTTGTGAAAGCATTCACAGCCAGGCATACTGAGATAATGTTTGCATTCAAATAAAAAAAGAATAACAAACACTGGCATGCGCTGCTATATCTGGGCCCCATAAAAGAAATATAACCTTGGCCCACCTAAAAAGCAACAGTTCTTTGTAGTTTTGCTGGTCGCAGTCTCTGTCTGATGTATTTGTGCTATTAGCCTCCCTTACATCCACACGCTCAGCTGGCTGCCTCGCCGTCTCTCTAGTGACTGATGAGAGCTCAAGGCATTTCCTTCAGGGTTGTGAGCTCGGTTTCTGCAAAACGATCCTATGAGTGACAAACTAATGGGACAAGACTGGAAGTGTGGGAGGGGGTAATGCAAACTCCTTTGGCACACTTAGACTAGACCAGCAGTTCTTTCAGCTGCAACTGAAGTGATTTCAGCCCTGTTGCGATAAGCCTTTTGTAATCCCTGTGCCTGCATCTACGAATTACAGTATCATTCTGCAGGGTGTTCTGTACCGTTGCAGAATAAGTATTATTTTACAGCATACCTCAAAGTTATAGTTTACCCCAAAAAATGTGAATTCCAACCCTGTCATTCTAAGCCTGACTTTCTTTTTTTTTTCTTCTGTGGAACACAAAAGAAATTTTTGAAGAATGTTAAAAACTTGCAATGAAAGTCAATGGGGTCTAAAACAACACTGGACCCTACCGACTTTCACGTTATGGACAAAGAACACTGAGGGATTGTTGTGTTCTACAGACGAAAGAAATGCATGCAGGTTTACAATGACGTGAGTGTGAATAAATGATCACAGAAGTTTCATTTTTGGGTGAAATATCCCTTTAAGACTGTAAGGAGTCAGCTTTATTTTTAAGCTTTATGGAATGGCAAATGAACAATTTAATACTACAGATATTGTTTTGTGTGTGCAAATGGACAGCCTCCTAAGCTACAACTCAGTACTGCTTTTGAAAAGAAAATTTCTGCTTCAAAAATGAGAGGAACTCAATTGACCTGTGGTAATATATTTCAGTGAATAATTATTCTTAGCGACTATTGAATGATGGTATCAAATAGAGATGAATTCTTTTGAATAACCTGGTGAAAGCCAGTCTGCCGCCAGTGTTCGCTTAATGAATTCCACCTGGTCTCTGTCCCAAAATCAAGGTTTGATCAGGCCACGGTCCCACTGGTTATACTGTAGCCTACCATTGCCTCCACAATGTTGATGTCAAAATCAAGCTCTTTACATACAAATGTATTTTCTGGCAGTGCCGAGTGGCTTTTTTCTGCCTACCCTCAAGCGGTAACTCAGCATGGCTTGTGTTCTTGATGGTAATAGAGTGTCTCGAGATGGCAGGCAAACTCTCCTCAGGCCTCTAAACTCAATCCTTTTTAATCCCAGGTCTAATTGCTCGCTTTGCCAGCCAAAGTGAATTCAGCTGCTGGCTGTCTGAGAGACCAACAGTCCCTCTAGAGCACAATGTAATAACATCATAGATTTACAGGAATTTAAAATTTAAACAAAAGACAGGAACATGGCAGCTTGCCTGTCAAAGAGGCCAGCGGCCTTCATACTTATGTTCAGACAAAAGAAAGACAGATATCAAGAGCCACGTGCCATCCATATCCCTACATTTAAAGTTATATTTAAAGAAATAGTGGGTATGGATAAGAAAGGAACTGTACTCTCCTTACACCTTTCTTATTGTATTAATATAACAACTGTCACCAGCAGAGGAGGCAATCTTTAGGCTTATATTTGCCTAGTCAGGCTGGCACAACACCCTGCTGTTGTACAGTTGAGTTCACTAAAATATAATATCCACTGAAAACAAAACTTTTCATTTTACATGCTATTTTCCCTATAGAATTTAGTTCTTGAGTTTTTAAAGGGTTAGTTCACCCAAAAATGAAAATTCTGTCATTAATTACTCACCCTCATGTCGTTCCAGACCCGTAAGACCTTCGTTCATCTTCGGAATACAAATGAAGATATTTTAGTTGAAATACGATGGCTCTGTGAGGCCTGCATAGGGAGCGATGACATTTCCTCTCTCAAGATCCATTAATGTACTAAAAACATATTTAAATCAGTTCATGTGAGTATTAATATTATATATTAATAATATTAATATTATAAAGCGACAAGGATATTTTTGGAGCGCCAAAAAACCCAAAATAATGACTTATTTAGTGATGGACGATTTCAAAACAATGCTTCAGGAAGCTTCAGAGCACAAATGAATCAGTGTATCGAATCATGATTCAGATCGCACGTCAAACTGCCAACGGCTGAAATCACGTGACTTTGGCGCTCCGAACAGCAGATTCGATACTGATTCATTTGTGCTTCGATGCTTCCTGAAGCAGTGTTTTGAAATCAGCTAATCACTAAATAAGTCATTATTTTGTTTTTGGCGCTCCAAAAATATTCTCTCCGCTTTATAATATAAATATTGAACCACTGTAACGTTACTCACATTAACCGATTTAAATATGTTTTTAGTACATTAATGGATCTTGAGAGAGGAAGTGTCAGTGCTCCCTATACAGGCCTCAAGATGAACTTAGGTCTACGGGTGTGGAAGGACATGTAAGAAATAAATTACAGAATTTTCATTTTTGGATGAACTGACCCTTTAAGTTTGTTTTACAATAAATTACATTCAGACAGTCCCTTAAACGTAATGAGTCGCTTTCAGTGTGTTTTTAACTTAAGTTAATATTTGAAAACATTGGATCGGCTCAAACGAACGGTTGGTTCACGAATCACGTTACCAAAGCAGACCAATCAATCAGCCACACCTGGAGATTAATTAATTAAAACACTCACACGACCAGCCAGTGACGTAGTAGTATTTCCCAATTTCACAAGCTTTACATACTTTTGTTAAGAGCAGATTGTCTCTTTCTCATAGGACTTTGTCCCCTTTCATCTTCTCAAGACTTTCAGAAAATGTTGTCAAATCTTTCCGTGTCACAGACGTTGAACCCCACAGGAGACAGAGAAATTGCGTTACACTGACAGTCAACTGTGCACAGAATAATCTGGTATTTTGTGCGCGGACAGCTCTTATGTTTCCTTCCACAGCTCTCTTCGATGAAACCGATTGTCCCTTTCTTCGATGGGGGCGATGCAAGCGACCTTATTGTGTGTACAATCACGGCAAAGACGATACATCTGGCGTGATGACTACGGCAGGTATGATTCATGTTTTAAATTAATTTCTGGATGCGTTTAAATCATAGCGACAACACTAGCGCTGTTGTTTCAATCAGATCTTTGAATATGTGCGGCTGCCTGGATCACAAAGTTTGATTCAAACTGAATCGATGCGTTGTTGACTCGAGAACCGTTTGAAATTTAAACCGATGAATCTCCGATTCGCGCAGTTTTGACTCATAATGGGGCGAAAAGTTACTAATAGAATAGCTTAAATGTTACTTGATGACGGTCAACATGCTCGGCAATCAAAGTTGGTTTTTAAATAATTGTTATAGGCCTGTAACTGCCTGAGAATTGCGGAATCATTTTAACCGGTTCTTAAACTTCAAAAGAACCGATACACAGAAATGAATGGGATTAATTAGGCCTATTATGCTGATCTACTAAGGTCTATCCTGAATATTCACCGTTGATTCTCACTTGTTTATTTTATTAAGATGCCATTTTCTCCTTTATTTTTCCCTCTCATTAAAATGGGTTTCGTACCTTAATTTCCCAAACGTGTGCTCAGATTCTGAATTTATGGCATAGCTGAAAAACATCTGTAGAACAGTTGTGCTCTTGTGTTTTTGTCCTCTGCTTCACATGTATATCTCGCAGATCCCGAAGTGATTCCTGCCAATGGAGCTTCTCACACCACTGAGGACAATTGTCTTGAGGAACTGGAGAGGATCAACAAAGAAATCGAGGCAGTAAGGAGTGAGGTGGAAAAAGAACAAAAAAGACTGTCACAGTATCAGACATCGCAGTCCCTCACGCAAGCAGATAATGCAGGTCTTTGCTCTGAGAAATATTTGAGAACCACCAACAGTCAGGCTAAAGACCAGAATGGAAACAATTTGAAATACAAAAAGCCTGTTTCTTCAAACAGTGGTTGTAAGTATGTGGTTGATCGTGCCAGACCCAAGACTGATTTGGAATATGACCCTTGTTCCAATTTCTCTGCAGACTTGCTATCCAGCAGCTCTGTAGAATGCAAGTTAAAGTCCACTGATAAAGTGGATATTGAACATAGTCTGAAGAATGACCGAACTGGAAAAAATATTCAGCATCTGTCTTCTCATTTCGATGACTCTGACGATGAAGGTACCTTGGTCATTGACATTCCACCTTCAGCAAGTGATCAGGGAAAACGTAGGGCCAAAGAGAAAGGCAAGAGTACAATGATTAAACCACTGCGTTCACCTGAGGGGACCTGTGCAGTTAATAATGATCTTCTTGCAAATGACCAAACAAAACCCAGGCAGCACAAAGAAAAGGTTTCTTCCGATGGACCTCCAAGTCATAAAATTGAACACATTGTGAGTGACCAGGAGAAAGAAAAGACCTCAGCAAAACCTGTGTTGACACAGGAACAAGAGTCTTCTGAAGGGGAACTTGTCATTGATGTTTCATCTTTCGAAGATGAACATAAGCTTTCAAAGCAGTATGAAACTATATCCAAGGAACTATTTGACTTGCCCAAATTATGTCCTATTAGTGATGCCCCAGCTGATGATGGTAAAGAGGCTAATGAAGAGCCCTTAAATAAACCTGTATCAATTGCAAAGCACTCTGTAAAAGAAACTGAACCTTTTCTGGAGGGTCTAAAAGAAGAAACTGTGACTAAACCAGTTAACTCTACAAATCTCAAAATGGAAGTGTTTGTTACACAAGAGGAGAACGTCCTGGATGATATTTCCACATGTTTAGACAATCTGAGAAGTGAGAGTGAGAGGATCAAATGCATTCAAGATGTTAAGATGCTTCCAGTTTGTTCTGTTTATGGAAATGAAGATATTTACTCACTATCTCCTGCGAGTGTAATACAAAATGCAACTTTTAGGGCAGAACCACAAATTGACTGTATCTCAAGTTATACTCAAAAGTCAAAAATTGTATCTTCTAAGATCATTTCCCAAGAGCAAGCACATCAGCGATACTTCCCCATGGTCTCATCTCGGTCCTTTCCTTCGTCCTTTCATAAAGTAGAAGAGCATGGATGTAGTCCACACACTCAAAGCCTGGTTGAAACATCTTGGCCAACTATTCAAAAAAGTCCCGACCAACCATTTGCTCAGAACATGCCTGCCTATGTTTCAGAGATTGACACCAGAACTTTTTCAGCACCATCGACTAGTCAACTCAACCTAAAAACAACTGTGGACTTTGAAAAATTACCTACATCAGATGCATCATTGCCTGTTCCCTGTGACATACCTGTTCTTCCACAGACCTTTGCATCTGCAGCGATGACCGGAAGTAATAATGAAGCCATTGTAGTTAACTCTAGTTCTGATGAGGAGCTCAGGTATTCAGACCTAGATCTTTCAGAAACTGATCCAATGGAAGAGTGCTACAGAATCTTCATGGAAGCCAACCAAAATGAAGCTCCTGTCGTTCAATGTGATGCACCTGTAAGTAAATTCATCCATTATGTAATATTGTATTTAGATCTGCTGATAAGTGACCGTATACATTAGTTTAAAAGTTTGGGATCAGAACAAAGTCCCTTATGCTTAGCAAGGCTGCGTGTGTTTGATCAAAAATATTTAAAAAAAAACAATATTATGAAATTATTACAATTTAGAAAAACAACAGGTTTCTGTTTTAATATTTCAGAATGTAATTTATTCCTTGAATGGCAATGCTGAATTTTCAGCATCATTACTCCAGTCTTCAGTGTCACATGATCCTTCAGAAATCATTTTAATGTGCTGATTTGGTGCTCAAGAAACATTTATCTTAGTTTTGCTGCTTGACTTTTTTTTTTTTTATATATATATATTTTTATATAAAGTTCAAAAGAACAGCATTTATTTCAAATGGAAATCTTATGTAATGTTGTTGTATGTCACTTTTGATATATTTAATGCTTCCTTGCTGAATAAAAGTGTTAATTTCTTTAAAAAAAAAAAAGAGAGAGAGAGAGAAATCTTACTCACCCCAAACTTTTGAGTGTTATTGTACACACCGGCCTGGTTTCACAGACAGGGCTTAGTCTAAGCCAGGATTAGGCCTTAGTTCAATTAGGGTATTTAAGTAGCTTTTATAAATGTACCCTATAATAACACATTACTGGTGTACATCTTGTGACAAAACAATGGCTCTGACATATTTTAAAATGTCAGTGCAAGTTACTTTCAGTTCAAACAGCTCAAACATGCATTTTAGTCCAGGACTATCTTAAGCCTTGTCTGTGAATCTTTTTTTTTTTTTTTTTTTTTTTTTAAAGGAAGAAGTGTTAGAGAGCCAAGAAATTGAGATAAAGTCCAATCCAACAGCTGTGCTGAAGAAAAGGGTGGCACATGTGGCGAAGTTTGAGGTATGAGATGATTCATCCATATGTATATACGTGACCCTGGACCACAAAACCAGTCATAAGGGTAAATTTTTTTTTTTTTTTTTTTTTTTTTTTGAAATTGAGATTTGATCTCATCACTTATTCATCATGAAAGCTGAATGAATAAGCTTTCCATTGATGTATGATTTGATAGGAGAATATTTGGTCGAGATACAATTATTTGAATATCTGGAATCTGAGGGTGCAAAAAAAATCGCCTTTAAAGTTGTCCAAATGAAGTCCTTAGCAATGCATATCCACTCAAAAAAAATAAATTTTTGGTATATTTATGGTAGGAAATTTACAAACTATCTTCATGGAACATAATCTTTACTTAATATCATAATGATTTTTGGCATAAAATAAAAATCGATCATTTTGACCCATACAATGTATTGTTGACTATTGCTGCAAATATACCCGTGTGACTTAGGACTGGTTTTGTGGTCCAGGGTCACATAGTATTCTTTTGAAAACATTTACTTAATTTTTAATGAATATTCTATTAGTATTTATTTGCTCTCCAAAGTATTTCCAAACCAGTGTTGTTGGTTTTTTATTTTTATTTTATTTTTTATTTTTTTTGTTGAACAAATAGACAATTTGAATTTAGAGGTGTTTTTGACTTCAGCAGTCCTCTTTATTCAACAGCCAGCAAGTAAAAGCAAAGCACAGATTATTGTCCCTCTTCGAGAGGGAGGCTCCCAGTTGACCGTTCCCTCCAGAACTCAATTATGCCAAAGAAGAGCAGCCATTTTGACTACTGCTGTAAAAGGGTGTCAGTCAAGTAGTGCTCCAAAAAAAGTTTATATACCAAATGTCATTCATTCAAGTACAGTGCAAAACCGTAAGCATCATGCTCATGTTTTTTAAGATTGGTTACTTATATTTTAGGGCATTTTCATTCACTTCTGTTTTTATTTTTTATAGCCTGTCTTGGTATCATTCCGGTTGGTGCTACTGTACAGCTGGGGACAAATCTGCACCTTATTGTACCTGAAGGAAATTGTGCTTTACCTCTGACACTGATTCCAACCACATTGTCTGTCCAACGGCCACCTCAGCCTTCTCCATGTGTTCAGATTTCACAAACTCCACATCCTCCACAACCAGCCAACTACACACCAGCTAAGGTTTACTTTGCGCTTTACTCTACTTGTCTGCCGGTCTTTTTTTTTTTTTTTTTTTTTTCTATTGGGTGTTTCATAACATGAATTTTATAGTCTATTTGTGGTGTTAAAGTTGGCATGCAATGATATTTCACACTATCTGAAATATTTTCTAAGTTGATGTTATTGATCTTATTAATCTACAATCAAAATATCATAATGCAGAGGAAAAGATCTGTTTTATTGCAACTTTAAGTTGAAGTGATGGGTAATTTCATGAATTGTGTAGGCAATGGGCGTCAAAAGAAAGGCAAAAGTACATCATGAGGTTGGGACAAAGGTACCCCATGATGTTCGCCAACGTTATGTGAACCTTTTTGTGGAGGAATTCCTGAAATCATCTGTGACGGTACAAGATGCTTTTGAGAAGGTATGTGTTTGAGAGATCCAAAAATGTACACTTATTTAATTCTCTGATTGTAATGTGTGTCTTTCCCCACACATCTGTTTGAATGCTCTAGGCTCTGGCAGAAGAAAAAAATGTTTATGACCGCAGTATCAATAAGCTCAAGTATCTAAGCATAGCTGTCAATGCACTTAAGAGACTTAAAAACCAAAACGTCTTGCCTGCCAAAGGTAGGTTTGGTATATTTATGAATGATGTGCTTTTGTTCAAAATCCTGCAGCCACTTTTGTTTACTGCACTGTACACTCCTATCAGGTCACCCTCCTTATATGTACTTACAGCTCCCAGTGAGAGAGATCAGCATGTGTCTAGAGGCAATGTACCACTAAATACTCAAGCACTTCAGGGACTCGGTAAGAGCTGGCTCTCGTTTCAGGGTCAAACTAGAGTTTTCACCTCTGTCGCCATAATTATTTTATTTATGTATTTATTTATTTTTAGTGGAGTTTATTTTTTTAAAATGCACAGTAGGCAGTACTCACTCTTCATATTGTAACATATTTATACAGTATGTAATATTAATTGACTAGATTTTTACATTTTCTAAATCTATGCAAAACACGCAGTAGTAGCAGTAGTGGTAGATATAACTATATAGGCCCAGTGTTGATAAATATTATTTCATATATAAGGGTAAGATGTCAGTAGGGTAAGATTTTTAAAAGTGTTTTCAATAGAAGTCCCTTATGTACACACATGCTATATTTGTTCAAAAATACCATAAAAAGAGGAATATTGAGAAATAGTTATATTTTAATATTTTAAAATGCATTTTCTATGAAACTAAGCAGCTATTACTCTGGTCTTCAGTTTCACATTATTTTTTTCTAATATGCTGATTTGGTTGTCAAGTGACCCTTTTCTTATTATCAGTGTTAGATGCTTTTTATGCAACTTTTGTTGTTGTTGTTGTTGTTGTTCTCTCCAGGATTCTTTGAAAAGAACATGTAAAAGTCTTTACTGTCACTTGTGATCAATTTAATGCATCCTTGCTGTCGTTAAAATGCATTCATTGCTATTAATTTCTTTCAAAAAAATATATTATCCCCTGATTTCACAGACGAAGTTTAAGCTACTCTAAGACTAAAATGCATGTTTGAGCTGTTTTACCTAAAAGCAACTTCTTCTGACATATTTTAAAATGTTTATAAAAGCCACTTAAATGTCCCTAATCCTGGTTTAGTTTAAGCCCTGTCTGTGAAACGGGGCCATTATATATGTGCCCAACATAGGTGTCATTTCAGATGTAGTTATTTTGATTATATGTAAATATAAGCATCTTGTTTTACTGATGCAGGTGATTTGACACTTTATGAGCAGCTGAAGGAACATGTTCTGTCTGAGGACATGTTGCGAGTAAACAACTTCCCCCGTAAACATCAGGGTAAAGCTGACTATGCCATCCAGTATGGAGATACCAAGAAGGGCATAAGCGACCGTGAGTTCGTTCATAGGTTTCCAGTTCAAGTCACCGTAGGACTTTATTTTACTGTTACAATTGTTCAATTGCAACTCATTGCAAACAATATTTAATATATAGATGAAGCTATTAGGATTTGAAGCCTTTTAAATAATTAGGAACACAATGGTAACAGCTTTAAAGAGAATCTGCTGTCGATGTGGAGCGACGTTCTCTGTTGACAAAAGTGGAAAGCACACCCGCAGAGAGGAGTGTAACTACCATTATGGAAAAGTCATAGAAAATCGAGGTAAGAATCGCTTAGAATGTCTTTTTTTCTTTTTCTATCAATATCTATTATTTACTCTGTATGTCTTCTCTCATAGTGCCGGGAGGTGTTGAGACGCGCTACAGTTGTTGTGAGAATGCAGTTGGATCACCTGGATGCCAAGTGTTCAATGTATTATTATTAATGTTGAAATTGTACTCATATACTTGTGTTTTGTTAGAGGGGCTGAAAACATTTTACCTGATTTTTCAATGGCAATGTTATAGTTTTTCACCAAGCCATTAACCTAATAATTTTTTTCAGTGACTAAAGTTGAGACTTCCAATGTATTTTCTAATATACATGTTTACAGCTTCATGTCCATGATGCAGTAAGTCTTCAGGGCTTTGTGAGCAGTCTTCCTCAATCTTCGGTTGGCAAAACATGTCCAGGAGTCTTTGCTGTTGACACACAAACAGTAAGGGTTATGTATTAATCTTAATTAAAATAAAACTAAATTAAAAAAAAAGAATATAGGGGTACATTAATGTGACCTTTTATTAAATTGAATTTGTGTGTTTTACCAGTGCTATACGACTCAAGGTCTGGAACTAGCAAGAGTGACTGTAGTCAACAGCAGTTTGCAAGTCATCTTTGACTCCTTTGTCAAGCCTGGTAATGATGTCATTGACTATAACACCAGGTGGGATGTTAAATGTTAATTCATTTCAGTGAAGCGAACTGTGATAAATGTTGTAAATCATAACTTTTTATCCTGCTCAGGTTCTCAGGCATCAGTGAGGATGATGTGAAGGGTACCAGCTCGTCTTTGCGCGATGTACAAGCAGTGCTTTTGAGCTTTATTAATGCGGACACGATTCTGATTGGCCATGGCTTGGAGAATGACTTGGCTGCTCTCAAAGTGAGTTGTAACGCCATGCTCTCAAGATTTTTGGGCAGTTTGTATCCTGAATTACTATGTAACCTTTCAACATTATGAGCTAGGCATTGGCTTTATCCTGAAGTTTGCAGTTTTCATTTGGCAGCTCTTAAGAATCACATATTGGTTGTTCTGCCATCTTCAGATTATTCACAACAATGTGATTGACACGTCAGTGGTGTTTCCCCATCGTCTGGGTCTGCCACACAAAAGAGAACTTAACAGTCTGACTGCAGACTACCTCCGGAGAATTATCCAAGAGAGTGGTATGTTGGCCTGTTAAACAAATTTGTAAGCAATGACCATGATCAAACCTGGCTGAATCAGAAACCGTAGCTTTTTACTGGACACCAGGTGTATTTTGTTTCATGGCACATTATCCATACACTCAGTAGTAGGGAATAGGGTACACGGGGATCATTCAGATGTTGATAACTCTTCCATGAAATTGCTTTCGGAGAAGTAATTGAGTCCGTACTGAAGGGAAATGTCTATTGAGCACTTCTACAAACATGACTTGCATACAATTCAACAGCACATGCTTTCTTCTTAAAAACAAAAAACAAAAAAAAAACAAAAAACACCAATTTCTCATTTGCCACAGTGGCAGGTCATGACACACGCGAGGATGCCACTGCATGCATGGAGCTCATGCTTTGGAGGGTGAAAGAAGACTCCAAAGTGAAAAGATGGTGACTTTTAATAAAGTTTATTCATTTATCTTTGTCCATTGAGGCTACGCACCAGTGTATTTGGTGCTTTTGCTTGCATATAAACCTGTGTGGAGTGTTGGGTATTTGCTGATTATTTTTGTTTAAGTATAAATAGGTAAATGATACATTTTGTATTTGGCCATAAAATGTTTTTCTTTAGTTTCACAGTATTGTGTATTTGTAACCATTAATAGGCAAATTGATTTTCTTTTGTGGGCTTATAATGCACTGTGGGAGTACTGTAAATCTTTGAAATCTGTAAAGAGAATGAAATTAAAGGCATCAACAAGAAATAACGGCATTGTTTGTTCTTTAATCATATATCCTGAAGTGTTGATTGGCATCCAGGTGTTTGTGTAATCTGTCATTTTCCCCCATTTGAGCCAATAAGAGTCTGCTGCTTATCAGCACCACATGCATCAAATCTAGTTAATCAGATAATAAGAAGGTAAACGAGTCAGGAAGTCTTTAAAAGCTTTTAAAAGAAAGATGTGGAAGTTTAATTTCTGTGTTTAACTAGTTCATTCAAACCAAGCTTAATGTGCAGAGAATATCAATAAACTATTTATTGTTTTTTCTTTTCTTTTTTTCTCCCTCATTCTGTGGGATGGGAAACATCAGCACTTTTGAACCATTGCTGCCCTGTTTCAGCATTTGGACCAGCCCAATGTAACAGTGGTTGTGCATTTGGGGACGGGATTATCTGTTTGTACAGCCAATAGCAGGCAGGTGGGTGGGGCATAGTGGTTTGGAAACCTGTTGGGAATGGTCAGTATTTTTCAGTTCTATATGGTGATGCTAGTGGCACAGAAATCGCACACTTCACATTTCAGTAAGTACGTTATTTCTTTTCAGACAGTATTCAGACTTTTCACCCCTCACTCAATTACTTAGAAAAATGTAATAGTGTAATAAAACATTATTCTCAATAAAATACTGTAATCCTTGGGTAGAGTATTTACAGTTTTTCTTTTACAATCACTAGGACACATTTCTCAATACTTAAGTCACTTTTTTCAAAACTCTTTACAAATTGAACATAATAGCAGTCTATGTGAGCTATGTGGATAATTTCTTTGACTAGACTACATCTTTCAAATTACTTGAATTCTTTTCTCACTAAGACACAACCTAGGCCAATTTGCACATTTGCATACCTTTTTCAAAACAATCCAAAACTAAATGGCATCAAAACATATAATAAAATATAATATAATCCCCTGGTTTCACAGACAATGCTTAAGCTAGTCCCAGACTAAAATGCATGTTTGAGTTGATTTAACTGACATAAACTTTTACTGACATATCTTAAATATCATTGCCATTGTTTTGTTTCAAGATGCACACCAATAATGTTTTTTTTTTCTTTTTTTTTTTTCTAGTGTATGTTTATAAAAGCTACTTAAATATCCTAAGTGAACGAAGACCTAATCCTGGCTTTCCGTCTGTGAAACCGGGCCCATATCATAAATCATATATAGCCTACTTACACTTACACACACACAAATAATATTATATATATATATAATATTATTTGTAAGTCAACCCAAAATTTATTCAGACACCTTGAACATTCATTATACAGTTTATTCACTATATTAAAAAAAAAAAAAAAGTAATAAAATATGACAAGATCTCAGAGTTAAACTGTGTCAGAAAAAAATTATCTTAATTATGTCAGATAACAATTAAGCAAAACATGGTCAAGTCAAAGTGTCTGAATAGTTTTTGGTTCCAAATTTTTTATCAATTTTACTGGTATTCCACTGTATGAAGATTTTTTGGGTATAATATGTCACAGTTTACTTTATTTTGCTATCCTCACTTACATAAATTAACTATAGTGTCCTGCACCCACTAGTACAAATATATAAAAAATTAGTTGATTTGAGACATGTATGAAGAGTTTTTGGTAATTTTGAATGTCAAAGTAACTCTTGTGCCAAGCTGAAAGTTGGTTGAGAACTGTTTGAAGAGTTTTTTAAAAAAGTGACCTTAGTATTCATAAATGTGTCCAGCACTATAATGTGTAAACATGATGATTATAAATCCATCCCAACTTTATGTATACCATTTCAGGTAATAATTTGCTAGCTCAGAGCTTAGTACCTAATTCATAATCAGTGTTGCCAGACGTACGATGATAATCGTATTTGTACGATAATTTTGACCCCTGTACGATGTATGATCAATAATGAAAAAAAATCCCATAATGTACGATTATTTCAGAATTTTGTGACACTTCAAATGATGGTTGTTATAATACTCGTTGATCTAGCTGTGGATCCTGTACGTCATGATTGTAAGGAGTGACAACGTGAACGTTGTTAGGCACATCTTCCATCTCATCTTATGTTACGTCTTCTCAGCCAATCATCGTGAAGAATGACAGAATGACTCTCTCTTGAGCACAAGTTAACGTTCCTGCTTCAGTGCTTTTAGGTCGTACACTAATTTTCTTACAAATACAATAATTTTGAGCTTCTGGTACAATACTTGGACATTTCCAATCTGGCAACACTGTTCGTAATGACAGTAATAGTAATGAAGGGCACCTGGACCTGGCCTCAGTCTCTGTATCATGACCACCCAGAGTCTGACCCAAAATCAGAATCCCTTTAATTCATTCTGATGGGACTGAACCCTGAAAAGAACTGAATCCAGGACAAGGCTGCTGCTCTGAATTGACTTTTAAATGGCTCCTGGTGGAGTTTTACCTGCTTGTTTGACTCTTTCCACTCTTTTGACAGGTGTTTGAGGGCCGCGGCTGCAGTGAAAAGCCAGTGTGAGGGCTGGTGAAACAGTGGGCTGACATGCCCGGGAGCAGTGCCAGGGCACTGTTGGTGCTGCCCGTTTGGGCTCATGCTGTACAAGCTGTGTGAGTGTGGCCCAACTGGCTGCTGGGAATGCCTCAGCGACAACCCTGGACTACTGTAGCAGCATCTACATGAACACACTGCTCTTGGCACAGAGTGAAAGAAACCAGATGCTCTCCCTTCCAGCCGGGAATGTAGGAAAATCTGCTTGCATGGAGATTGATTAGTTTACAGAATATTTTGAAAGACGTATAATCAATGTAATATTTGTGTGATTTTTGATTTCTTTTATTCCAGATTTTATTCCACAAAAACTAAATTTGTGTTTTAAAAGATATTTAAAATATCTTAGGATGTTAAAATAATTTGAAAGTGTCCATTACCTATAATATAGTATGCTACAGAGCGATTCACATGCATGTATACATTTAGATTTGTTTATGTATCTTTTGTTTGTTTGACCAGGTATTCCCTCAAAACAGAATTAATGACTTGCTACCCAGTGTCTTAATTGTAAGACAAATGACCATGTGGCACTATGCTAATTGATTGAAGACAGGAATTCAGTTGGGCTAATTGAATGGCACAGGAAAAAATCATTCAATCTAAAGTGTGTTGTGTTCCTTGAAAACTCACCGAAGGTTAATTAGTTTTACCTTTGAATCAATAAAATCAATGTGAAAGAAAATCCAACCTTGTAACCTTGGTTATGTTTCTATTCACATGATGCAACTCAAATTGGCAATATTTTTTATTTTATTTTATTTTTTTTTGGGGTGGCGTGATCCAGCGTTTGGTATGATAGAATGTTTCAAACAGAATGTGTGCAGAATCCTTGACTGTTTACTTTCAGCACAAAGCAACAAAAAATAAGGTGAAATATTTTTATTTATTTTTTTCCCCCCAATTTAGAGCGCTCACCCCCAAACCAGACACTGAAACATCAGAAAATTGGTAGCAATTTCAAACATTCCTTATTTGCTCTGAACCCAGCATCCAGCTGCTAGCATGCAGCCTGCTGAGTGCAGAGGAGATAAACCAGTGTCACAAAGTTAATTGCATTACTTAAAACTGTTGGCCTGGCGTTATCAGCTGGATGAGCAAATTTATGATGGATAAGGTCTTTGGACATAATTCCAACATGGTTGGTGTGATAGTAATATATTTCTTTGATTTTTCTCCCCTGTACACAAAGAAAGACATGCCGTCTTGCTATCATAATACTATAGAACAATAAAAAACAAACAAACAATGAAATCAGTAAGTGTGCATTTTAGAAAAAAAGGTGCTGCTGCCACCTATTGTTCTATTGTTGCACCCAGCTCCAAAATAATTACATTTCTGGCATTATTTTTTTTTTTTTTTTTTAGTGCAGAATTAACTGTCATTGTAAATGCTTTTCTATTCAAAGTTTTTTTTAAGATCTTGATCAAAATCTTAAGATTTTGCCGTTTTGAGTGTGAGTGGTCATAATAACAGAGTGATATTTAATATTATAAGTGATATTAAATATATATGGCTGTACCATTGGAGAAACTGGTCAACTTTTCCTTCCATTTCTTTCCTTCCAGGTTTTCCTTCCATTATTATTAGTTTTATTTATTAAGAAATCAATTGAATGCTACATCAGATTGAAACAGACTCTGGATAAGACAAGTAAAGGTTACTAGTAAAATAACTATCTTCCTTTTTTTTCCAAAAGCAAACTCACGGTCCACAATATTTGGGGATGTATAGTAGGTGCATTACATTGTAAAGAATTTCTCCATAAAAAGTAAAAATAGGTTACTTCTAGTAAAAATAGGTTACAAAATCATGTGTGCCTCATAATAACCCAATCACATTATAGCCATTGAGGTCATCAAATCATTTTTGGAATTGTACAAGTCAATACCATAAAAATAAATAAGTAGTAGCATACCATAAACGGAATACTACCTGTTGCAAAATTGTCTGTGACCTCTCAAATAAAACAGCAATTTTTTTGTATTATTGTAAACTCCTAAAATAACTCACTCTGAAATTAAGATTTAATCGAAAACACATTGAAGATTAGTTGACAGGATGCTAGTTCATTAAGCGATATGCTGTTTCCTCCACTGACAACAGCCTTTTGTTTCCTTTCCAGTGTACTATTGCATTACTCCTTTTTTGGGTTAACCTTGGAGACTCCCCCATGGGGAGGGGCTCTGGTTATACTCTAAGTGGCTGCCATGGCAACCTGACCATCTGAACAGTAACATCATTCAGAAAAATTGCAATCAACACACTCTTTACAGTCAGATAGTTGAAGTCTAATTGGGCTCTAGCTACTAGACAAACACTGCCCTTTTTAAGACCACCTTGTCTGGAGAGGCCGGCTTGCCAAGAGCTTGTGTATAATCCTTCTTCCCAATGAGCGTCTCCTGTCGCGCCTCCAGATTGTCAGGATTCCCACTGAGCTCCCGTGTGCTGCACCCCTGGTCTTATGTGGGACATGTGGGATCATGCTATAGGTGGCTGTGGTCTGTGTGGTCATCGATAGATGGAAAATTCATGAATCCGAAGAATGTAAAAAATATTCAGTTTTCAAATATTCAGCTTTTTTGCAACACACACTCAGTGTTGGGGAAAGTTACTTTTAAAAGTAATGTATTACAATATTGCATTGCTCCATAAAAAAGAAGCTAATTGCATTACTTAATATTTATCATAAAAAGTAACTACGTTACATTACTTTTGCGTTACTTTTTCTCATCTGGGCTGGGCTTGCTTGTTTGTTTTTTAATAGCAAGATCTATTTTTGGCAAAAGTTAAGGCCCTTTCTTAACAAAAATGAAATGAATAAGCCTCAGGATGAAAGAAATGCATATTTACACCTGTACAGTAGAGGGCACTGCTCACACAAACCTTTCAGCTGTGTTGCCGTTCTGGATTAAAGAAGAAAAGGATCCAGAAGGAAGTTCAACACTCTTATTCCTAAATATAATCTAAAGTAATTTTTGCTTATTAAAATGGTTGAAATAGATCATTGAATGTCAGCCGAAAATACATTGATTAAAAAAGTGAGATTAAATACATATACCCCCCGGTTTCACAGACAAGCCTCAAGCCCAGAACACACCTAGCAAACGCCGACAAACTAGTGGCGACGAAAGCAGACTGCAGGATTGGCTCACATCGGCAGCGTCTGGGTCCAAAGTTGCCCTGACACACCAAACCGATGCTCAACACCCGGCGGCCAAGTAGCACGTCCGTTCTGCACCTGCGTTAGAGGAAATGCCTTTCCGTACCAGCAGGTGGCAGTAGCTGAACAGCCGATCAGGGGTGCGCTTCCCAAAGCGAACTATGGTCGCAAGTTCCGTCGTTACCAATAGAGTTCAATGGGACTTGCGACCATAGTTCACCAACGATGCTTTCGGGAAACTCACCCCTGAATGATCAGATGGCCCGACTGACCGACGAGCTCCGATGCCGATTCAACATGTCGAATCGGTCGAAAAAAGGAGGACGAGAAGCAACTACTGTCACGTCTTAAAATATGTCAGTGCCTTTGTTTTGTCTTTGCACACTAGTAATGTTTCTTTCCAAACAAACGATACTTCAATACCCTAATTCACCAATAATCCTGGCTTAGGCTAAACCCTGTCTGTGAAACTATAATTTAATATAGTTAATTATTACAGGTTTGCATAAAATTCTGAGATTGCATTTTACTGTTTTTATTCATTTTGAGGAATACTGAATGTTTTGTGCAAGTGAGATGAGTAAAAACATGTTCACATTTAGTCTAGAACTACAATAACCATCATGTTGACACAGCGCACGCAACACCTCTGCACTTTATTTCTCTCAACATGAGGACAGGAGAGCTGTCAGTCAATAAATGTAAAAAAGTAATATTTTGTTAAGTAACCTTACTACAAATCCGATTCCAAAAAAGTTACACTGTACAAATTGTGAATAAAAACAGAATGCAATGATGTGGAAGTTTCAAATTTCAATATTTTATTCAGAATACAACATAGATGACATATCAAATGTTTAAACTGAGAACATGTATAATTTTAAGGGAAAAATAAGTTGATTTTAAATTTCATGGCATCAACACATCTCAAAAAATTTAGGACAAGGCCATGTTTAGCACTGTGTGGCATCCCCTCTTCTTTTTTAACAGTCTGCAAACATCTGGGGACTGAGGAGACAAGTTGCTCAAGTTTAAATATAAGAATGCTGTCCCATTCTTGTCTAATACAGGCTTCTAGTTGCTCAACTGTCTTAGGTCTTCTTTGTCGCATGTTCCTCTTTATGATGCATCAAATGTTTTCTATGGGTGAAAGGTCTGGACTGCAGGCTGGCCATTTCAGTACCCGGATCCTTCTTCTACGCAGCCATGACGTTGTAATTGATGCAGTATGTGGCCTGGCATTGTCATGTTGGAAAATGCAAGGTCTTCCCTAAAAAAGACGACATCTGGATGGGAGCATATGTTGTTCTAGAGCTTGGATATACCTTTCAGCATTGATGGTGCCTTTCCAGGTGTGTAAGCTGCCCATGCCACATGCACTCATGCAACCCCATACCATCAGAGATGCAGGCTTCTGAACTGAGCGCTGATAACAACTTGGGTTGTCCTTGTCCTCTTTAGTCCGGATGACATGGCGTCCCAGTTTTCCAAAAAGAATTTCAAATTTTGATTTGTCTGACCACAGAACAGTTTTCCACTTTGCCACAGTCCATCTTAAATGAGCCTTGGCCCAGAGAAAACACCTGCGCTTCTGGATCATGTTTAGATATGGCTTCTTTTTTGACCTATAGAGTTTTAGCCGGCAACGGCGAATGGCACGGTGGATTGTGTTCACTGACAATGTTTTCTGGAAGTATTCCTGAGCCCATGTTGTGATTTCCATTACAGTAGCATTCCTGTATGTAATGCAGTGCCGTCTAAGGGCCCGAAGATCACAGGCATCCAGTATGGTTTTCCGGCCTTGACCCTTACGCACAGAGATTGTTCCAGATTCTCTGAATCTTTGGATGATATTATGCACTGTAGATGATGATAACTTCAAACTCTTTGCAATTTTTCTCTGAGAAACTCCTTTCTGATATTGCTCCACTATTTTTCGCCGTAGCATTTGGGGAATTGGTGATCCTCTGCCCATCTTGACTTCTGAAAGACACTTTTTATCTCTTTTTATACCCAATCATGTTGCCAATTGACCTAATAAGTTGCAAATTGGTCCTCCAACTGTTCTTTACATGTACATTTAACTTTTCCGTAGCTCTCATGAAATCCAAAATGAGCCAATATTTGGCATGACATTTCAAAATGTCTCGCTTTCAACATTTGATATGTTATCTATATTATATTGTGAATAAAATATAAGTTTATGAGATTTGTAAATTATTGCATTCATTTTTTATTCACAATTTGTACAGTGTCACAACTTTTTTGGAATTGGGTTTGTAGTTACTTGAAAAAGTAATACTGATAACGTAACTCAAGTTACTTGTAATACATTACCCCCAACACTGCCCACACTTAATGGAAAATGTGCCTGTAGCATCACTAATGCAAAATATTAGCTGAACAGTTCAATAGTATGTTTTGAGACACATCAAAATTAAGTATCACCTATAACCAATAGAGTTAACAAATGCAAATGTGAGATAAAACGTATTTGCTGAAGCAACCATGCTATTTTAGCTTGCTTCTACATGCCTTTGAGCTCTTTTATCATGACTTAGTTTCATGGGACTCATATCCGAGTGCTCAACATTGCTAAGTGCAATGCTGTACCAGGTGAGCTACCGAGCAAGTTTACTAAAAAACATTCAGCCTATAGAGCTGGTTGTGATGCAAATGCCAATCAAATACTATGGTAAAAGTGTTTGAGGTTATAACATGCTGTAGTATTGTGCAAAGAGCCACACAAAAAACAGGTTTTTATTAATCCATAATTTGGCCCTGTAAGAATAAAGTTGTTGTTTTACTGCCACATGTGTTAATTTCAGCTGTAAACTGCAGCACATATGTTTTTGCAGTTTTTCAAAAATATAGGTAGAGGCACGTTTTTCCAGTGAACCTTGCTTTTTTGACAGCTGATTCTAATTTGATAATCACTGATCTTACATCAAGATCTGCAAAATGAAAGTCAAGCAGTTAGTTAATCAACCCATTGACCAGCCCTGCCTCCACACAGCATTTCTAGGTCTTTCCGTGCCCCTGGTCTGTTTATTTTCTCATCCCCAACCTGAACAGGGATCTCTCTTCACTTGGCTTGCTGTGGCTCCCTAACGCCCTCAAATCCAGCCATCTGACAGGGGTGAAGTGAGGGAGCCTGGGAAATATTGATGTTAAGACAACTTGGGAAGAGAACGAGAAGGTAGAAGAGAGCAAGGCGATGGAATGGAGGAAGCAGAGAGAAGGGAGGTGGAAGGGGGGTCTTCCTGCAGACAGGCACTCCTCTAAGCAGCTTTTCCTCTGGAGGCAGGGTTGTGTGAGGTCACAGAGGGATTACACTTTTGGCAAACAGGAGGGAGCTCCTCTCACTCAGGCTTTTGCAGCAGCCAAAGACTGCAACTCCCCCATGACTCGAACCCGGCTGTAATAAAGCCAAGGCCGGCTTGAACCTACAAACAAAAAAGCCAACAGCCTATCGATTGCCTGCCGCCAACTTTCACACGCTTGTGTCGAAAGGTCGGCTCAGAGTAGACAGGCTCCAAGCAAGGCTGAGTAAAAAATCCCTTTTCTGTTTCAAACTAGACACATCTTGGGTTTGAACACTACATTTTTTAAATATTAATCCCTGACCCTATTATACAATTATTCAAGAGGATTACGGTTACTCTCTGCTTTTCTGTTTTCACTCTCTCAGCGCGCTGGCAGAAATAGATACAGCCTTAAAATAAAAAATGTGACTTCTGTATTCAAGTGTCTGTATGACTAAATTAGCCAGTATCTGGCAGAGAGATACAGTGTGACCTCATCACCCTGGAGACCCACTTAATCAACTTTCCCTTTCCAGCAGAGGTCAAGCTAAGCAGAGGCTCTCGCTGGCCTCCAGCCCTGCTTTGATGTTAATTAAGATGCGATAGAACATGGAGAGGATTCATTAAAGCCAGAGTCAATCTAGTGGCACAAAGCTCCAACATGGTGGACTTAAACCACCTCGAAGGTGACATTGTCCAGACTCGTACGCACATCAAACCTCATCTTGTCGTTCCTTTCAGTATGGTGACCCGTGGATCAACACGTGATTGAACGTTTGGAGTTGCCTACAGGTTTGTTGAAAGCATAGCAGCACATGCCCCACCTTGGTCATAGTAGCTATTTATTGAGAGATAATGTACAGTCAGTCAGCTGGTCATTATTGTAAAATAAACAAATATGAGTTAACAAACTATTTTATCATTTTATCTGTGTATTACATTTAACACACATTGCATTCAAGATTGGCTATACATTTTTTTTAATTTTTTTTTTTAATAAGTTCATGTATTCCCAGGGATTCAAACCTATGACCTTGAATTATTACCGCAATGCTCTACTGTTTGAGCAACAGGAATTCAGCCTTGCAACATGTAATAATACTAAGGTAATACTTAAGTCCTCTGCGGTCATTTTCATTATAATCAATTGAGAGTGAAGATGGCGTCATTTGCGTTTGTATACTCAAAGACTATAGAAAGACTGTTCACTCCTATTAGTTATTAAAGAGAGAAACTGCAACGAGCAATATGGAGGCATACGTCACGCCTTCTAAGTAAAGGGCCAATCGCTAATTGATAAAGTCATTGCATCACTGCAGCTGCTTTTAGAAGCTCTGGTTCCCATAGAAACCTGAGACTCACGCTAAGGACTGAACCTATGGACTTTTGACTTTCGCTTTGGCTCGTCTAGCTTGAAAAATACGATTTTTTTATGCTATTTGAGCATATGAAACAAAATTTATGGGACAGTTCATGTCAGATTTTGTTGCTGATTTGAAATATGTTTTATATGATATTATATAATATGAGATTTCAGGATTCCCCCATTCAAATAGATAGTACTTGGTCTTGGATGCCCGAAATAGCTGCCCAGAGGCGTTGCAAATATGGCCGCCGAGTGAACAGACTTTCCTTGAAAAGGACTTTGGTGTAGTGCAACAGACAGGTTCCGGAATTAAAAATACCATTCATTTTCTCCATAGGGGAATTTACTTATAAACTTTTAAAGACAGACCTATTGTTAGGTAATCAATTTTAACAAATTCAACAAATGCATATAGCATTGTTAATCAGTGCTATATGCATTTGTTGAAGCTGTCAGTCTGCATAATTTTAAAATATTGTTTAAAATTCCCGGTAATACCTGATAAAAGCTACATAACCCATGATTCTGCAAAAATATCTCCACAAAAACCAGAGAACTGAAGCAAGTAAATCATGCCAAAATAACTTAGTACCAGCACACTCCCATGAAGCACTGCAAAAGACATAATCAAGTCAATCTTTCTGCACTCTCAAACTATAATATACGTAAAATATATTGTTTCTATATACACAATCAACATCTTTAAGCCAATAGCACTATGGTTTTTAATTTGGTCATGTCATTTGCATTGCTTCATGGGATTGTAGTTCTTTCCACCATTAAAGCTGTTAAGTACAAAGCATTGTACCTTTGTCTTTCTTTCCAATTTTTTACATTTTTGAAAAACTTTTTTTTGTGATTCACATCATTGCTGATTGGTTTGGTTTATGGCTTAAAGGATTAGTTCACTTTCATATTAAAATTTCCAGATAATTTACTCACCCCCACATCATCCAAGATGTTCATGTCTTTCTTTCTTCAGTCGAAAAGAAATGAAGGTTTTTGATGAAAACATTTTAGGATTATTCTCCATATAGTGGACTTCAATGGAGCCCAAACGGCTGAAGGTCAAAATGACAGTTTCAGTGCAGCTTCAAACTGTTCTACATGATCCCAGACGAGGAATAAGGGTCTTATCTAGAGAAACCATCGCTCATTTTCTTTAAAAAAAAAAAAAAATATATATATATATATATAAGGTTTTAACAATAAATGCTCATCTTGAACTAGCTCTCTTCTTCTTCTCTATTTGAATTCCAGCAGTGTAGACACTGCTAAGTGTATTACTGCCCTCCACAGGTCAAAGTTTGAACTAATTGTTGTATACTTGCACTAGCATATTGTATATGGCAATTTAGTTCAAACTTTGACCCGTGGAGGTCAGTAATACACTTAGCAGTGTTTACACTGCCAGAATTCTAATAGAGAAGAAGAAGAAGAGAGCTAGTTCAAGATGAGCGTTTGTGGTTAAAATGTATACATTTTTTTTTTTTTTTTTTTTTTTAGAAAATGAGTGATGGTTTCTCTAGATTTCTCTTATTTCTCATCTGGGATCGCTGTAAACTGTAATTTAGACCGTCAACCGTTTGGGCTCCATTGAAGTCCACTATATGGAGAAAAATCCTGAAATGTTTTCATCAAAAACCTTCATTTCTTTTCGACTGAAGAAAGAAAGACATGAACATCTTGGATGACATAGGGGTGAATAAATTATCAGGAAATTTTAATTTGAACTAATCCTTTAACTCTTACACAGAATTTTTTAAATCCCTATGGAAAAAATATTTCCTGAACCAAGGCTTCTGAAAAAGTAGGCAGGTATAGTATAGCACTCTATAAGACTCTAAATCAACCTTTTACAGTTTATTATGCAGACTCTTCTTATTTGAAAGTTTTGCTATTCATTTGTCAAATGGAATTTAGACCTTAACTGAACCTCATGACAGAGTGACTCATAATTAATCAATCAAACCTCTAGCCATATTACATGGATGTAAGGGAGGAAATCCATACAGACTGCCTGCCTCCACCGGCATTATGGAGCAAGCCTGAGAGGGAGAGATGCCGTCCAAGGTGCTTCATAGCTCCGGGGCTAACAGTGATGAATGGAGCCCTTAATGTCGGCAAACACTTTATCTCTGCTTCATCTGTTTTCATTAGGCAGGGCCAACCTTTGGCTTGGACGGAGCGCTCTAGCACTCCTAGGACTGCTGAAGGCAAAGTTAAGGTGGAGAGCGCTTTGCTTTTTTAGGCACAGGCAACTTTTCTTTTGGATGCCAAGGGTTAAGAGTCATGATCCTGCTGTAATCATGAATTCAGAAAGGCTTTGGGACCTAAGAGGAAGTCTAAGAGGTATCTAGGGATATTCAAATGGGATATTTATGCAATATAATCATTGTAGAAACATAGGTTGACAAGTTTATTTTTTAAACTTACTTTAACCAATTCAATACACAACCAGAATGAATGAGGTAGTGTGAACCAACCAAGTATTTTTGTAGTTTTTTCACTGTTACTTATGTAAATTATGACTTATGACATAATTTAAGACTTTTTATCTTATATTTACCTTTTTTATGTCATAGTTATCTGTCAAATTTGAATTTTTATGTCATAATTATGTTTTACCTTGCACTGATATCACTTCCTGTGTCCTCATATATTCTGTGCCACTTTAACTACATTTAATTTGTACCTGAATAAAACAATTGCAGGTTATGAAATTTGGAGACATTAAAGTAAAACATGCAATGATAAAATGGACAAGAAGACATTTAAGGTAATATGTGATGTAAGCTTTACTTTCAAATCCTGTTACATTTAGAACTGGCAATTTGAACAAAGAATGCAAAAACCAAGAAAACCGAAATACAAAACGAAATAAAAAGTACAAATGATCTAATTACCAGTTATTGTCACAAACAACCCTGTACAGCCTTAAGAATGAAGTAATAAAAAAGCTTTATACAGCACATAACAAGTTTACTGGGTGCCAAATAAGAAAGAAACAAAATGATACTTGAGCCTTATTGAGTTGTAGAGTACAGCAAGAGATAAAGCAAACAGATTGTGCAGAATAACCCGCAAAGCTAAATGCAAAACGAGTTGGTCTTTTTTTCTGACCAAAAAAAAAAGGGGGAAAAAAAGAGTAAGTGCTACAAACTAGAGATCAAGAGCAATTTCATGCATCTTTTGAAGTGCTAAAAAGGTAGTCAGTCTCATTTGACGCGCAATGACGCTAAAAAAAAAAAAAAAAAAAACGCTGCTCCTTGCGATTAGGCAAACAGAACGCCAAGTATTAAGTATTTATAAATACTGGAATTGGAACCGAGAGCAATCCCTGTTACGCTCCTCTTGCCCACACAACTTAGCATGAAAGAGCAGCAGCCATGTTCTTCTACATGATGATTACATGGTGTTCCAAGGCAGACGGACAAAAGGATGTTGCCCAATGGACATTCCATTTTAATTCATTCTATCAAAATGGGTCCTGAGGATCAGTTTCACTTCATCTCAGGCTCTCAGGCCACTCCTTGCCACCAAGTGGCACTAGAGCGTAAAAGATAATGGGTTAAGCAGGAGCTTTATTAACAAGCAAAGAAGCTCCACTTAAAATACAACATACCACTAGATTGCATGCTGGGCATTTACAAAGAAAATTAAAAGATATTATGAGAGCAAAAAATACAAGTAGGCCTATAAAATAAGGATACTGTGCGGGGCCAAGAAAGTATCTACCATCTTTTAATGTCTCTATTTCTAGCCTGCATTTCATTTATAAACTGGCCTCAAATATAGATATTTTCATCATAGAATTGGGAGTGAATAATTATCTCTTTGCAGTTCAAGGTTGACCTGCTACTTTTTTTCCTTTTGAAAGTCTAAGGTCAGCTGTATCCGAAACCCTTTGTCACCTGATGCAATTTATATCTAAACAGGCCACATTGTCCATTATCTGCTATCCTTGTATGAATGAAGGTAGGAGAACATTGTATATCTATGATGGACATTCAAATTATTAATCAGATCCTGTTTGCTGGACAAAAACAGGACCAGATTTTAGTCCAAATGCAATCTATCGTCAAAGAATAAAGTATTTTAGGAACTCAAGTTTGACATGGTAAGTAGAATGAGTTTATGTAGACCAATATATTAGCCAGGCTAACTGGGCAACCAATATTTGGCCACATTGAGCTTATGGGTATCAGCTAATTCGTGTTTGGTAACTAAACCAAACACATGCTAAGTTACTCTTTTAGCACCAATTAATAAGCTTTCTTATATTCTAAATTCTCTGTTCAATAACTAAGCAAAAGTGCTCATCAAAAATCAATCTGTTACAGTTAATCTGTTTAGAACGTGAATTAAACTGTATTTGTATCAAAAATGATCCCGAGGATAGATTTATTTGGAGCTTGCCAACATAATGGGCAGGGAATCCTGTTTTACATTTTAGAGCATTGAATACAATTGCGCTCTGATACTATGTTTAGAAAAGTGCAACTTTTACAGCACTGTGCAAAACTGCTGTTTAAAATTTAGCCTGGCCCTTTGCTGTCCAGGGGGATTTTGAATTCAGCTGTCCGCATTACACATGCCATACGATCCATCAAAATGGAGCAGCGAATCACTGCTGTTTGGCAAATACCTACAGGTTTAGAAATGTGTATTTTCAATCATTGTGGCAGACCAAAAAAAAAGGAAATTAAAAAAAATACACATACACACACACACACAAAAAAACAATTACTTAAATAGCATCGAGGCTGTCTGAAGAGGCAGGTGAACTAATTGGCATCAAGAACGTTTTCTGTTGGATGTAAGTGCTTTTGTTTAAAACGTTTCAAAAGTTTAAGTGCAATTAAAACTCAAAACACGGAGAGGGGAACACAGAATTAAGGTACCATGTTTGCCCACATAAGGAAAGCCATGCTTCCACAAATCCTACTCATAATAATGGCTGCCTCCACATTGCACTTGAGAGCCATTTTCCAATGGGGTTCTCATAATAGCTTGTTAGTACAGGATATATATATTTATATATATATTTGTATTTTACATTTCAAAGGCTCTTTCAAAACAAAAGTAATAATAAAAAATAATAAAACAACCAGAAGAACAAAATTTAAGACACAGAAGGCCACCGAGATACCATTGTTTTTCCATGATCTCACTTACCACAGTCCAGCTACCTCTGTATCACTTTAACATTAACCAACAAAAAGTACATTCATTCAAGTCATTTTGGAACAGTTTTTTTTTTTTTTTTTACACACAAAATTACAAAAAAGCTCCAAAAAGCACCATTGAATCGGCCTTTGTGACAGAATAAGTGGGTCTTTCCCAAAAACCTGTCACCTCATACATCTTGTTAAACGTAGGGGTGCGCATTATATACGTTAGCTATGCACAGGGCGCTTGACTGGTCACTTATATCTCATGCCAACTGGATACGGCCAGCTATGACACAATCTGCAGCGAACAATAGTAGGGTGAGGGATACTGAAGGGCTGCATCATGGGTTGACGACCACTGCGGTAGTGGTAATGATTGCTTTTGCCATTAGCGTGCCCTGAATGGCTTATATTAAGAAATGCCATCAGCTGTGCCTCGCAGGTGTCATAAAGGGCCTTATGCTTGTTGCTGAGGCAAGATTAGCATTTGCCAATGGTCTCACCATTTAGCACAACCAGTCAATGCCAACAGGCGTGGGGGATAAGATAAAAGAAAAGACTACAAAACTATGTACATCTTGATAAATTAAAGTGTGTGGTCTGAGGCTTCGCTTTGGAAACAAGACTCGAAAGATAGCTATCCGTTTCATTGGTTTTTGTCGTGCCATATACTGTATACCCCAAGATATTTCATACTGAGCCCCTAAATGACTTCAAAAAACAATTGCAACACATAGCGAACATGCTGTCGGATTCCTGACAAAATGCACAAAAAAAGCTTAGCGCCTGCAAGCTTATATATTCTTTGTCTCCTTTCGCCCAATAAAACGAATACAAAACTTGTAATAGATAAAGCACTATTATCGGATTCCAGGTCATTCACAATTTGCAGAGGAAAACAACTATTATAAGACCTCTTAAAAAAGAGCAACGATTGGATTGCGATAGAACAGAAAATGAAATAGCATTTCCTCTGATAAATGGATGTTTTACTATCATTACTACTTTTTAGGGCAGCATTTCAGCCTGCCTGTGGAACAGTTAGTGGCGTAGGTGACTGATGATATGGGGAAACTCCAATGAAGCAGAAGAAGAAGAAGAAGAAGAAGGGACGAGGATGGTCAAATGGTCTTAGCTCTCTCTGTCAGTCCAAGGTATGCCAAGAAGGAGTGTTTGAGTGACGTGGGAGAGGGAGGTGACTGAGAGGATGAGTTGGACCAGAATGCTGAGAAGGGCGGTGAGGAGTTTGAGGGTGAGGGGCTGTGGAATGTGAAGCGCCGGGCCGTAAAGAGCGTGGTGAGGGGGATGAGGTGAGCCAGGTCACAGTTCCTGTACTGTTCCAAGTAGCGAGCCGCCAGTGTGGAGAACGTGCCGTTGGCCGAGAGGTAGCGCGCGGTTGGCGTGCTGTCTTGCTGCTTGCTGGTGATTGACAGGGCGACAGACTGCAAGGCTTGAGAGGCGGACAGATTCATGAGCGGACTGGTGCTCCCGCTGTCCCCGCTCCCGCTGCTGCTCCCACCTCGCTCCAAAAGGCCCGGGCGCGGCGTACCTGGCCGAGCCTCACCTTCCTCGGCGCTCCCCTCCCCGCCTTGGTGCTTTTTAACGTGCCGGCTGTAGACGAACGGATGAGTGGTGGTGAACGGGCACTGGGCGCAACCGAAGGTCTGTCTCGGAGCGTGCTTGAGCCGCTTGTGGAGGTTGAGATTGTCCTTGCGTTTGCAGCTGTAGCTGCAGCGGTCGCAGTGGAAAGGCCGCTCGCCGGTGTGCACGCGCACGTGCTCGATGAGCTTGTTGGCTGTTTTGGAGAGGTAGCCGCACTGCTCGCACTTGTAGTGGTTGCCCAGGCGGTGAGCACGCGTGTGCCTTTCCAGCTCTGCCTGATTGGCCCACACGGCTTGGCAGATGCGGCAGCGATACTCCATCTTGTAGTGCGTCTTCAGGTGGCCCTCCATGGCGGCTGGCCTGTTGGTGGAGTAGATGCAGAGAGGGCACCTGGTCAAAGAGACAGGAGGAGCAGGGTGTAGGACACAGAGGTGGGAGACATTTAATAATGCACCTCCCGAATGAGAAAACACACTCTGTTCTCTTAAATGAAATGAAGAACACACAGAATGGACAAAGGGAAGGGATGAAGGAGGCATTTAGTGTGTCTTACCCTCTGTCGTGTATACAAACTACAGTCTGTGTGTACACTGCTACATGTTAGAGGGTGTGTGTGCGTATGGCAGTGTGGTTGCGGACAGGTTGGAACGGGAATCAGATGAAGGTAAATGAATAAATGAGTGGCACTTACATTTAAATAGCACCTTTCATCTGCTCAGGGCCCCAAAGCGCTTCACAAACCCTGCAGAACAGAATGACCTCAGAAAGCACACTGTGAAGGGCGCCTCTCTACCTCAACACTGAACTAGAGCGCTGTGAAACTCTCTCGCCCTGACTAAAAAAGCAGCTGGGCAGCCATAATACACATACAAGACTCCCATCAGCTGACAGAAAGCAAAATGTATTTGATCACTACTGGGATTTGTGCTCTTATGTTTTGAATCTTTATTGCGCAATGACTCTGGAGTTTGTCTAAGAGACCAAAAATGAGTTCATCATTTGTGAAAATTTTGTTGAATCAATAGCAGCTGCTTAGTAAAAGTTAATAAACAGATTATAAGGGTAGTAGACATGAAAAACAGTAGATACAGTAAAACAATAAAAGAAGCATATTTTACATATACACATAATGGAGAACAATACAAGAATGCTTAATAGTGTGCCAGAAGAAAATAAGACATCATACAACATAAACCACTGGTACACCTCAATTACAGACCAGCAGCTGGCTGACCCAGAAAAGGGACGTAAAAGTAAATGTGATCAAAAGCAATTTTATCTGAAAAGCATGAAAGTCATCTTGAGGACTGTCTCAAAATAAATAAATAAATACATGAATATCATAGCTCTATAATCTTACAGCATGTATCATTTGGTATATTTAATTTTTTCCTAAGCAATGTATGGAGAATCATTTGAAACAAGGTTCATACGTCAACAAACCGCAAATGAGCTCTAAAAAAGCAGCCTCTGAGGAATAACATTTTCCTATGGGGTGCATTTGTTGCTACTTTTCTTGGATTTTATATAGGATTATGTAAATATTATAGAATTAGCAGAGAATCCCCAGAGACTACATGTCTCAGATAAGGACACTTAAGTACAGGTATTTATATACAAAAATATACAGTCCAGTTTCAAACTATGACACCTTGTATGGAATATTCATAAGCAGACATTAATCCAGCCAACTGGAACCCTGCTGTGGGAGAAAGATCCCGTGAAAAAAAAAAAACATGCAGTGATTTGTAAGCAGTCAGCTGCTATACATATAATGTAACATTAATGCCGACCACACACACACTTAAACTCCAGAGTCATTGAACCATTACAGATTCAAAACGTAAGAATACAGATAAAACATCAAACGTTTAAGATACTGACAAGGAAACACTTTCTGTGGAAATTTAGAGCACAGAATATTTTTGTCAAATACTGGAAATATAAAATATTAAATGGAGGATTTTTTTATTTAATTGTTTTTCCAGCCTTTTTGAATTTTATATGAGAGCTAACAAATAAAAAGAGAATAATAAACCATAGATTACATGCCGAGTGCCTTTTAAATGTTCCCAATCCGATACAAGTAAAAGTCAGAATATAAAAGGCCTGCCTTTATTCACAGTCATTATTATCTTAAAATCCCAATATTTAAAGGCGTGCCATCTTTTCAAACTTTTAAGGGCATATTTGGAATAGAAAATGCTCAAATGGCACCTCTTATCATGTTTTTCATCTTAAATGCCAAATAAGGCTGCTAGTAAAATACTGTCTGTCCCTCCAAGTTAGAGAAGTCTCGCTACTGTTTTAGGTTTATTTTCCTCCTTTACCTGTGGCTTGTAATGGCTAAGCGCTCTAATGAGTGATAACTACAATCTAACAAATGTGTCTAGCATGGGAAAGCATAGCCATAAATGACAAGATGAGGCAATGAAATCTGAAATACATGACCTTAAGACATGAATTATGTATGTCAAACAACTAGACAAATACAACAAAAAAAAATATCAAAGACTGGACTTTGTGTTTGTTCAGTTTAGTCAACAAGATATCAACTTGGGGGTCAGTTCGTCTTGTAAGTGTTTGGAAATAGGGTGTCTATTAGCCTTCAGATGAGTATTCATTGTGTTTAAATGTGTTGTTGTAACTGTGGTGGCGGTTATGACAGGCTGAGAAAGAACAGTGTGAACTGTAGCCTAATGGTCTTGGCAGTGGAGCTGCTCAACAGATGGACTAGTGCTGACTGGCTTGTTGTGATTTCTTCAGATATATTTTCACATGCGGGCTCAGACCTTTTGCAGTAATGTCTACCACAGGCTTTCCAAACGAAGGGGCTTGTTCCTGAAAGTGCCTTTCATTTGTGTGCTTACCTATGAAGAATTTGCATACCTAACTGTCAATAACACCTGCAAAGTGGAATTAGGAATTATACCTTTGGGGATCCTGACTTCCCAAACATTAATTAATAAAAGGATAAAAAGAAAAAGCTTTTATCATTCCTCTTGTAAACTAAAGAGGGATTCAATAAATTGAAGGTTGAAACTTTTTAACAATACAATGCCATAGTTATTTACTCACCATGTTATTCCAAACAAATGTTTGTATGCATTTTCTTATCTTTGCAACCACAATGAATAGGACTAGAACTTTCAAGCTTCAAAAAGGATACAAAAGAACCATAAAGGTGGTCCAAATACTACTGTGCTTCATGGAAAATCTTTTCCTTCAATAGGCTGTTAACTTGAGAACTTCTACAACCAGATTATTGAGTCAGTGAGTTGAAACTGAACTGGATCAGTCAAAGGGCTTTGACACACCAGGCTGATGGTCAGGCTCACGTCAGTGGCAGTTTGCCCGATTCAGCATGTTGAATCAGCGTCGGGGCTGTTGGTGAGAGTTTATTGGCTATTCAGTTTAGTGAATAAGTCAGTGCACGAGAATAAAACGAAGCCCTAGTTTCTGACAGATTCTGATATCTGCTAATATAAACTGTTATTTCCTTACATGCAGGTGCAGAATGCTTGTTAGTTGGTAGTTGGCTGTAGTCTTTGCAGTGTGCTCAAGCGCAGCTTTTTGGCCCAGACGCAGCAGACACGAGGTGACAACACAGTCGGCTTTCGTCTCTGATTCTGACTTGGTGTATCACGGCTTAAATAATTAGAATGAATATTCCATTTTTTTAGATGAACTGATTCTTTGACTAGATTAGATTTAGAACTCTCAAACAGGGAATTAGGTCCCATTTACACTAGTGCATTTTTGTTTTTAAACGCATAACTTTTGCTACGGTTACGGCTGTCGTTTACACTACTCCGCCGTTTTCAAACGCTCAAAAACTGAGACTTTTGAAAATGCTGCATAGTCAGTTTTAGTTTGAAAACGCATGTAAACAATAACATGGACAACGAACTGCAATCTTTGCTGGCTTTGTTAAGCAGCCATTGTGCAGTTAAACTCAGCATTTTTTTAAATACTGCAGCCACTGTACCTACATGCGCAAGAGGCAACTGTTTACACTTGTATATGCTTGCCCAGTGTGCATGAACGGTCATGTGACATCCGTTTTCAGATGTATTGTGATTTCAGTTTTCAGTGTAGTGTAGACAGAAATTGTTTCTGAAACGCTGTGGAAAAGCCAGTGTAGATGAGGATGGTTTTTATTTTTAAAGCGCCTTTTTAAAACGAAAACGCACTAGTGTAAAGCTGCGCACACACTTAACGATTGTAAGGCCAATTATGAATGTTAATTAATACTTATGACTGTTTGCACTCAAACGCGTCCAGTCAGAGACAGTTGCGTTCAGTCTGCGATTACAGTCGGTGTTCAATTCCATGTGCAAGTATATAAATCTGCTTCAGTCGCAGGAAAAAATCGCTGTATGTTGAGCACAGTCTTAGAATGTTTTAACAGTTCGATAAATGTATGCCCGGCTTAATCATGAACTAATCAAGGGCATGTATCATGAACTTCAGTGAATAACCACTTAAACTTTGGTCTGTTCCTTACAAAAATATAACATATGGCTTCAAAAGACAGTGTATGAGTACGGACAGCTTACGATACTGTTTAGCATTCTTTTTGAAACCTGAAAGCTCCAATCCCAATTAATTGCAACTGTATGGAAAAGAGTAAATTGGACTTTCTGCGAAATTTCTCCTATTTCGCTCCATGAAAGAAAATCATACAAGTTTGGAACAACATGAATTAATGGGAGAACTGCTCCTTTAAAAAAGGTATTAGCGGAAATGTGAGGTTATAAGTAGTACATTCAAATCTCTGGCTAATTAGCGTTGTGTGCTGATATATGTTTTAGGCACATTCAGGAAGTCTGTCTAGAACATGCTTTTACTCTACGTGGCTCCACAGAGAGGTTACCCTGAAGCACTGTTCGATGAACTTTGCTCATATCTGGAACATCCTGTGTTGGGAATCCAGCTTGATCATCGACCAGTGCTCCTGGATAGGCTCTGTTTAAAACCTGGGCTGTGTCCAGCCTGACGGGGATAGGGGCTGAGATAGGGTGGGGGCGGGGTTTTGTGAGGTTGCGGGGAGGCACGTGCTGTACTTGCTTTCCTTACTTGAGCCCTCCAGCGGGGACGGTGTGGCACTTCTTGTGCTCCAGGAGCTGCTCGGGTGTCTTCATGAACTTGTGGCAGATGTCGCACTCAAACATGCGTGTGATCAGGTGGATCTGTAGGTGCCGCTCGTACATGGGCCGAGTTTTACACACAAAGTTGCAGAAGACGCATTCAAAGCCTGTGGGATTATAGAAAGGAAGAGAGACACAAATGGCATGCTATTATCATCTCTATACATTATCTTATATTGTGTTAGCAAGAGTTGATTATAAAGATATATTATATATATATATATATATATATATATATATATATATATATATATATATATATATATATATATATATATATATATAAAGATCTATATTTTCTACATCTACAATATCATAAAGTTTAGGGTCAAAACAATTTTTAAATGTTTTTGAAAGACGTGTTCCTAATGCTCACCAAGGCTGAATTTATTTGATCAAAAGTACAGTAAAACAATTCTATAAAATATTATTACAATTTAAAATGACAGTCTTCTATTTTAATATATTTTAAAATGTAATTTATTCCTGTGATGGTAAAGCTGAATTTTCTGGAGCATCATTACTCCAGTCTTCAGTATCACATGATCTATCAGAAATTATTTTAATATGCTGATTTGGTGCTTTAAGACACATTTCTTATTATTATCAATGTTGAAAACAGTTGTGCTGATTAATATTTTAGTGGAAACCGAGATACATTTTTCTTTGATGAAGAGAAATTTCAAAAGAACAGATTTTTTTTTTTTTTTTTTGTAATAGTAATGCTTGATTGAAACATTTGATCAATTCAGTGTGTCCTTGCTTGAAAAAAAAACAAAAAACATACTGAACCCAAACTTTTAAAGGTGCCATCGAATTGAAAATATAATTTACCTCAGCATAGTTGAATAACAAGAGTTCAGTACATGGAAATACAGTGAGTCTCAAACACCATTGTTTCCTCCTTCTTATATAAATCTCATTTGTTTAAAAGACCTCTGAAGAACAGGCGAATCTCAACATAATACTGACTGTTACATAACAGTCGGGATCATTAATATGTACGCCCCCAATATTTGCATATGCCAGCCCATGATCGAGGCATTAGACAAGGGCAGCTAGTAACATCTGGATCTGAGCACAGCTGAATCAACAGACTAGGTAAGCAAGCAAGGACAACAGCGAAAAATGGCAGATGGAGCGATAATAACTGACATGATCCATGATATCATGATATTTTTAGTGATATTTGTAAATTGTCTTTCTAAATGTTTCGTTAGCATGTTGCTAATGTACTATTAAAAGTGGTTAAAGTTACCATCGTTTCTTACTGTATTCACGGAGACAAGACTGTCGTTATTTCCATTTTTTAAACACTTGCAGTCTGTATAATGCATAAACACAACTTCATATAAATCTCTCCAACAGTGTGTAATGTTAGCTTTAGCCATGAAGCACTATCAAACTCATTCAGAATCAAATGTAAACATCCAAATAAATACCATACTTACGTGATTAGACATGTTGCATGACAAACACTTTGTAAAGATCCATTTTGAGGGTTAAATTAGCTGTTTGAACTTTGTTTATGCACTGTTTAAGGCAAATGCAAGCTCCGTGGGCGGGGAGCGTGAGCATTTAAAGGGCTCATATTTAATGATGCCCCAAAATAGGCAGTTAAAAAAAATTCATAAAAAAACATCTATGGGGTATTTTAAGCTGAAACTTCACAGACACATTCAGGGGACTCCTTAGACTTATATTACATTTCGTAAAAAAAAAACAATATACTGCAATAAAGTGATTAGTAATCAGCTTGTCAGGTGATTTCAAAATGGCGGCCATCATGAGGCGACTAAAGTGCACATCATTTTAAACATTTTTCAGAATACCTTTTAATTTTTTTGATCTGTAAAACATTTTTGATGATGGAAACATGCCTGAGATCATCTTTAATTAGTTCTGGGATGAAATGAATAGGCCTATGTGTAACTCACCTTTCTCTGCTTTTTCCTCTGTTCCTGGGCCTGAGCTTGATTGGCTGCCCACAGAAGAAGGCGGAGCCAAGAGGCTTTTTAGTTCTTCGTTACCTTGGGCAACATCTCCACCTTCAGAGCTGTTGAGGGAGTCACTGAGGGCTGAGAGAGAGGAGGAAGTGCTCTTGGTCTCACTGAGAGGGCTTCTGGAATTGATACCTGTGTGGGATGAAAAAAAAAAAAAAGATATTGAGGGTCACTTCCTGAATATAAGACAAACTCCGTATTTGAATGACATGATGGTATCAAAGACTCGGCTTAGCTTAAGCCATCAGAGAATTAGGCGGGAACATCTTTCAGCGCTCAAGGTTTGATAATGAATTCTGTAATGAGTAAAGCAAAAGGCAGAAAAATCCTGCAATTGATCGAGATCCACCCAGTGAGTGAATATGTATGCCTAGAGCAGTGCGGTATTAAGCCTTATAAGTCAGGGGAGGTGGGCTCTCTTCCCTAAGAGGCACTCTTGCGGGTTTAGCCTGACTTCTGTATCCAAGCAGCCAGAACACTCAAGCCTGCGCTCTTATTGATCTACGCTGTGCCTGAGAGCAGCAGGGGAGGGGGGCTGCCTAGGTCAGGCCGCCACAGCTAAGATGGCGGGAGCATCTCAGGCCATGGCTCTCCCCTAGGGCCCTCAGAGCTCACGAAATGGCCGATACCAGCTCGCACACGCGCTTCGCTTGCATGTTAAGACTTCCGTTCTTTTGAAGGAACACATTCGGAATACAGAGTAGGTGGTCATGTTTAATCTTTTGTCAGCTGCAGTGACATCTTTGAATACAGATGTGCTGTGTGACTTGTATGCGTTATGAGGAGCAGGACTTCATCTCTATAAGGCTACTGTAAGCTGCGGACATTGCTCGAAATACCACAACAAATTAGTGTCTGGGCTTAGCTGAACACCTGCAGTGTAAAGCAAAGCATGTGGATGTGCCAGGCGGGCACCCTGGTGACAGCCGCAACTCTCGACCACCTTCCTAAGCAGGAGACAAAGAAGTGCAGGCTGGTAGGCGCTGACCTGAGGTCAGCCAATCTGCAGCAAGAGGTGTCTCTGGCAGGGCGCTAAATCACAGTTGACAAACCAACTTGTTCTTTTTCTGTCACTCTCTGATCTCACTGTCTTGCCTTTTACTCAAGCTCCGTGGCGTGAGGGTGAGTGTGGGAGACATGGCGGCGTTGGGCTACTTGGATGGTTAGTTGTGAGTGACTAGGGCTATCGATTTTTCAGCCTCCTTGAGTCTAATAACACCAGGCCTCACAGTTAGATATAAACTCACACACCCACTCAAATGCGAACCCTCAGTTGGGTTCATGACCGAATAAAAACTAACCCCATGCAGAAACCTGATGATTGAGGTGTTTGTCTGCAATAACCCTGGTGATTTTCTGTGTCAACAACATCCACCCAGTGATTCAGACCTTAAAGGGGGGGTATAAAGCTATTTCATGCATTCTGATTTATTTACACTGTTAAAGAGTTGGATTCTCACGCTAAACATGGCCAAAGTTTCAAAACACAAGATGGACGTATGACTGAGTATTTCTGTGCCAAAAATACAAATTTCGGGATCTTTTTTTCAATTATGGGGCTGTGTGACTTGCCTGGCAAGGCCAGACTGATATATCTTCTACAGTATCTTCTACAGTCTGTCCGTACCGTGCAATCAGATTCGTTTATTTCAGTCATTCTAGTGCGGCGAAAGTCCTTCCATATCAACAAAGATTGCATACGGGAGACCCGAGAGTTTGTTCTATTCAGCCGTGAATTCAGTTTTAAATGAACAAAAACGCAATTTACATATGAAAATGAAAGTACACGGCAGAAAAACATACGGAGAACATCAGCTTCCATTTCTGCTCTGTCAGCCACAAGACCATGCTGAACACTATGAAATCAGAAACGGTGAGAGAATTGTGTTTAGAAAGTTTTCCATCTTCAAACCAAACTTAGGTCTTCTTCAGCCGACAAAGTTTAAATCCCATCTAGCTAGCGCACTTCTCATAATGTTTATGCATTAGGTCAGTAGGTGGACAGTAGGTGGTCTTTTGTGGTGGCTCGAACACATTCGACCACATGAGCATTTACACTACAAAAGCAATACAGTCGAAGGCATTTTCAACTACTTCTGGAAGTGGTCAAAAGTGGACAAGCTTAAAACATTTTAGACCCCGTTTACACCTGTATTTAAAGTCGTCCACTTGTGATCGGGTTTACAAAAATGCTTCTTAATACCAGCTGTAAACAGGGCCAAAGGTTCACAAAACAGTCTAAAACCTGCTTCTAGCTTAACAGTTTGAAACAGACTCACTCACTAGTGAATCATTCAAAGAAAAAAAAAAGACATTTGGCTCCAAAATAATTTTATTTTAGGAACCTATGACTCTCTTGTCATTTTTTAGTCAGAAGTCCTGCACTCAGAACTTACCTAGTTACAACTTCAGCAGTATCATTTTGAGTTTCAAAAGAAAACTGCAAATATTATGATGTACTAGTGCCAAGGATTAAAACAAGATCAGAGGGAATGTTAAACACCCTGATGAAAAGAACGGGCTGGTTTATACTGGTTAGATGCTGGTCTAACTGGAGAACCAGCAGTGGCAATATGTTCACTAGCAAAACTGGTTAACCAGCATGGACTTTCTGGAAAAGATGGTTGACCAAGATAGTCATTCAAGTTGAGCTATTTGAGATCCCTGGTGTACAAACCAGCATCCAAAACACATGATTTCAACAGGTAATGTCTAAAATGTAAGAATAGTGAGATCTTACCTGCGTGCCCTGCACTGATGTGAGCTTTCATCTCGGCCTCGTCCACACCCACATACTCACAGGTGCTACAGCAGAGAGAGAACATCCACTGCTCTTTGTCCACATGAAGAGACATATGACTAACAAACTGAGCGTTAAACTCTGTTTGGAAGCCACAGACGTGGCAGCTATAGTAGTAGGGGCAGTTTTTGAGCTCTGGGCCATCGTTGGTAACAGCAGTAACAATCTGCTCAGCATCTGTGTTCACCAGTTTGACTGAGTGGATGGTGAGGTGCTGGTTGAGGTTGGCTCGGCACTTAGCCGCGTATGGACACAAATGACACTTATACTTCCTCTCTTCTGCAGAAACAAACAAAAGGGCACTTATAAAGCAAACAGACAGATAGATTGTGTTTATTATGTTGATAGATGATGTTTATAAGGTGTCCCTATTCTAAGATCAGAAGATCTCTACTCTTGAGGTTCACCACCCCTACAGGACTTTATATTTATTTATTTGTTTTGTAGTCCAGACTGAGATGTATTTGGATGGACCGTGATCAGACTGCTCATTGATGCTCCTCGGGGACCTGCGGGATGCGATTGTTCAAGGATCAGGCAAGGCTGGTCATGGTTGTGCTGTGCTCCAGGGGAGCTTAGAGCTCAGAGAGACTTCTTTATAGCTTAGTAATTACTTGGGTACTTTTCCCACCAGGACTAATCAGTAGCCTAATCTCTTTAAAGGAAGGGTAATCTAGTCCAGTGAACCTTATTTACTTACCTACAGCATTACTCATTCTAATGACAACATACAGCGTTGTTGGACATGTATGTGAAATGTGAAAATATAACATTCAACAAAGCTTGATTTTCAGCTAACTGTTGTTGTAAACCAGTAAACTTGTAAAGGCTGTTAGCCAAGTAAGTTAACGCTGTAGATGTGATTACAAACATATGTTTAAATGTATTAAAATGGTCAATTGCTCACAGTGCAAGTTCTGCTGAAAACAGAAGATGGTGGACCAGAAAAATGTAGCTGGTAAAGTTGGTTAACAAGCCTAGCCAAACTGGCTGAACATTGTTTTCAAGCATGAATTCTCACCTGTGTGTAAGGAGAGATGCCTGGAGAGAGTCTGTTGGCGACCAAAAACTTTGCCACATACAGGGCAGGGAAAGAGCTGTTCATTGAGTCTCCATTGGGCGAGTCCATTTCCTGGCTCACTACTCACCTTGTCTGGATCTGCATACATTAAAAAAAATCAGATAAAAGAGTTAGTTCTGGTTCTCAAATCTAGTCCAACAGCACTGGGATGTTTCACTGTTTGTATCGCTCTGCTTGTCTGCGCTCCCTGTGTTCCAGATCAAACTACTGCTCTTGTGATACTTCTTAAGTGATTCATTTTGTCATTCTAGTTTGAAATCTTGCAATGTTTTGGCTAAAATTGCTCAAGACATTATAGCTGTGATTGCTCCAGACATGCTTGAGATCACAATATTGAATTCCTTAGATGAATTTGTCTGAAATTCTTGAAATGTCCTACTCTTGTGAGACATGGGGACTACTAATTGCAGGTACAACCGAGAAACCAAGAGACATGGAGGTTGGCAAGAGGTCAGTGTGTGTTCTGCCACTGTGTTGGATAATATGTTGATGAGTCTATACATCCAGATCAGGGAGCCAACAAGGTGTTTTTTTTATCTTGACATTGGACTGTGTGCTCCTTTTTCACCTTTCATTAGAAGAGCAAGAGAGGGGGAGAAAGAGCGAGAAAACGAGAGAGAGAGAGAGACAGAGAGAGAGCATGCCACACAAGTGGAGGAGACCAGCTGAATTAACCTTCTGATGAAGGTGGTTGGCTCGGCGTCAAATTAAAATGCAGCGCCACGCCTTTTCTCTCTTCAGAAGGAAGGAGGGAGAGAGAGATAAATAAATGAATAGATAAATAAATATATAAACCGAAGAGAAATTCCGTCATCATGCAACACAGCCCCTTCAAATGAATGTCTGGTGCAATATGAACGCCTGGCCATTTTTCTGTACGGAATATGAGACAGAGAGGATGCCAAATGTTAAGCAATGTTTCTTTACAAGCCGAAACAGAACAGAAATATGTATACTTATTTTAAAAAGTCTGCGATTTACATCAGAAAAGGTCTTTAATCATCAAGGCATTCAGAGATACATGTTTTGGGTTTGTAGGTCATATCAATGACTCAAGGGTTTTTTATTAGTAATGCATGTACCGCAGCATTCTGATCCATTCAATAAACATGCAATGGGCTTTTTGGATATGCAGCGGGTGTGTGCCCGTCCCTTTGGACTTGTGGTTTGCTCATAAATAGGCACATTTTTTACAAATGCTGTCATAAGCAATGCAGCCTCAGGATTGATGGGGGCATGGCGAGGAAAAGGGGGGCAAGTGGTTGGGGAGAAACAGCATTTTTTTGGCATATCAGAGAGGATTTAATGGTGGCAATTAAAGAGCAGATGCACTGGCCTTGGACGCAAGACCTAAAGGACATTTTCATGGGGCTGCTCGTATCTGCCAGAGACCAAACCAAAAGTCCTGACGGGAATAGTGTCTCAAAGTGGTCCAATGGGAAGGCTTGTCTGACTTGTCGGCACGTTTGCTCAAGAAGTCAGAGGGAATGATGCTGAAAGAGCCCCTTTACTTCTTACAACGATCTTGGTTGAAAGATGCGTCTGAGATAAATATAGATCTACAGGGCAATCTAATGTCATTGTGTCAATTTCATTGTTATCATGGACAGAGATGCCATGGTTTATATTGGTCCTAGAGCACCCATTAATACTAATGTAAGCCATCTATCCTGTGTTAAGTTCTGAAATCCATCATTATTTTCAAAGACATAAGGATAAATGATGTCCTTGCTTGCCTGCTCGATTTTACTGCTGATGTATTACTTACCTCTGAAAAAGAAGGCACATTACTTCACTTTTAAGCCAACAAGGGAAAATAGGAAAATTATGTCCCAGAAGAAACGTTTATGGCTCAGACACTACTCTTTCATAGAAGTTCTCAGTTATGTTTTAAATAAATAACAACTTTGTCTGTTTCTTTTAAAATTCCTTAGGTGAAATAAAAACGGATACAATTGAGACAATTGTTGATATACAGTAAAAGTATAACAGTAAAAGCATAGAACGGGAAGTTAGACATCCCAGTCTGCAGGAAGTGCCGATCAACAATAAGTTGTACAGTCACTTTTGTACAGTAATGGTAATAAGCTCGCTCTCTCTCTGCCTCCCTATGCTCGTGTTTTCAGTGTGAGTAATACGCTTTATTCCGAACATCACATGAACAAAGAGGAAAACAGGTCTCAATGCATCCACTTGTGAAAGTGTAAACGGCAGTACCAACTGACAGTGATATCTATGGACTTTTAAGGTAATCAGCTAACCTAGGTAGTTATTTTTATTGTTGGCCTTTTATTTGATTTATAAACAAATCAGAGAAGTAGACTTTAAATTTACCATTTGGTCTCCATTTAATTTCCCTGCTGAAAGAGAGAAATTAAATCTCTCTTTAAGAGATGTCTTCTTTTTTTTTCTTGGTGTGCTGAGCAGTAAACCATCTTTTTCTCATTTGAAAGTTAAAAGAGTTGAAAGAGTTCACCCAAAAATTATAAAAAATTCTCTCATCATTTACTCAGGCTCATGTCATTCCAAACCTAAATGACTTTCTTTTTCTGCAGAACACAAAAGAAGGTATTTTGAAAAAATGAACAATCCAATCAACAGTGGTCACAGATATTTTTCAGTATATCTTCTTTTGTGTTCCAAGAATGGAAGAACGTCATACATGTTTGGAACAAAATGAAGGTTCCCGCACTGACCTGCACTGCATACGAGAAAACAGAATGGATAAAATAGAAAACAGTTATTTTAAATTACTTTTTGATCAGATAAATGTAGCTTTTGTGAGCATAAGAGATTCTCCAACACATTAAAAAATCTTAACAGATCCCAAACTTTTAAATGGTAGTGTATTTTGACAAATGTCAGGGTCTAATCAACACTGTTCACAAATATTTTTCACCATATCTTCTTTTATGTTCCACGAATGGAAACAAAAATTTTGATGTTACAATAGAATTTTAATTTTTGCATAATTTATACTCTACCCCAAAGCACCATCTCCTTACACCTCTGACACCTTTGAGCACTTGTTGATATCAAACTTAATATTACTGGATGATGTTTTGACCATATTTCAATCTTAAAGATTCAACTTGATTAGTATTGCCACACTACCAGCATGAATTAGCATCGCTAAACCGCATAATTAAATAACGATGCCATGTGTGTGCCGTCTCCCAGCCGTCCCCCGCGCTGACCTGCACTGCATAAGAGCTTTAATTAAAACTACAGTGGGTGTTTTGCCCTCTGCTTCAATCTATGAGCGAGTTTAGAAAAGGCAGCACACAATCAGACACAGGGCACTGAATCAGCCTCGTCACCCCGGGGCCCACGGTTCCACTGAATCACACCGCTCATATGAACCTGTGTGTCTGACTCACGTCCCACCAAGAGGCAGTGCGGCGTGATGTGGTGCTGACAGCTCTGGTGTGACACAGAGCCTGGGGACTGCCAGGGAAAAGATGGCACCTTCCCACAATGCCTCAGTGGGGGGACATGAGCGAACGAATGCCTGTGCAATGCATATGACTCTCACCTAATACATTCTTAATCTCTCTCCCTCCTTCCCTGTTGAAAAGACCAGCATTGCTGGGAACCAATATATGTTTTTGGAACAAGGGTGACAACCAGACTTCTTAACAAGCTTAAAGGATTAGTTCCCCCAAAAATGATAATCGTCATTTATTCACGTTCATTTCTTTAAAAACCTGTATGACTTTCTTTTATTCTTCAGAAAACAAAGATACCTTACCGTTTAAAAGTTTGGGGTCAGTAAGACTTTTTTTTTTTTTTTTTTTAATGAATACTTTTATTTAGCAAGGATGCATTAAATTGATCTTAAGTGACAGTAAAAGCATTTTTAATGTTACAAAGTATTCTATTTCAAATAAACACTGTTCTTTCTGTTTTTTGTTTTTTTATTTTTTTATTTTTGAGCAAATAATTGCAATCTTAGTGAACATAAGAGACTAATTTCAAAAGAATTTTAAAAATCATAAAGATACAGAACTTTAAAGAATGCTTTAAAGAATTTTTCAGAGATTTTTGTCCATATAATGAAAGTCAGTGGGGTCCAAATTGTTGTTTTGGACATTCTTTAAAGTATCTTCTTTTATGTTCTGGGTGAGTAAATGATAATATAATTTTTGGGGGTGAACTATCCAGCTTGTTGCTTGTTCAGCCAGCTGGATGCAGGTTAGCAATGTTTGGGGTCAAATGTACAGAATTCATGACCCTGAAACAAAAAAAATGAAGGCATTGACGCATAATTGAGACACTAGAGTATCTACATCAATGCCTTGAAGTGGTTAATTGTTTAATTAGTGTTATTAGAGAGAGATGAGACAGCCTCCGCAGTGATGCTGAAGATGACTTGGGGCAAGAGTCGAGGATAGAAGAGTATTCTTACACACAAACACACACACATATATGTGGTTTACGGGGACTCTCCATAGACGTAATGGTTTTTATACTGTAAAAACTGTATATTCTATCCCCTAACACTCCTAAACCTACCCATCACAGGAAATTGTCTGCATTTTTTGAATAATAATACAAAAAAAATACAGTTTAGTATGTTTTAAGCCATTTGGTTACAAGGACACAGGAACCATGTTTACGTTGTAATACCCATGTCATTATACACATTTATGTCCTCATAAACCATTTATACAAGAACACACACACAAAATGAAACAGACCCAATGAAGTTAAGTATGATAATGCAAATTAAGTACAAAAAAAAAAAAAAGAAAGAAATTAAGACGTAAAAGCAGACAATGATGTTCATCTGATGCATATAAGTGCAACATAAAGGCCATTTTTATACAAAAGCTATCAAATTGGCAATACAGACACACGCAAATAAACACTGATTAAGTTTCTCTTTGGCATAAATACAAAACTATTTTAGAGCAATTCATTATTTTTCAACCACTGATTATGCTGTTAAAAATAAAAAATTAGAGCTCTTTGTCTTAACTAAGGAGTAGGAGTTACTACCCACACCAGGTCATAAGGTGTTATACACTTAGCAATGAAAACGCCAAAGAAAGATGGAGTAACAGAAAGAATTATAAGGAGAAAGAGAGATGAAAAAAGATAGGCAAAGGTCCCGGCCGCTCTTATGTGATTTGTGTACGTCTGCTTTGTGTCTGCGCGTAAGAATGAACGCATGTCTGAGTGTGTAGTGAATTAACTTTCACGCACCCTGGACACGAAAAACCCAATCATTTTTTCATTAACTGGTGTAGGGAATCGGGCCAGGCGAGCGCAAACTAATTACCCTTTGCCAGAGGGGCCAGTAGAGGGAGGCAGGGAGTGCCAGCTGCCCAGTGCAGCGGTCTCAAAGCTGGGTGGGAGCACGAGGGGCCTCTGTAGCCTCGCATTAGATGAGAGGGGTGGCTTACGTGCATAGATCTATGTAGATGTGAGCAAGGTCCAAAATGAAAACCAAATCCACATAAAAATGACTTGTTAGTGGGCAGTAGCTTTGAAATAAACATAATAGCCTAATGGCCTACATTAAATTGTAAAAACCAGTGATGCCAGATACATACAAATATTCACTAAAAACAATGGGGATAATGGTCAGTGGAAAGAATTATTGGAGAGTTTTTCTCCACTCTCCAGATGTTCATCGCAACATATATGTTGAATATTCTTAACACTAACGCAACAAAACATATTAGGTAAAAACATCATATGACATGCGCCCTACATTGTCATTGTGGCAAGCAGGGTGGAGCCGAGAGCCATGGGAACGGAGCGAGACCAGCGGCGCGTGTGTTAATGAGCGTCGCCTGCACGGCACACCGGTCTCGAGTCCCACGGAGGAGCTCCAGAAGGAGGAGTGATGACAGTGGAAGACAAGAGAAGACCAGGACTTGATATTGTTGTTTTGTGTTAGTTTATGTGGCAGTCATCCGTGAGGGTACTTTTGTTTTTTGTTTATGTTTAAATATGCATAGGGAACACTAAAAAAATAATAGCACTCTCATAGGGACAAAAACTAATAAATAAAAAAAGAAACAATGAAATGTACAGTTTCATGGACAGTAGGAAATATTTATGATCGGTTACTAGGTGTGTCGATTATGGACGCTGAATACGAGTACGGTAATGGTCTTGGCTGGTGCGGAGGAGAGGTTCTTACCTTGCTGGGCAACCCTGCTTGAAGATCCGGCTTCAGCTGGGGAAGAGCTCTTGGAGCGCGTGCTGAAAGGTGATTGTCTAAAGCGGTCGTCTAGGAAAGGGCTGGAAAATCAAAAAAGCTACCATTAGATTCACTAAATGCGAGAAGCTAAATTCTGTAAGCATATCAGGCGCACAACAGTAAACCTACCTGTGTATACCGAATGATGCATTGTCTTTGTTTTCATTTGCTTTACTTACTTTTTCTGAAAAAGAAAAACACAATGGAATTAAAGAGAATCATTTTTGTAATGTTGTACTTACAAAAATCATTTACCACTAGTCAGTGTAAATATATGTTTTTTTTTTTTTGTTTGTTAATAGAACAATTGATTAATAAAACTGACCAATAATCCATCCCTGATGAAAAAAAAAAAATTATATATATATATATATATATATATATATATATATATATATATATATATATATATATATATATATAATCGGTGGTCTCCAGCATACATTGTGTTTTGCACACTGGTCCTTTTGCTGGTAGACCAACATCCAGTTTCACCAATAGTGCTATAAAATAGTTTTTTCCCCTTTAAAATGTATAATTTTGAAATTCTCATTTTCCAGTAAAAATAGAAACATTTTCAAAACAAGATATATTACTTGAAATTGAATAAATATATTCAGAGAATATAAATTGAATTCTCATTTAAAACTGTTTTTCTTGCTTTAAGAACAAATCTAACAAAATTTAGTGGGGTTTAAAAAAAATATTTCCCATTGAGGCAATATTACAAGAAATATTAACAAATTTCAATTAATATTAGAATTCAATAAATTTAAGATATATTATATGAAAAGAGGTCTTAATATATTACACAATTTTACTTTATACAAATGTATTTTGTTTTAAGGATGTTTGAATATGCATGCTGATTAAAGACAGTCTTTTCAGCAGGGATTGCAGTGGTTATATTTTTAAAATCATGTTTTGCAAAACTGCATTTAAAATATAAAAAAACAGAGGGCAAAAGGGAACAGTATCTTATGTCTGTCTGTCTATCTGCCTGTCTTTCTCTCTTCTGGTGGTCTGGTAATGACCTTGCTCCCTGGGTGGCACTTCCTAAGCCCCCTCTCCCTGACACCCTCTCGGTCACACGGCTCACAGAGGATGGAAGGGCTCTCTGCGTTGCCATGACGATGCTGCACAGGAGCAAGAGGGAGAGAGAGAGAGAGAAAGAGAGAGACAAGGGAAGTGTGTGCAACCGAGTGTGCTTGAGCCAGAATGTTTGAGAACAATCTGAGGGAGTCGAGGGTTGAGGGGTTATACATACACACTGTGCAGCTACACACCACTCCCATGAGGTAGGGGGGAGTTGGGAGGGTGCGAATGGCGTGAGTGTGAGGTATGGGTGTGTGTATGTATATATATGTACATATATATATATATATATATATATATATATATATATACATATGTGTGTGTGTGTGTGTGTGTGTGTGTGTGTGGAGGGGGGCTTTGTGATCGGCTTCCGAGGTGCTAGATGGCATTTAAAAAGAGCCGTAGCTGGCAGCGAGGAGCACTGGGGGCAGGTTTGTCTCTGCTAATCCCCAGAACGCTCTTGGAAGAAAAGCTCAATCCTGCCATCATTTAACACCACAAATATCCCTCCACTCTCTAGTGTGTCAGTGCAGCAATCACGATGAAGAAGAAAACATGAAGACTGTCGCTGCAGAAAGCTCTTTTTTTTTAAAACGGACAGTCCACCCTGTTTCTTCTTTTATAGAGACTTACCAGACAGTTTGAAAAGCAGCTCAGAGGCCATTTTGACTGATATGTCCTGGGAGAAGAGGTCATTTTGGGGGCGGGGCAAAGGATCTGGGAGGTTGACCATTGGTTCCTTCTTCTCACATGCCCCTGAAGTGCTGAAACCCAGCAGATGAGAGGAGGGTGGGGCCAATTCTAGGGGCGGGTCCACTTCCATAGGCTCCGCCTTCACTATGACGTTCTGGATGCAAGCGTCTTTGTTATTCTCTGAAAACACAAATTAAAATCAATGTTATTCCATTTGCAAATGACCATAATAACACTGATCTAATTAGCAGTTCATGGGATTTCAACAAATAAAATTGTTGAACTTCAGCTTCAGGCAAAGATTTAAAGTAATGAAAGCTTTTGGCAGAAGTGGCCAGAACAAGGAGTATATTTGGCAACAGCATCAATGGTACGGAGTGGTGCCATTTGCACATGTGATAGTCAGTGGCAGTCCTGAGGCAAGATCAGGCATAAGGTGCTCGGATGCCTCTGGATGCTTCTTGGAAAAATTTACCACTAAGGTCACAAGTCATTTTGAGTCATTTTGCAGCAGATCCACCACAGGTGATAATTTTTTATTTATTTTACATTAAAAAAAAATTACAGTAACGTTGTTTGCTACCAGTAAAATCACAGAAGAAGAAGAGACGATTGTTCGATGTTTACATGTAATCTAAAAGTTTCACAGTTTAATAAAAAAAACGTTCTGTACCGAACCGTGACTTGAAAACCAAGGTACGTACTGAACTGTCATGTTAGTGTACCATTACACCCCCACTACACTACCGTTAAAACCTTTCTGTTTTCTATTGTAATTTATTTTAAGATGTAATTTTTCCAGTGATGGCAAAGCTGGTTTTTCAGCAGCCATTACTCCAGTCTTCACTGTCACATGATCCTTCAGAAATCATTATAATATGCTGATTTGGAACTCAAGAAACATCTCTTATTATAATAACTGTTGAAAATAGATGCTTAACATTAGAATGCATAAAGTGGGTAAAATATATAAATATATATATATATTTACATATTTTATCAATAATAACATTTATTTGAAATTCCATGAATTTTTCAAAAACTTGTTTCTGACCCTGATCAATGTCATTTTCACATTTCTTGGTTATAGGATGGGAAATATTTAATTTTTTTTATTACTACCCAAAGAATGCATTCCATGTGGAATTTTGACTCAACGCAGTATTTTTGGATAAATTTTTTTGCAATAATAATATTTATTTGTTTTCTTTTTTGCTCTGAGGCAAATTCTTGACACCAACACTGTATCTGAATACGTATATATCTCCGTACTAAATTGCAGGTTTTTAAATATTTTAAATATAAGGGAAGAATTCAAAAAATGTAGAAATTTATTTTATCTCACACACCCACATCTGTAGCAGAATCGAAAAAAAAAAAAAATCTTGCAAGCCACTAGAACTTGCTGAATCACTTAATAGCTTTAATACACAATATGAGGGAAGAACAAAACATTTAACTTAGTTAAGGTATGTATCTGACAAAATATTTGGCAAAAACGGAAAGCTACAGGTTTTATATATAAAAAGCTCACAGAAAAAAGCATACACTGACTACAACGATCAGTTATTAATTTTTCATTGGTTCTCTCATTTTTGCATGTGTTCATAATTTCTTTGTATACCTTTGTCATTGCGTTATGAAATATCAACCCAGTCCAGCCCAGTCTCATAGACATGCAGTGAAGGAAGGACCTGAGCCATAACTAGGCTCTCTTTAATTGGGCCAGTAAACACCCAGGCAATCACATAGCAATGTCCTGGTAATCACCCACAGTTTTTGCGTTGTGCAAAACCAAGAAGCAAGATTTTGTAACCTATAAGCCCCCTCGCCAAAGGAAGCACAGACATGAACTCACTGTCATGTGCAACATATTTAAATTTGAGCCTGGTTGTCCACTTTGTGACTCATTTGAGTTTTAAACTGCTACAGAGACAAGGGCATCATTGAGATAAGGCTTTTACCAAAGGCGGTTCAAACTGAAGCAGATGTCTATAATTTGGCTTAAAAAAGGGGGTTTGAAATCTGGTCGAAATGACTCAGAATGTTTTTTTTCTTACTCACTGCTCAAGGCTAAGCCAAAAACAAAGAGTACAACAAAACTCTTTCAAATACAATCAATTCCTTGTTTTTTGTTTTGTTTTTGTTTTTGTTTTTATAAAAAGGGGGACCAGAAAATACTTAGTGCCAGTCGAACAAATGGCAAAATTTGGCTGGATACCTGGAGCGTTTGTGTTTTGTTTTTGTGTCATAAAGTGTAGTGGTATAAAGCAGAACACGACAATAAGGGGTTGAACTTGACAGCATATTTACAAACTTCAAAAGGTTTCAAGAACTTTCTTCGGTTAGCCTAAAAAACACGCAAGCGCCACGACAGGACAAACAAGACAGACACTCAGTGAGCTCATAGGAACTCCACAGTTCATTTAATTAAAACCAGCTCTTGTAAACTCACTCAGCCTTTCTGATATAGAAAAACAAAGAGGTCTGCTCCCTGCATTCGAATCTGAGGGTAGAAAAACATTTAGCCTGTTTCTCTTATCAGATCAGACTTCTGACAGTATGTACAGCTGAGCAGTAGATGGCATATGCTTCTCAGGGGTGACCACGCTTGATCAGACAGCGGGGGGGCAGAGGGGGCGGAACCATACGAATTTTGTCTGGCCAGAGACGAGGGAGCAGGAGATTGTGGGTAGGCCGGGTGACCTCCACCCCTCCCGTTAACAGCGAGCGTTATTGGGCAGGGTCTGTCGGAGTGTTGTTGTCTGGCTCTGACCTAGATTATGTGCGAGTACAGTGTATGTTTACAGTGTCTGAGCGTGTGCAAGTGTGCGTATGCGTGTGTGTGTGTGTGGGGGGGGGGGGGGGGGGGTCAGTAGTGTGCCCAGGTGTCAGGAGCTGGAGGAGGCAAAGGCACACGGGGACACTGACAACCACTAGCCCGTTAATCCCTTAATAAAGTGCCTGGAGCCAGATTGAGGGCTGGGGTCATTTAGGGGACACGCAGTCTCACAACACACACACACACACACACACATCAATGCACTCTCGAATTGGGTTCAGTGACGTCAGTAACTGCTTTCAACTGCATTTGTACACATGTACATAGAAAGAGTGATGTAGGGAACGGGTCACTATGAGGAAGAGAGCACAACCCTAATCGTCACTTTTTTGAAAGCATCTAAAATAGCCAGTGTGTTAGATAAGCAAAATTATCATGAGTAAATACAGAAAGGAAACATACACTGAAAGCTCAGTGGTGCAGGGAGGTTAAACCGAGGTTGACCAGTGGCAACTATCTGTTTAGCCATCTGGTCTATCAAAGATTCCTGCCTGTTAAATCTCTCCTGTGAGCTCTGACAATCTTACACAAGTGCAGAAAACACAGACATGCCGATTCTATGGTAAAGTGGTTAGCGCATGTGCTACAGACCTGTTGAGTTTTGGTGCTTGCGTGTATTCCCCGGTAGTGACGTCAAAATGAAATTGGAGCAATGTTAAAACCTCCAAAACATATTCTCCAACTGTACCATGTCTCTTTTGGTTGCACGGGATGAGAATACATATTTATAATTTCTTGTGTCAAGAAAAAGTTGAAGTGTACAATACCCTGTTGAAAAAACATATGCTGATAAGGTATGTTTTGAAGCATGGCAGCTGGTTTGAGCTGGTTTATGATGGTCCTTAGTTGGTCATGAGCTGGTTTAAGCTGGTCCTGAGCCGGATCTAGTTGCTTAGATCCAGCTTAATGCCAGCACTTGACCAGGTTAAACAAGCTTAAACCAGTTTGTGACCAACTAAGGACCAGCTTAAACCAGTTGCCATGCTTCAAAACATACCTAACCAGCATATGCTGGTTTTTCAACAGAGTATACACTTGAATCCACACTAAAGGATGCTTTCCTGTCACATATCACACGTGCACTTCAATAAGTCAACAGAGTGTGGGTTAAGGTGTTTACATACCAGGCAAAATCAGGATAATGGGCAAAAATCTAGCTGAAAAATTAATCTGTTTATGCTTATGCTATTTATGACCTCACAGCGATAAAGGAAAATGGTTTAATGCATGTGGTTTAATGGTCTAAAGAATGTGTATCTAAATACACTCAATGATTTCCTGACTCTGACAATGAAAGGTGGGAGAAGGACAAATTGATACAAGCAGCCTAATATACTGTACCTGCTGCTGTCTGTGTCCTTAATGTTAATCAAACAACAAAACTAGGAGAAAATCAACTACTGCTCTTGAATGAATAACTTTTATAGCTTTAATAAGAATCAATGTGTATTTCATACAGTGAAGACTATGCACTTTTTATTTTTACAATTGATTATTAAATTTCTTTAATAGTACGTTTCTTACTTGAATGGTAATGTTAGACCTATTGTACATGAAAAACTCAAAAAAATAACTATTTCATGACTTATATTGTTATAATGAAATAAAATTACTCAAATACAAATTTGGTCATATTGCCATATTGGCCACCCCCCTAAAGTCATCAATACACTACAAAATCTAAACTGTAATTTCTAATTGATGCAGTTCTAAACTGTCTGTAGTTGATGTAAAAAAAATCACTTTTTTTTTTTTTTTTTTTTTTTTCTAATCAGCATTAAGATGTTAGTTTAAATATCATATGCCAAATATTATAAAATTCAAATTCACATTTCTATCACGTTCAAGGTAATGATTGCACGACGCAGGAAATTCATTAACAAAGTCTTCACTTTGAAACACGCAACAAAACACAGGAATCAAACTCATATATCATTTTCACACAAACAAACAATACCAGACAAAACACTGAGGAAACTAAGGCTACGTTCAGACTGTTAGTCCAAATCCATATTTTGTGTATCCGATTGAAATCCGATCAGATTTAGCAAGTGTGAACGGCAAAAAACAAACAAAAAAAACTACCGTTTCAAACTACATTCATATGTGGTTTGAAATCCTATTCAAATTATGTTTCATTTAATTTAATTTCAATCAACTAACATTGCAAGTTCCATCGTTACTAACATAGTTCAATAATGTGGTGTTTCGCAAAACCATAGTTCAAACGAACATTCGCAAACTGCATCGCAAACTTGTGTGGTTTGAACGACAGCTCTCGATGGTTAGAAGCACAGTTTCTTGTTTTTATGATGTGCACTTAATCGTTATCGTGAGAAAAATAAGCAAGCTGACATTAAGTACAATGTTTATCTTTAGTTTTGAATATATACAAATGTCATTTACATATTTTAGATTTTAAGCACCTTTTTTGGAGAGTGCGCATGTGTGTATGTGCTTTAGTACGTAGGAACGAGCCTGATTGAATCTGGAAATAAAGCAAAATAACTGAGAAAAATGAGAATTAGTCCTCAGACGCCATATCTGTAATTTATAGCAAAAAATCTAGCATTAATTCTATCTCAAACGGATTAATTTAACAGGTTTGTGACAATACGGTTTTGGAAAACAGTCGTGACTGTATGGGAAACGCAGCCCTGATCAGATTGTGCATGGTTTATCTGACTTTCTCAAGGCACGTAAAAGGTAAACATCAGAAGTTGTTACAGAAAATATGATTAAAGTCGCTGCAGAAACAACATTGTGTTGTTGCAAAGTGCTAAACGAGCAGAAAATGACAATATTACGGAGACATATTTTTAAACCGGCAGAGACAACAGCACGGAATAAGCTGCTCATACCAGCCTCCTACATTTCTGCCGCTGCCCCAGAAGATGCACTTGACACATTGTCAAGTTGTAAATAAGACAACATCTATATTGCAAACCCCTCCATGTTGCGTTTGTTGTTTTGCAGATATTCCGGAAAACAAAAAAAGCGGCATGGACACACAAATCGGATCTGAACAGTTGTGATAAACAGTGTGGACATCGATAATTTTAGATCAGATTCCAAACAGACATACAAATAATCAGATTTACACTGACAGTCTGAACGTAGCCTAAAGGCTTAAATACACAGTTAATGAAGGAACTAAATGAACCACAGGTGAACATAATCAGACATTAAGGAAACTAACTAGCAAACAGAAACAGAAGAGGCAAAGCGGAACAGGGAACAGAATGAAAATGAAACCAAAGCCGAACAAGACCGTTTCTTTTAAGTCAGCCTTTTGCAATAACTCTTCATTTTAAATAATACTCAGTTGTTACTTTTTTAAAGTATAAATATTGCATGCAGTTTCTCAGTTAATGTTGGCTCAAACAAACTGAATGCATCAATACAAACAGGAAAAATGCTGCTAAAAATAGTTTCAGACAGCATATAGCACGTCACACCACAGGACATGTCAACTTGACAAAAGGTTTCAAGTAAACTACCTATAATTATATTATGTGTCTTCTTTCACCCACCAGTATTTCAACATCAAACAATTCAGAGGCGTCATATAATAAAGCGATGAAGGTTGGTAACAAAGACACGCGCCGCAAACTTCATCACCCTCATTTAGACAATGAAAGCATGAATCAACCATCGTTCCCACCGCATCCGTTTGGCATACTAAACAGCCTCAGAGCATTAGTCATTCAACACATGCAAACCCCACTTGTCACATGCACTTTGATGCACTGTACAGTAGCCTGAGAATATGAATTTGGAGATGAGACAGACAGAGAGAAAGGGAATTGATGCACACAGAAGAGATGCAAATAGGGAAAGGACGGGGAAGCCTGATGAGGCAGATGAAATAAAGATAGAAAATCAGGATTGGTTACATTGTTCGACAAGTGAACAGTCAGGCAGAGAGACAAATTTATTGTTGTTTCATCTTGGAAAGGTTGAGTCTTTAAATTTATTCCATTTTGAAGCACTACTTACAGGCAAATTACATATATTAGTCTTGGTAAATATACATTTTTGTCATAATTAAAAAAAACTGATTAGTTAGCCAGTCGACGAAGCATCAGAGGTGCAGAAACAGAAAAGAAAAAAAGCGAGAGGTAAAGAGGAAGAAAGAGACAGAGAGGGTGATACAGAGGTGGAGGAGGATAGAGAATGAGGTTGTCATTCTGCACTACGTCTCCTCTGGCCCGACGGAAAAGATGACCCGCTTAGACACGAGGTGAAAAGTTCAGCTGCTTCAAAGAGGTCCAGAGCAACCGCAACCCGCAAAGAGACAAGGGAGAGCTGATCCCAGACCAGCGGCCGAACAGCCTCTCAATAATTCAGCACATCATGATGCAACACTCACCTCAGCTCAGCCAGAGAGAGAAAGCAAGAGAGAATCAGTGCTCCACATGCCCCTGAAGAGGCTCCTGGATGGATGCCGGGTTGTGTGTGATGCAGGAAATGGTCAAATGGCCGTGCAGGCCTCACAGTGGTTTCATTTCATGTGGAGGAGTATCTTCACTCTAGATGGTGAAAAGACTGTCTTTTTGCAGTTGCAAAATACATGTGGGGATAATCTTTTAAGCTGGGGATGGGTAAAGGTGGTCTACTAGCCATCCAACAACCAAGAAGTCGATTTTCTGGGGGGTTTTCTTCCTTTTTTGGTATGGATATTTTAACGGTCATGGTTCAAAGCAATGAATTTCGAAATGCAAGCTCAGGATTCACTGTGTTATGGTAGTTATCCATTTGACAATTTGTATGGTAAAAGTCTCTTTAAGACATTGTAGGCCATATTTACTAAACGGGGCAAATTAGCGTGAGAATGTAATTCTACAAATGCACCGATGGGAGTGCCAAGTTTTGCGAGTGATCTACTGCTGACGCGCAAATTAAAGAACAGGAGCAGTCAAGTCATTGACATAATGACTAACACAATCTAAGAAAAGCAGCGCAAATTAGCATTGGGTCACAAATAAGCAGAGCTGATGCTCATCAGGTGCAGGTCGACACAGGCGTAACTTGATATATGTAATATACAGATAACGTCAACCTCTGGCATTCCAAAGAAATTTAAACGAGTGGAAAATATTTTCTCCCTTCTACCACGTGCTCTCTGTTCTCTGCGGTGTCTCCTCCTAGCAGCAACAATTGCAGCCATGTCACAAAATGGGTAAAGACATGCTTTTTTGGCCGTTAAATAATGGCGCAAATACCAGTAATTGACTAGCGCAAACATTAGTAAATCGCGTTGCGTGATTCATTTAAATACTCTCCTCCCATAAATTTTGTGCCTGAAAGGGAAACTCCGTCAAATGCATATACAATAAGGTCAGCCGCAAAAACAACTCAGTCAACGCCTTTTCAGCGCTAATTCTGCACTGCGTGTCTTTAGTAAATTTCAATAGTAGTCTTTTTTAATGCCAAAAGAAGGTTTGTGCTGACACAAGCTGGTAATAAATCTGGCACTGTGTCGCTAAATTCATCTTATTTTACAGCCTCAAAGCACAACCTCTGTAACAAAACCACAAGCAACAAATCCAACCTTCAACAATATATTCTTCAACAATTACTGTTGGGGGGGTCCAATCACCTGCTGTAAGCAATGGTCTTATTATTATGCATAATTTGTAGGTATTCATGTTTTGAGAGGACTATTATGGGCTAAATCTAGCCCATTTGTAAAAAGGTTGAATATCTGTCAGTTACTCTGTTGGAAGGTTATTATATGTTCTTGAATTTCCATTTCTTATGCCATTTCTTAATAATTATTGAACTATACATGTATGTAAATGGTTGTCTTTGGCCATTGTGTAACATTGCTGATTTTTCAGCGTGTCATGCCACAACTCTTAACTAGCATTATAAAGGACTTCCTTTAAATCAACTAGTCCATAGGTTATGAAACTTTTCAGGCCATGTACCACCATACAGGTACCACCAAGTCACCATCAATGATCACTCTAAAAATATTTCAGCATTGGTCAATAATAAGTCTTTCATAATGGAATATTCTAATTAAAACCAATATTCATGTGACAAATAAGGCTGATGCAAGAGCATCATACTTTGACTGGCTCTTTGCAGTGGAAGAGCAATGAAAAAAAAAAAAATTGCACATTTATAAGTTTTGCAATCCAATTCTAACATACTAATGCCTAGGGCTGGACCTGAATATTTGATTATTCGAATATTTGTTCGGTGGGTTGTTATTTGATTTTCAATTTTGGGATTCGAATATTCCTTTTTTTTTGTTCTGTTTTTCGCACACCTGGCATCCCCCTCGCGAAACGGTTCTCATTCACGCTTGAATGTTTACACTATAATCTGGCGAAATGCAATACTCTTTTTTTGTTTTTTGTTTTTTTTACAATTATCTTATGTAGCCCAGCCATTTTTAATAGGATGGACAGTCGAAGGAACCCAACCTTGTTTTTAGAAAAATATAAGGCTACCTTATTAAAAGTATTGCTCTTAACAGAGCTGTGTTTTATATCACTAGTGCATAAGCCCTGCCCGCGTGAGGCGAGCAGCTTTCAGCTAGTTTATTTTGCTGTTCTGTAGTTTATTAAAAGTTTATTCATTCAGAATGTGTCACATGTCCATATTGCGCCAAATGCAACACTGTACTCCCTTGGGTCCGCAGCAACACACCCGCCACGTGTGAAGTTGATTGGATGAACGGTTCTCGACATAATCAAAATGCAAACAGACAAATAGACACAGAGATTCCTACTGTAAGGTGTTGTGTACTGAGCAAATAGGGATACGTTAGCTCACTTAGCTTGAGTTATTGATACTAGACAGACTTCATGGAGGTGACTGACATTTCACAACTGGCACTTTATTCCCCATGAAACACGTGTAACTGTCCGTCGCAAATGTTATGCCATCCACTGCGTTACTTAATAAAGAAAATAACTTTAAATGAGCAACAGAAAAACCAAAATAACCTGCATACATGCAGTGCTCAAGTCGCACATACAATGCAGACAGTTCAATTGCAGCTCTTAAAGGGGTCACACCATATTTCTACTCATTACACTGCCTTTATTAGAGAAGAATATGTTCAGCCCCCTCCCTCCGAAGCTTTGAATATTCAGTGTTGATTATTACTGAAGCTTCAAAAAATGGTATTCGGACCAGCCCTACTAATGCCTAATAATTAAATGCAATCTTTAAACTTCCCCTATCTGTTTAGAAGCAATTGAACTGCTCTCTCTGGTTTCATTATTGATGTCATGGTCAAAACAGAGCTGAATCCAGAGTTTTTCAGTGAGTCAAAAGCAGATCGCACTTTAAACTCACCAGCTCACAGACTTTAGGGGCAAACAATAATATTTTACTTTTTTTGTCTGTTTCCTATTTTGCACAGGAATAAAATAGAATACACAAATACAGAAATACAATATAGAAAAACAACAATTTCAATAAAATATGCTTTATATATTCTTAAAATAGTGCAAATTTTCAGGGTCATGCTGTGTACCACCTAATGGCATTCCACCGTTTGAGATCCATTGGATTCGTCAATAAGATGTTTTTCACATTCCTTTTTCAAATTACATTTTTAGATGCTGCTTTTTTCCAATGCTTAAAAAATTGTCACGGCTCCTCTTTTGAAAGTCATCCACTGTCAAAATATGTTTCTTGAATAATCAGTTCTAAATTTGAGCTCATTGGATTCCAGCTCTACCAATTCCAACTCATTGGAGTACAATTTTGAGGTGGGATTTGTGAGGTTACAGCCACTCATCAGCCTACCACAGTATCTCTTGGCTGGCATGGCTCCTGTTGTCTTACTGCTGAGCTGTGTATGATGCCTCTAATCGGCTTTGGGTATAATAACAAAGGCCAAGAACCTGGCAGAGACGATGAAGAGATGACCAGGTCAAGAAACAATCCCCTTGAGAAAAAGTTTTAATTTTATGTATCTCTACCAGTAGGGACAAATGCAGGTTGTGTTGTGGAGGATGGCAGTCCTCTCTTAGGTCCTGTGTGCCCCCTGGTGCAGCACCACATCATGGTCCATCTGTTGAAACCCAGGAACCATCAGTGCAGAGGGACTAACACGGCAGTGGTAATTAGCCCCAGGATGCAAACATCTACCATCAAACAGATGTGGGGGAAGTCGACACATTGTTAACTGGTTTGATGGGGGGTGGTTGGGGGAGGTGACCTACTTTAAATCGTGTGATGCAACTCCTCAAAATGGGAAAGCTGCTATTCACGAAAAAAATATAGAAATAAAAAATCTTACTCATGTCTTGTCAGTGCTTACATTCAAATCAGTGTTAACTTTCTTCTCGATTTTTGTTAATCGCTACAAGCGAACCAGGGCCAGTGGTCAGGTTCATCAACTTCACATGACGCGACCATGAACTTATCACATGAATAATCCCCCTGGATCAACCTGGGAATAAGTGTCGAGATTATACAACTGCAGAGATGGTCTTATTATTGGAAGATACCAAGCTCCGCAGCCATTGTGGATCACTTGTGCCTTGAAAACCACACACATTACAGCCTTGACTTCATTGAACTTCTGTTGTTTGATAGCCATTCACTGTTTGCAGATAACATAAAATGAACGAGAAGTGCCGTAAACTGAATCCCAATGTTGCAAAATTATTGACAATAGGCTGATGATTGATTAAATTATACAATATTTTTTGTAGTGAAGCCTCTCTGCCATTGACATTTATTAAAGTCCTCTCATCTCTTTTTTTTTTGCGTACCGTAGCGTTATGCTGTTTTTGCTAACCTTGGGTGGCTTGGCTTAAAGTGTCTTTGATTTAGTCTGCCCGTTGATTTGAGTATACATAGGACCCCAGTGGTTAGACATTTGTAATGCCCTATCAAACAAAAATGAATATGTATAAAAATTGTAATTGAGAATTAGAGTAAAGTCTAAGCTAGTAGGCTAAGCAGCAGGTTTTGTGCTAAGCTAGAATGCAGAGCAGTTAGCCTAGTCTAACTAAAAAAATAGAAAATTTCACAATCAAAACACAAAGTAGGAGGCTTGCACATGACAAAAAATAGATATCATGGCCATGAATTTGTCCCCTTAGTTTATCATGGCCATGTTGTCCTAATTCATTCCCTCGCGTTTGTTAAGTCATGGACATGCTGCACACATTTGTTCTCTTGTTTTAGTTGAAGCTAGCTGAAGCAAAGCCACATAGTACTAATTTCTTACCTCATTTTTATATATAAATCATTACCACAAGCAAACAAATGAGTACAATGTGGCCTCAATTGAACTAAAACAAAGGACAAATTAAGTTGTGAACAATTTTTTTTTTCAAGTTAGTTAAAGTCAATATGTGCAAGGTACTAGAATAAGTTATGAGGCCCATTCACACCAAGAATGATAACTTTGAATATAAGTATTACAATAACTATATTAACATCCACACCAGTGGACAATATCTGTTTATTCTAAGCACATGCTGCAGTTTTGTGGTCTGATGCTTTAAATGCTCGAGCTCTTTAAAGCAGGATGGATTCTGATTGGCTGTCAATGTTTTTATCACTAGAAAAAAAAAATCGTTCTGAAAGTCATTCCAAAGATATCTGTTCTCTGTGCCGTTATCTTTATTGTTGTGGTGTGGACTCGGCTATTCTTTTATATTTAGAACGATTTTTAGAACTTTATCTTTATCGTTATAATTAGCGTCCTTGGCGTGAATGGGCCTATTATCATTCCAATTCCATGTTTAAATGTAATTTCAATTAAAAAAAATTTTTTTTTTAAAGTGTTTTAAAGTTGACCTCTAAATATGATAATATCATAACTGAGAAGCTAAATGTAAAGTTCCACTACTTCTAGCTGCTATTCTGATATTCTTCCCGCTGATTCTGCTCTTTTTAGAACAATGCATTGGCAAGCAAGTCAAGTATAAACACTTAGCGAGCAAAGTAAGTTGTGTGCGCGGTATGTGCGGAGGTTCGAACAACAGTGCCAATTGAAACTATACACAACCATTACAGTAGAAAACCCCCATTGCATTTCATGTAAAGCCATGCTAGATGGCCTTAAGAAGAGTAAGAGGGTTGATGAGACATCCTCGGTCAGCAGGGCAGTGCGCTTATGAGCATAAGAGCCAGACGGAGATGACCTTCCCCCAAATGACCTCTCAAGACTGCACCACTGCTTCACACACAAAAGACCACAGACGATGTCATTGTTTCCATGGCATTGATCCCCAGCCTGCAGCTAGTGGAGCGCAGCTCTTTAGATCCACTTGGTTGCATGTCTGCATGCCGCTGTGGCCGCGCTGAGAGAGATCTGTGAGGCCATGTCGTGTAAAACTGCTTCAGCTTGACAACAAACAGGCTAATTGGTCCCTGTTCCTGGCCTCTGGAGACGGAGAGAGAGAGGCTGAGGAAACACATCCTGGAGGTGGGGTGAGCGGGTAAGAGACTCTCGCTCATAGTAGTTCTAATGTGGGAAGTCACGGAGACCTCTCATTGAGCTTTACGCACACACATACTACTCAAAAACAACGTGAGTGAAGCACACTCTCTCCCTTTACACGTCTTACTGTTTTCCATACGCAAACGCTTGGTTCTCTAGTTCACGCGAACACTTTCAATCCTCTGGGGAAACGTGACCTGGGGCTGTGCAGTCAGGAAGCACACGTGTTAAAACCAGCTCTCTCTTGGCGCGGCTGAGTCACGCTGAAGTGTAAGGCATCATGGGGAGGGAGCAGGAGCAGCTGGTGTGTGGTGCCCGTCAAATACGCTGCTTTAGAGTGAATCACTCCCTATCATCCTCTGTAATGGACTACTCTAGATATCGCTCGCTCTCTCTTTGGCAAGTGCTTTTCTCACTCATTTTCTGTTTGTTTCTCTCTTTCTCAAGCTCTTTTATTACCTTGCAATCACGTCTAAAACCCCACCTCTGTGATCTCACAATTATTGTTTCTTAAGACTTGATGCACAAATAACTGTAGGGTTACACACAAAAAAGGGAAATGTCGTTAATTACAATTACTTTAAAATGGACATTTTCTAAATTGAATATTGCAGCGTTTATTATAAATGACTGAACAGTGCATGTCATTATTTTTTTTCTTTTTGTTTTTTTAAACGTGCCTTTAATCAAAAACATTAGCATTAAAGGATTAGTTCACTTTCAAATGAAAATTAGCCCAAACTTTACTCACCCTCAAGCCATCCTAGGTGTATATGAATTTCTTCTTTCTGATGAACAAAGTCGGAGTTATATTAATAAATATCCTGACGCATCCAAGCTTTATAATGGCAGTGAATGGGTCCAATGAGTATGAAGCTCAAGAAAGAGCATCCATCCAAAGCAAAAGTATTCCACACGGCTCCAGGGGGTCCAGCGATGCGTTTGTGTATGAAAAATATCATATTTAAAAAGTTATAAAGTAAAATATCAAGCTTGCCAGACCGCCTTCTGTATTCACCTTAGGAAGAAAGCGTAACTGATGTCGCATCATTTAAGTTTTCCGTAAGTTGAATAGGGAAGGCGTAGGACATTTTGAACTGTAAGTTGAACACAGAAGGTGGTCTGGCAGAAGCTAGATATTTAACTTTATAACTTGTTAAATATGGATATTTTTCTCACACAAATGCAATGCTTCACTTCAGTAGGCCTTTATTAACCCCCTAGAGCCATGTGGAGTAGGTTTTGCTTTAGATGGATGCACTTTCTTGAGCTTCATATTCGTTGGACCCGTTCACTGCCATTATAAAGCTTAGATGTGTCAGGATATTTATTAATATAACTCAGATTGAAAGAAAAAAAGTCATATCGTCCCCTTGGAATTATAAGGTTCTATCTGCATTCTGAGCAGTTTTGAGATATAGAGCTTCAAAGCTTTTGCATTCCATTCTACTTTGTAGATAGAACCTTTTTGTTTTCTTAATTAAAACCCCCCAAATGTACACAACATTTAAAAAAAAAAAAAAATCACATAATGTAAATCAGAATAACAATATGTGAATAACTCAATTTTGACAAAAATGTCAGATAAAGCCATATAATTCCAATGGGATATACACCTAGGATGGCTTGAGGGTGAGTAAAGCTTGGGGTAATTTTTTTAATTTTAAAGTTAACTAATCCTTTAACATCCCCTCCCCCTCCCAAAGAAATCTCTTCCCTGATTATGTGTACACTGGCAAGATTTTGAGATTTTACTAAAAATTTATGTCACAATAGAGAAGAAAAAAAATGTAGGTTTCATGTCGAATTTAAGGTTATCAATATTAGGGGAGAGAATCTCTCATGATTCGATTCTGGATTCTGATTAATAGAGTGATTCCTGAAAAATCAATATTTTCTGTTATTGATTACTCTGTGATTTACAGATACAGATTTTGTCAATGATTTGGATATAATGCGCTGACTAATCTGTTTTTTAACCCAGCTCAAAGTAATATTAGAAAATTTAAAAGCATTTATTTTTTGGAGCTGTGGCTTAGTGGTAAATATGGACTGACACAGTGCTCATGTGAATGACACAGGTTCAAGTATGGCTCGCAACACTATCATATTCTATCACACTAACCTCTCTGTACTTTATCAATAAAATATTTTTCCCACAAATAATCGCTCCAAAATTTCCATCTTCCTGAGTTAATTTAACCACATTTATACCCAAAGTGTACGTGACAACAGATACTTTTTAGTCCTGAACTTTTTTCAGTCCCCTTGTATTGTAGAGTTCAAATAAAGATTGGACCAGCGGCCCAAAACAGCAATCAATGGGTTTATTTTGGCAGAGGACTGACCAGGATAAAAAGAACATTGACTGAACAACATGAAAAGGAATTGACCCTCTTCCTTCTGCCCAGAAAACATAAGTGAGTGGAATAGACAGCAGTAGTCAGAAAGAGAGAGAAGTGAAAGAAAGAAAGAAAGAAAGAAAGAAAGAAAGAAAGAAAGAAAGAAAGAAAGAAAGAAAGAAAGAAAGAAAGAAAGAAAGAAAGAAAGAAAGAAAGAAAGAAAGAAAGAAAAAGACAAATGAATGCTGGATTTTATGATGAACTGACAGTATTTTACATAATTTTACATAATTATTCTATAACCTTTGTAGTACTGTTGCATTAAGGTTATTCTAAATATGACCTTAGCAATGTGTTAAAGAAAAGAAACAGAATGTAAAGCACACACATCTCTCAAACACACCCACTCACTCAATCCTCTGGCCTTTGAGTTTCCTCAACAGCATTCGTGAATTCAAGCACTGAAAATATACACATATGAGTACGTGCACCAAAATACATCTGCTGACCTGAGAGCTTCATAAGCAGTTCAGAGGCCACTTTGACGTTGATGTCCTGGCTGAGTAGGCTGCTCTTGCCCAACATCGGGCTCCCCTCCTCTCGTTGCTTGGTGGCCCCTGGGGGTCCTTCTTGGCAGAAGCTGTAGCTGGGTCCTCTCTGAGAGCTCAGGGGCTCTTCCGCCTGGGGCTCCTCCTTGACACAGAACGAACCCTTTAGGGCCTCCTTCTGGTTCGCTGCTGTGGGGCAAAAAAAAAAAAAAAAGAGAAAAAGAGAAGCAAGGATTTAAGAACTACGCCCATGTTTTTGTTAACATTTGAAAGTAAAGATTAAAGGATATCATCCAAAAACGTGACTATATTCCATGTCTTCTGAAGTCAAATGATAGCTTTGTGTAAAGTGTGTTCTGCAGAAGAAATGAAACCATACAGGTTTGAAAAAAATTGGGGTGAGAAAATAATTACAGAAATGTCCTTTTTTGGAATAACTTACCATTTAAAATAAGTTATCTGAACATTGTGGTTTGTTAGTTAAGTTTAAGCATCAATGCAGAAGATTATTTGGAGGTTTTTGTATATTCGCCTCCATTATTAATCATTTTTAGCAGTCTGTCTTTGGCTTCTCAGAAAGGAAACGTTCTGAGAAGACAAGATAAATAGATTAAGAAGCAAAAGGCTAAATTGTCTTTTTGGATTTCAATTGGACACGATGAGCATTCAAGAATAGGCCAAAAGACAAGTAAAAACAATTTTTCAGTCCATTTTTATATGAATTTTGACTATGTTCTTTCTGAATCATCTAACTGTGAACATCAAACAAGTGTGTTTAAACTGACTGTCTGTAATTGGAGAGAAAATGATTGGTAGTGATATATATTCTTCTATATTTCTGGCCAGTTCATATGAGAGTAAAACACATTTCTTTTCTCACTCAATATGCTGTAAAAGTGGGCCATTTCTAATCAGGCTTCAATGAATAATTAATATTAAGACATGGAGCCCCTTCTTATCAGTGCCAGGAACAGAACACAAGCCATTGGTTCATTCTGAACATTTTTTTTTATTTTTTATGATGGTGGGGACTTTCCAATGACTTCTCTTGTTTTTATACTCATCTAATGATACTTTCTTTCCCCTAACATTATTGCAAACCTTTTTGCATTTTTCTATTTTAATTAAAAAAGAGAAATACATCTCTTCTGAAAAACATGCACTACCGTTCAAAAGTTTGTGGTCAATAAGATTTAAAAAATGTTTTTAATGTTTCATTTTAATGTTTGCTCACCAAGGCAGCATTACTTTGAAAAAAAAAAAACAAAAAAAACAAATACAAAACTAACAAACAAACAAACAAAAAATACAGTAAAAAAGACAATTAAATGAATCTTTGCTGAATAAAAGTATTAATTTCTTTCCAAATGTTTGAACGGTAATGGACATCAAGTAACAGGTTTAGGGGGGAAAAAACAAACAATGAAATTCACACACCTATTATGCAAAATATCTGTAAAAGGAACAATCAAACAGTCAAAGATCCAGGTCAACTGAGTTTAAGTGAGGGGTTGCCGTACAACATGTACATTGCAGTAAACCAGAAAGTGTTTATGGTGCACAGAAAAAGGTGAAAGTGCACAATGGATCAGACTGAAAGCCTTTGAATTTGCATTTTGACTATGTGTGCGGATTCCTCTTTGTTTCTGATTTAGATTTTAATTAAAGTATGATTTAGTAAATTCATTAAACGTTTTCCTTATGGATATCGTTGGTTGGAACCCACAATGCAGGTGATTTCAGGTTTTAATATTCTTTCAGGGACATTTGTTCCCCACATGTAGGTAAAACCTGAACCACACAGACACACTGCTTGTTTTGTATCTTTGTAGGAAATTTCTGTTTGACTTCTATTGCTTTTATATTAAGCTCATGATATTTTCTATCCCCTACTACTAACCATATCAGAATATCTAACTAAATTAATGCATTATTTAATATATTAAAGGTGCAGTATGGAAGACTGCAAGAACATAGTTTCGGTAATTATGTTAGTTGGGCTTCATCTCAGCTCTTTAGCACGGATCGGATGAATATGACGGTTTGAGGCACACCAATGTACTGTGGTTACAAGTGATCATTTTATCAGAGCAAGTGTCACTAATGACATCAAAAAGTGCCTCCCTCCTACATAAAAAACTAGACAGAAAAAAATGTATTTTGAGTCTTTTTGAGCCGTTGAGTCTTTTTGAATGATCCATTGTGCTAATAATGCTGTTCATTAATTATGGCAACAAGCCATCAGAAGCTGTCACCTTCCACTGCACCATACACACTACGACACAAAGACAAATGATGTGAAAATCCTACCTGACACCTCAAATTATAAATCATTATTATAAGCTTACCTTGAATCAGTATAAGTCATGAAGACTGTAATGATTAACTAAGGTGGCATAAAATGAAAATGTATCGTATTGTCTAACTGCAGATCTTATTGCTTTTTTTATATTATATATATTGAACTCAGAATTTTATAAAACAAAATGTTATAATATGATCTTTCATTAAAACTCTTCTCTTTGTAGTCTGCTTAAACCCTGTCCCCTGCCTCCATCCAAACATGGAGTAACATGGATTACTTTTGATAATCCATTTCACATCACAGTGTTGAAGAAAAATATCTTACTACTTCAGTTTCATTGCAACTAAGGAATGGGCCCTTTTCACGGACTGTGAAAATATATATATACAGTCAAACCAAAATTTACCTTGAACATTTCATTCTTTAATACAGTTTATTTGCTATAGTTTAAAAAAAAAAGGTAATAAAATATGACAAGATTTCAGAGTTAAACTGTCAGAAAAAAATTATCTTAACTATGTCAGATAACACTTAAGCAAAACATGGTCAGGTCAAAGTGTCTGAATAATTTTTGGTTCCAAATTTTTTTCAATTTTACTGGTAGTCCACTGTATGAAGAATTTTTCGGTATGTCACAGTTTACTTTATTTTGCTAATTTTTGGTTTGACTGTATATATTTGTTGTAGTTTCCATTCACCAAGTTTACCTAAATATGACTACTTCCACATCTGATAACCTTGGAAATGTGAAATGTTTTTCTTTATCCCTTTTCCACCAAGGCCGTTTGAGTGCTGGTTCGGAGCCAGAGCCTAGTTTCAAATCAGTTCTTTGTCTTTTGACACACAAAGCACCAGCTCCGAACCAGGAAAAGTGGTTCGAAATAGCACCAAAACATTGCTGGGCTAGAAGTAAGAACCGCTTGCGTCAGGGGCTGGGGCGGGGTTGCCATGACCAACAAGACACCCGTGACCGCCATTTTTGAAATAGCAGCTAATCGAGCTAATAGCAGCTGGATTGTAATCTCCGTCTATATACAAATTACGGCGAGCAGTGTTTGGATGCCAATGTAGGTTCGCAAAGCCATGAGCATCAACAGTAGTGAAACATCCACGATTGTTGATAGAAGGCTTGTTCGAGATGCATCGGTGCAGCGCGGACCGATTCGGCGGGTGCCGCGGATTCACGGGAGCGTTTGTAGAGCATACGACTTCTTGTGCTTTTGGATTGTTCTCGCGGACCTTTGATGTCATGCGCCGATCACTATGCGTGAAGCCGATGCATCTCAAACAAGCCTGGTGTGTTTGGTGCTGCAGTGCTAGCTTGGCTGTGAAATATGAGACGTATACAGTGACGTAAGACCTGGCTCTGTGCTGGCTCTCAAGCCCGTGGAATGGCAAAGGTTCATCAGTTGAACCAACTCCGAACTGGCACTAGCACTAGCTCTGAACTAGCATCCGGTTCGTGCTGGTGGAAAGGGGGTACTTGTGGAGACCGTTGTCTGGTCCCCACAATGTAGATGATTTCATATTTTACTATAATTGTAGGTGCGCGCACACACACACACACACATGTTGACACACACGTTGGGTTTTCATATTTTATGGGGACATTCTATAGACATCATGATTTTTGTTCTGTAAAAACTGTATAATCTATCCCCTAAACCTACCCATCGCAGAAAACTTTCTGCATTTTTAGATTTAAAAAAAAAAACATCACTTTGATTTATAAGCTGTTTGCCTCATGAGGACCAAAAATGTCCCCACAAGGACAAGGATTTCTGATATTGCCATCTTTGTCCCTATAACGTAGTGAAAATCCAAAACCACATGCACACACTCCAAATATCTCCATGTTTTAAAATCTTTCATTAATACACACTCTACATTCACTGTACATGCTTTGACACACACTCACAATGTCAAATTTGTTCTACCTATGTCTGATCTTCATATCCCACTTCCTCTGCTGTTCTGTCAGTCTTTTTCACTTAAGCACCTACCCATCCCTTTCCCTCCCTCCCTCTCTCACCGTTCCTCCTTTCATCTCTCTTATAGATCAGCAGTGATCACTCACCGCTTCTGTCTCTACCACACTCCCCTCAGCAGTCATCTGATCTCCCCCCACCTCCAAATCTGAGTACATACACCATCCACAACAGCGCTGACCCTTCTCATCAATCTACACGAGTTGACCACTGCCTCAGTCCGATGACTCTGATTAATGGTGACGTGGATCTGTGACAGCACCGAAGGTACAGTCAGGTTAGGGGACAAGACACGACTATGAGCTAAAGATCGTCAGGAGCCATTGGGAGAGTTTGTGACCTTCACGTGGAGAGTGCAGGCAGAGAACGAGGTGGTGGCGGGGGAGGTGTATTTGGTGGCACCGGCTGGAAATGTCACCAGTCAGATGTCAGCGGACGGACTTAGCGTGGTCCGGTCAGCACCTGGAAGGGCATCCTCTAATTAAGAGCGTGTCGGGTCGCGTGTCCTATCAGACAGGGACAGGGCGTGCGGCACGCGCACATGCACCCTCTCTTTCGAAGACATGCAGAAAAGTACAAGCTGGAGACGTGAGCGCGGAGATACAAAGTCACACCACTCTAGTGACCTTTCGGTTTGCAGCTAAAAATAGAGCAAAATTTCCATTCGAATTCATGTTACAGTGAGCGTTGAATAATTTATCAGCTTAATCCGCCAGCCAAGTTTATTTTTTTCCTCATAAGGCATGAATGTCTCCAAAATACCAAAATTAAGCTCAATAAAAATGAGCACTTTCTGTTTACCGACTGTTTTATTAGACTTTCATAAAGGGGTAATCCCAAGTGCCTATCTTGATATTTCAAATTTTGTTTTGTCATCACATCATCTTTTGCATAAATTTCTCTCATAAAGCTACCTTGGAAGTCTTGTGTGAATGCCGCCATCTCTCTAGATCTATTCACACAGTCAGTGTTCGGGATTGGCTACTTACAAAGTATTTACAAACAGCTGTGACTCGAATTGTGATCATACAACAGCTTACAGAAGAGGCTCAAATACTGTCTGTATGAACAGTTAAATGAAGTCCCTTTTCTATTCTCTTGATAACTGTGCATATGCTTGAACCGTAGCAACAGTGACAAAAGGATGTATCAACGATGTCAACTTCCATAAACTGGAAAGTCTTACAGCTGAATCCAATCAAGGTGTGAGTTTATCAGACATGTAGTTCAAACCTTTAGGACCTTGCAGACACAAAAGAATATATTTTGCAAAAAGTCTGAAGAACAGTTTTGGTTACCATCGACTTCCATTGTATGGCTTTTATGTTCCACAGAAGAAAGACTGTATAACATTATTTCAATCCATTTTATTCCACTTTAGACATTCTTCTAACTATAAGTATCTTTGGATCTGCATGTCAACTAAATGTCAGAGTATTAGTGGACTGTCTGATTAATATCTGCTAACACTTTATTTTTATGCTTCCAAACAGACATTCTGACTATAAGTACACGTACATGCTGACTTATTCTACTATCCCTAACCTAACAGTCTACAAATACTCTAATTAGAGTTAGTTGACATGTATTTGCAAATTTATGAGAGTTAGTTGACATGTATAGTGCTTATAGAAAGCCCTCATACCCTGTGAAAATATTTACCTTTAAGTCCACATTACACCCTGGAAAATAAAATAAATTAAGTCCAACTTTTTTGAGCCTATGCACAGAGGTATGGAGGATTATTGAAAATTAATTAGGTGCAACCAATCAACTTCCAGATCAAACACCAGGCTAATTGTCCCACCTGACATCAACTGTAGTGGTTTTTACTTTAGAATGAAACCAGCTGTTTCTTGATGATTCCATGGTTAGTAGTGCATGGTACTGCAAAGAATTCACCATGGTTGGGAAATTCACTTTCAAAAGGCCTCTGGGATAAAGTTGTAGAAAGGCACAAGTTAGGAGAAGGCTACAAAAACATATCGAAGGCTTTAGCTATGCCTCTGTTTTGTACTGTACTGTTTGGAGCATCATTAAGAAGTGGAAAGCGTATGGCACCACCAACACATTGCCTAGATCAGGCCGTCCGTCCAAACTGGATGGCCAAGCCAGGAGGACATTGATCAGAGTAGCTACCAAGAGGCCAAAGGCAACTTTGAAGGACTTACAAAGCTTTATGGCTGGGACTGGTCAGTCTGTGCATATGACAACTATCTCACAAGCTTTACACAAAGCTGGCCTGTATGGCTGGGAGGCAAGAGAGAAGCCTTTCCTGAAAAAGTACTACACTCAATCTTGTTTGTGCTACGTAAAAACACAACTGGAAGACTCTGATGCCATCTGGAAAAAGTTGCTATGGTCTGATGAGACAAAAATGTGACTTTTATGGACTGAACTCCAAGCGCAATTTTTGGCGAAAAGCAAACACAGCACACCACCTAAAACACACCATACCTACTGCTGTATGTTGTGGGGGTGTTTCTCTTTAGCAGGGACTGGGCGATTGGTCATGATTGAAGAGAAAATGGATGTTGCCAAGTGCATCCAAATTCTTGAGGAAAACCTTCTTCCCTCTGCAAGACAGCTGAAGATGTGCAGGTCATTCACCTTCTGACATGACAATGATCCTAAACATCTGCCAAAAGAACAACTCAATGGCTTAAGGATGAGAAGGTGAATGTCCTTGAGTGGTCAAGTCAGAGCCCTGACTGAAATCCAATAGAAAATCTGTGGATGGACTTGAAGAGAGCAGTCCATTGCTGTGCACTAACCACGTAATTTGACTGAACCAGAGCAATTCTCCAAGGAACAATGGGCAAATATTCCCCAATCTAGGTGTGCAAAGCTAGTACAGACATATCCAAAAAGATTAATGGCTGTAATTAAAGCAAAAGGTGGCTCTATGAAGTAGCCTATTAAATCAGGCGACTGATGACTTTTCCAACCCTGTTATTCCTAAACACTTTTTAACATTTAAGTGAGTCACTTTGGTTATGGAATGCGGTTGTCACTTTCATTTATATCCGAAATAAACGTAACCATATTTAGCACTCCGAACAGGACTGACAATCATATTCTGCTTCTGTCTGAATACAGCTTCTCTCTTGCTGTTTCTACACTCTTTCTCTCTTGCTGTGACTGGAGTGAAGCCCCCGGTCAGTGTTACATCAACACTGGGGCTATCTCTACTCTCGCTGGTGAGGCTGTCATCTGCCGTTGCTGTCACCTGGCCTCGTTTTTTTTGTTTTTTTTGCCTCCTCTCTGCGGGCTGATTCGTTTCTCTACTGGGCGCTTGTCCAGTACCCTGTCACCTCTCACTCTGTTACGGCTGCCCACTATTGGACCACTTCATTAGCTTTCCACCTCTGTCATGCAGCTCTGCTCCCAGCTCTGACAATTGGTCAGCGCTCCCGCCGAGGATGGCTTAACGTGGCAGGTTAAGGGGGCAACAACAGCCAACAGTCTGCTACGGTAGGAAGGCTTTGCTACATGAAGCAGCAAGGGTGCAGCTACACATCACTGGACATTAGATGCAGCAGGGGTCACATACGAAAGCAAGCACCGCATGTTGGGTGTGGGAAATGGCAGGCAAACCTCCATGATGCTGGGACTTTGAGGAACAAATTAATGGAGGGCATACAAAAACAATGGGGATGGAGAGTACACTTCAGTTTCCGCTCGTTCATTGGATTCGCCAATTTCAACACCTCTCACAATTGTTCTAGGCAATTATTTGCCCGTGACCAGTGTCACACCCAGAGTCACTTTCTCTGAGAGAAAGAGACAACGTGTGAACTGTCATTATTGAATTAGGTCCAGCAAGCATGTGCAGGGGCCTGCATTTCAAAGCGCTTTCCCGGCTTTCATCTCCAAATCAAAATGTGTATCGCAACTGGATGGATGACAGTCGTGTCAGCGTGGAGGAAAATCAAAGCGGATTGGTCCGAAACTCAGAGGAGAACCAGGCAGTCCAAAGAAATGATAGGCCAATTATGTCAGAGGTCAGTGAGAGTTCACCTCATGTGTGCGTGAGCATGTGTGTTTCACCTAGGGGGCTCTAAATGCAGTAGTCTGCTATTTTACACTTCGTTTTATTTATAGTTCTCTAATTCCCTCCCCATTTTTGTTTCTTTTGTGTCTCTCTTTCCTTCATGTACCCCAAGTGGGTGTATGACAACAGCAAATAACACTCTAAGCAAATAACACTACTTAGGAAATTTGGAGGATTTGCACAAATACTTTGACACATTCACTGGTGCAAAACAAGTTGCAGCCCTAGTCAAAAGAAATTATATTTCACATCCCTAATTGTTATTGTAACAGTATGGATCATAAATGTACATTTTGCAATTTTTGACTATAGGCTGCATCTAATAATTTAATCAGTTACTCAGATAAAAAGCCACCTAAATAAATATATATATATATATATATATATATATATATATATATATATATATATATATATATATATATATATATATATATATATATATATATATATATAATATATATATAATATACATACATACACACACACACACACACACACATATTTGCCTTTTTATCCAATGCACACATATCTTGCCCAATCCTGCTCCAAATAATGTACATATGAATGCAGACTATAATTTAAATATTTTAAATATAAGCCGTTAGCCTTTAAATATAAGCCACAGCCTAACATTATACAGCAAAAACTGTGTATTCGTAGTATCATAGCCTTGTGATAAGCACTCAAACACATAGAGTGGAATCTGAGTTCGAGTTCCGGCTCCTTGTCCTTTCCCAATACTGTGCTCCGCTCTCTCCTGCTTTGCTTCATGTCAATTCTCTGTGCAGTACTGTCCCAATTAGGGAGAAAATGGCAGAATTATTTAAAAAACAATAACAACAACAACTAAATTATAAATGATAAAAGCGAAAGCACAAACAAAAGTGGGCGATCAATGCGTTTTATGAAGTTTGAAGTTCAACGGAGATTTGCTCACAGTCAGGACTCAGGATGAGTATTTGCAAAAGAAAATACTTCAGTGAATTTGTAACATTAATGGATAAGAATATACTTATCGAATCCAAATTAAACACCACACACACCTGACCAGGCAACTCACATGAAACTATGTGCTTATGACAACTTGGGCTTTGCACATATCCTGCAGCAGCTCTGTAACTGCTGCCATTTTCCCATAGAAATGCATTTGTTATTACTGTAAACAAGTGACTTCAATCACAAATCCAACAACTAATCGATGATAAAATTTGAACTGTTTTAGCACGACAAGCACTCTTAAATCATGATTGTTGCTCATCTGATTTGAAGTCCAACTTGTCTTTGAATTGTCTTGAAATGTATTATTGAAAGGCAGTGAACAAGTTACAAAAGCTGTGTTTTCATAACTGTGGGAGCTGCTTTAGAGGTGATGACTTATGCAACGCAATTTCTCAGACATTTTCAGCACAGCACATGAGAAGTGACGCCTCTTAGATCATCTTTGTTAAAGCACCACTGCACAAATTATTAAAGGTAAAACTAAAATGAGAAAAAATAAATCTAGGCAAACTACTTAATCAAGGAATATCCTGACCCAGAAGTTTTGCTTCTGTAGAGGAGAATCCAGCCAATAGAGTGATACAGTCCAGGCTCCAGAAGTCAAAACTTTATTTTCTCAATGGGAAAATTGATTTTTAATGATGATTTACAAACGTTTAAAGTCAGATGAACTGTGAGTTCAGAGGTTGTTAATCAATGGTACATGCTTTTGTTGAAGCCATCTGTTCGCATTATTTCAACTTATTTAAAATAATTGTTTAACAGTGGAATTTGTGAAGAAAAACTACATTACCCATAATTCTCTACAGAAAATTACACCAGAGAGCCGCAACAAGCAAACCCCACCAATTGAGTCTCCTTATGCTCTAAAAATACTAAATTATTTGTGTGTGTATGTTTCTATGCATATTTTGCAATAATCTTAAAACTTATTGCATATTTTGCAATAATCTTAAAAAATCGTAATCTTACATCGTTTCTATAGATGCAATAAAAAAACTTTATTAGTTTTCTATTTCTCTGTAGTTTTTAATTTGATTGTGTTGTTTTGAATGCTTCATGGGATTGTAGTTCTTTCCCTCATTAAAGTCTGATTTTCTGTTTTGTCTGATTTTCAAATAATTTGTTGCTTCAAATAAATCTTTGTATTGCTGTGATTCACCTTGTAGCTGGTCGGCTTGGTTCATGGCACTTTAACAAAGACTTTTTTTTTTTTTTTTTTAAATCCTTATGGGAAAACTTAATGGAAAACAGTATTTCTGGAACCAATGCTGCTGAAAAAGTGGGCTGTATAGAGTGCAAAAGTGGGTGGGCTGTATAGAGTGCATTAATGCACTCTAAACAGCTCCATCTCCTACTTGGAACATCTTGCCTCTTTCTTGCAGGACATGTCCACTATGTTTTAACTCCTAGATTTACAGTGTTGAGGAGACTATCTGGTGCTCTGGGACCTGAACCCATTTGTTTGGGAGTCCAGGAACACAGTTCCACGGGCGACAAGGGGGCAGTGCAATGAACGAAGACTCTGCACGTTCCACCAAGACAGAGATGAAGTTAACTAAGCTGGAACAGTCCCTCTGCATCCAGGCAAGAGGTCACGCGATGGAGCTGAGGGCGCTAATCATTTCCAATTACGGATTCCTTTTTAATTATGAATTATGCATGAATTTTTAATTAATCTAATGTTCCGAAGGTTTTCATTTTTTTCTGTGCCAAGATCTCAATCTAATTACTCTGCATTAAGCGAGGGAGCAGCAACCCTGTTGCCGACCTTCTGGGTAACCCTTGGTCAGCCCTCTCGGATCAATCTTGCTGCTGTCTCACAATTACCTATATTTTCAGCTACAACAACATTTATTTAATGGTCTAAAGTTTGGAGTTCTATTACATTAACAAGTGTAATTGTGAGTTTTGCATTTTAACAGCTAAATTTCACCTTTGCCCCCAAACAGCTTATTAATTTATACACTCATTATTAGCCTGAGCATTAACAGATTATGATATTGTCTATAACACTCTTCATTTATTTAGGTTTAATTCTTTAATATTAGTTAGTTAATACATTAGGTATCATGACGTAACAAACAGCATTTATTTATGTAGGTTAATGATCATAATAATGATAATTTCTACATATATTAATATATTTCTAAAATTTCAAGTTGCATAAATTAATACTAACATACACACTATCATTCAAAGGTTTTTGGATTCTTAAGATTTTGTAATGTTTTTGTAGTCAAAGTATGTTATGCTTTTTTGATATATTTTAAAATGCAATTTATTCCTATGATGGACAAGCTGAATTTTCAGCAGTCATTACTCCAGTCTTCTGAGTCACATGATCCTTCAGAAATCATTCTATGCAATGATATGGTGCTCTAATTATTATCATTGTTGAAAACTGCTGCTCAGTATTTTTGTGAAAACCATGATACATTTTGTCAAGATATTTTGATAAATAGAAAAGTTCAAAAGAAAAGCATTTGTTTGAAAACAATTTAAAAGTCTTTACTGTCACTTTTCTGTGAATCTGGAACATATTTGTCTGTTCTTTTCAGAAGCATCCTCAGTGCCAAGAAAAATGGTGCTTAATTAATGTGTAATGCCTTCAGCAAGTACTATAGCATCAAAAACTCACTGCCTTTCTTAGGATATATATATATATATATATATATATATATATATATATATATATATATATATATATATATATATATATAAAACAGGATTAGGTAGCAAGATGGTAGCAGCCATAATAAAAAGACTCTCCATGGTAGAGTAGTAACTGGGGTTAAGAATTAATCATGCAGACACAGTCCTGCAGGATCTTGGCTTTGGATTCCCATCTAGCAAGCTGAATTCTACTTCTCGCCTTTGCCAACCCATAATTACATTACCAATTCATTAATCCTAAATGCAAGAAATTATGGATGAATCAATCAGAATCAAGCATCTAATGCCATCACATTGTCCTTTTACATTGTGGTTTAACTGTGATATCTTACCTGAGAGCTTCATGAGGAGGTCCGTAGCCGTCTTGGTGGTGATATCCGGGCTGAAGAGCGAGGCAGCTGTAGGTCCAGGCCCTGGTGGACTGGATTTGAGCCCAGACAGATCCAGAGAACTACTGCTGCTACTGGGTCGCTCCCTACACAGGGCAAAGGGAGACATCACAGACACATCCCTCTCCTGGGGTTCCTCCTTGATCTGGACGTGGTTTGAGGGTTCATTGGGGGAGGCCAGCAAACGACCGTCAGGTTGGCTCACAGTGGGAGACGTGGAAGCATCTGTGTTCATGACCTGATCGCCAGCGACTCCACCGTCCCCCATGAGCAAGCCCTCGCCCTCCTCCGTGTCTGTGCCGGGTTCTTCTTTGACTTTGAGGTCAGGACGAGGGAAGTGCTGATGGCAACGCATGTGCAGCTTGAGGCTAAAGTGGCGGGAGGATGTAAAGGGGCAGAGTTCACATTGGAAGGTCTCCCCTCGGTCTTGGTGCTGATGGACCTGAGATGAGAAACAGAAGAAATTAGATAAACGTGTGGAAAAGATGAGCAGGAAGCATAGCAAAAAAGAATCCTCATCTTCTCTAACAATTAATTTTGAGTGGCAGTGAGAATATAAAGTTTTATATTTCTATAATTACTTAACATTTTTTATGTATTACGTATGATTTATTTATTTATTTTTTTTTTTAAATAATGCAATAACACTTTAAAAGAAAAGAAAAAAGTCAGTGTGCTGTGTGAATGTCCGCTCGCTACCTCTGATTGCTGTGGGCTATAAGCCAATGGTAGGCTAATATCTAAATAAATAATGTATTGACTTCTAAAGCCACTTTTTATGTCTATTCAATGTTTTCAATCTGCCACAATAATATATTTCCTTTGAATTAGCTTAATTTAGGGGCTTTTCTCTGCAAATATTTATAAATGTGATTAATTTTATTATTTGGCACAACACATTAAATGTGATTAATTTCATTATTTGGCACATCATGTAATTTATTTGATTAAAAATAGGAATTGACAGCCCTAATTATTTTGTATCATTAAAAAAAATCTGCACCTAGAGACATTATGATATTTGGTCATGATTTATGGCACAAGCATTTCTGCTCTCAGCAATTGAAGTCACCTTCATGTGGGATTTGAGATTGTCTTTACGAGCACAGCGAAAGGGACAGAGGGGACACTGGTGGCTTTTTAAGCCCGTGTGGATCACCATATGCCTCTTCCAGTAGCTCTTTCTCTTGATGACCAGACCGCATACTGGGCACTGAAAGGGCTTTCCCCCATCCTCAGGAGAACCTGCAAAAAAAAAAAATAAATAAGTATATTTTAAATGTATTATTCAGTGTTGTTGCAAACACAGAAATGGGTATTCTAGTGCAGTATTCTAGTGTTTACACAGAATCATTAGCTGGACATCAAAGCCACATTATTAGATAGCCCTTTGGCATCAAATAGCAAGTAGGCTAAATAGCCTTTCACTCGTCACCCTTGCATCTATTCGTGAAAAATGAAATAAAAATTGTGAGTTATGATTACACCGATCAATGCCAAAGACTCCTCACAAAGGAAGCCAAACACAAGGATGTTTTTAGTAAGCCGATTATTGTTGTTGGCTCCATATCCGGTGTCCATTAGGGCTTAATTGGTCTTATTAGAAGCTGGCATGATTGCATTACAAATTCTATGAGGGCCTGTCAGGATGGCTTCATAAGTATTCCAGTCGTGTTCCTCGAAAAACATCTGGTAATCAGTGTTTGGTGAAATTACCGCGCTCAGGCATTCATTGACCCAGGGTGTAAAACTTCGAGACTGCCTATTTGCAACAATAAACCACCATCTGTGGCTCAACCTCTCCCGGCGAGATCACTGTGGAAACCACTCGTGAGGTAAAATGACTGAAGGTCTTTGGTATCAAAGGAAAGGAATAAGAGCTGTTAGCTGGTTTCACAAATATTATGTCCATTTAGAATTGTTTCATTACTGAACAGATACTCTTCGTGTGACCATCTTACAGATCTCACACACATAAACACAAGCCAGGTGAAACTCAATTATGATTTTAATTGAGGTGTTCTTATTAAGTATTTAAATTTAATATATTATCATATTATACCATCTATCATATTATAACCATATTATAACATATTTAACTCTCTTTTTATTGTGACACATTATTCTCTGTGTCTGCAGCTCCTTTTGGTCAATCCTGATTCCAAGCCACAGAAGTTCTAGAATTAGCAAAAGATCAGCCATATCTCAGACGCTCAACCCGGGTCCTGTGCTGAATGGAAACTCTGATGGTTGTGCCGGCTCTGGAGCCTGACCTAAATTCCGGGGGAATCTGCTGAGATGGTCTCCGACTGTTCGGGCTATGGGGAGCACACACACTGCCGGCCTCCGTTTGGCAGGCTGCACATCCGCGGGAGATGAGCTAGGTCTGGGAACGTGCCGCCAACTCCAGCAAACCCCCACTGTGCTAACAGACCTTTCCCAGATTCTCCAGCCAACCTCTTGCAGACGAAGCATGACCTTATGGCACTACTAAATCACTACACAGCGCATTCTTCAGTGGTGTAATAATCAAACATTTAGGCACTGTTACCTTGAAAAATAAATACTGTTGAAAAAGTATTAAATGTAAAAAATTAGATAGCAGGTTAAAGGTGAGTAAAGATGATTCAGATTTGTCTCATGATACATTTTCACATACAACACCAAATACAGAGACCAAGAGAATCAGTTCCAGATTCTTTGTCTGCTATTCACTTTCACTTAGCAAAAATTATGTTTGTGAGTGCCACCAAGTCTTAGTTTTTTTGCAACAGCAGCGTCTTTAGGCATGTGACCAAAACAGCTGTGCATTCAAATAAAAATGTTTATCGCACCACATTTTTCCACAGAACATTCGCCATGTTGTGAACAGGCCTTTAGTGCCGAAGTAGAGACATGGGCCCAGCTGTCCAGCGTGCTCCCTTCCTGGTCTGAGGAACAAGGAGTGGTGGTTTGTGGGAATGGCGGCCAATTAGCCCGTGACACAAGCTTTCAGATATAGTGGTTGCTAGACTTGCGAGGACACAATTGGCAAAGACTTGTCTTGGGGCAGTTGTGGCCTTATGGTTAAAGAGTCAGACTCGTAACCCGAAGGTCGCAGGTTAGAGTCTCAGTATTGGCAGGAAATGTAGGTGGGGGGAGTGAATGAACAGTGCTCTCTTCCACTCTCATTATCCACAACTGAGGTGCCCTTAAGCAAGGTACCTAGCCCCCAATCACTCCCCGGGCGCAGCAGCAAAAATGTCTGCCCACTGCTCTGGATGCGTGTTCACAGTGTGTGTGTGTTCAATACTCACTGCTGTGTGTGTGTGTGCACTTGGATGGGTGAAATGCAGAGCACTAATTCCGAGTATGGGACACAATACTTGGCTAAACGTCACTTTTACTTTCACTTCACTTTCTTCACTTCCACTGATGTAGGAAGGTGAACTCTGCATTTAATGGCTTCAGGTGTGCCTCATAAGGTGAGTCTGGCTGCTGGGTGGCATAAGAGGAATTAGCGTTCCGTCGTAATGAATATAACCCTAATCCTCTTGACAATAACTGCAGAATTAACATTTTTAGCTAGTGTGATTTAAGTGTGATTTATCCTACAAAATATCCTGCAATTTCCCCTCAAAAGCACAAAAAACACACCCTAACAAAATGGCATGTCTCTATTTTAGGAACAAACTGTTACCTGCTTGACTGCTGGGCTTGGCCCTTCCCTTGGGGATTGATGGCAGCAAAAGATCCATGGCCTGGGTTGGGGTGGGCACCTTCTGGTTCCTGTCTAACAGGGGCTTGACATCTTCGGAGGCTCCCAGTACTAATGCCGACTCTTTCTTATCAGCTAGAAGATTCCCTGCTGCTCGTGCAGCCACCTCCTTTAGCAGAGCTGCTGAGGAGGTCATGGAAACCAGAGAGAGAAAGGAGCCAGCTGAGGGTTGATGCTCAGATGAGCCCACCTGCTGCTGACTTCTTTCAGACACTTTCTTTGAGAGGGCAGCGAGCGTGGAGCTAGCTGACTGTGGACTGAAGGGTGAAGCAAACGGCTCAAAGCGCACCGCGTCATCAGAGCGAGTGCCCAGGGCTGCCATTGAGGAGGAGGTGACTGAAGAGGATGAGGAGGAGGAAGAGGAGGATGAAGACGCCGAAGTGGAGGATGCCACCGCGCTCTTGTCTTGGAGCACGGCGTTGGCGGCTGCCTTTAACTTCTGGATAGCCGAGTCTGGTGATAGGCTGCTGCCGCTGGGTGCCGAGCAACTAGCCGATGGCCATTTATCTGCAACGCCTACCCATACAAAGCCACTGCTGCCTGAGTTAGGGCCGTTGCTGGGGCCGTACGGGTCACAGGGCTCTTGCTTGACAGTTGCTACAGACGCGGGTGATGCAGAGTTTGAGTTACCGCTGTTGTTGCTGCTGTTAGCCAGCCTCCTCGCCAAGGCACTCAGCTGTTGTGCGTGATGCGAAGACGGAGATAGTACCAAGCTGACCGGAGGTGACTCTGGTCCTCTGCCCGTTCCACGCCCGGTCAGCTCCCCTCCCTCTAGCTTCAGTGAGCCAGCCTCTAGGAGACGGCGCAGGTTGCTGCTGAGGGGCTTGCCCAGGGCCTGGCTGGAGTCTCCGTAAAGAGAGGACACCACTGAGGACAGCGTGTCCTGGGTCGAGAGGACCCCACTGTCCAGCCCCAGCAGCTCCAGGGAGGCCCGCTGAACTGGCGTTGGGCAGCCCAGGGAGCTCTCGGCTGAAGTGTCGTGGTCTGGTCGGGGAACATTGTCCGGGGAAACCCGCAGCTCATCTTGCACATCACCGTAGGACGATTCAGAGGGGCTGTCGGAGGTATTTCCAAACCAGCTGTCCTCCTCCACTGACCCACCCTCTGGCCCTCCATCCTCTACCGTGTCCACATCTGTAAAAAACAGAAGAAAAAATGATTTATTCAAATGCTTTTTCATAAAGACAACTGATAATATTTAACTACCTTTTTTTTGTATTTTTTTTTTTTAAAACAAGCATCTTTTTAAAATATATATATATATATGATGGCAGGATTATTGTAAACACTGAAGGAAGAATCTGTGAAGACAAAATGCTGACAGTATTGTCCTTACAGCTATCGATTGACCTTTTCCAACTGACTTTTCTCATTAGAACCAAAATGGATGGTCTAAAAAAATATTTTCTGAAAAGATATGAAAATTGAGAGTTGTCCTGATGAGTATCTGAGGCATCCCTCACAAGTCATGGAGGAATAACTTGCTTTCTAATCTTTTTTCAACCATATTTTTTTCTAGGGTCTACAGGAGTCTAGTAAAAGGGTTACCATGGTGACAGGCCCTTCCGGGAGGCAAGACAGCAAAGATTAGGGTAATGGAGGTTACAGAACTGGATTAATATTCATGAGCCTGCAGATACCACAAGGGAGCCAATAAGGATAGGGTTAAGGTCACCAAGGGTCATTAATATACACTTCATGTATCAATATTCATAAGCAAAACATTACAGCTTGCCAGACAAGGGCGAACAAAGAATGTGAATATTCCTGATACATATTAACAATCCCTCCACAAGAGCATGTCAGAAAGCAACAAGCCTAGATGAGGGAGGATGTCAAAACTTATCATGTGAGGGTTTTTTCTTTCTGTTCACTTGACCAAATTAAATCCTCACACCTCAGTGAGAGTGCAAGAGAACCAGTCCCGAAGACAGCAGGAAAAAGGACTGGGGGCTTGTGACATCGAAATATGATCTGTAAAAAATTCATTTGAGCATCTTTTCTTCGCCTTTTGCTCGCACACATAAAGGCTGGTCTCACCTTGCCGACCCCAACATAAGCCTGGCGAGTAAGCTTTCTGTTTACAGGGGAAAGAAAAAGACGTTGCCAGGCAACGGTATCCCGTCGACCCGTAGGGATCATTACAGTCAACACACATCTGGCCAGCACTGCTTACTTTGGTCCAGAGGGGTGGCAACCGCCACGACCCCATGCTACCATGCACCACAATTCCGACAATGCAGCAGAGCATGCTTTATCACTTGGAAAATAAAAGAAAATAAGATATAAACCAGACACACACACATTGATGTGCATGCAAGTGTCCTTATGACTTCCCGTACCTCAATGCTAAAGGTTTGAGTGCTTGAAGCACATCATTGGGGCGTTTCACAGACTGAGCTCTCAGTCACCTGAGCAAAACAGTGAAGCATGTGAGGCATGACCCATTTCCATGTGACACCAGGGAGGACGGGCAGTAATGGCCATAATGTTGTTAGTGAGAAATGGCTAGATTGCTGACCAGAGGTCTCTGAGGCAGTAGCAGAAACTCGAACTGAACTCTGCTCTCACCACGCTAGGTTAAGCTAGGTTGTGCTAGGTTGTGCTACGCCCCGCCACTTTTGTTCCTAGCTGCACCGGAGAGGCAGACACAGGCAAGCCACTCCGTGGGCGGCCTGACATTTCCCAAGGTCACGGATCGGGCCCCAGTTCCGCATGGCTTTGTCTGAAACAACCCCCTGCCTCTGAAATGCACACACACGCACATACACACTCATATGTGGCTTGAAAAAGCGGAACAAAACCCTGGTAGTTAGCTGCAACGGCAACAATGCTATCGCATAGCAACAAGCCTGACAGTTTGGGACAAGGGACAAGATACTGGCTGTCTGCCTTTGAGAGGTTCGTTTAATGGCATAATGGTGAGCATGAATTTGTGTAGCCAGAAAAACAGCTGCGGGAGGCACTGTGGTCCAGATCTGTTAGCAGTCACTCACACTGAGACTTGGTGCTCGTCTCTCTTGAGGCTAAACTGTGCTTATGATTGTTTGCTGCTGTGGACATGACCCTACAACCCTGCAACCACAAGTGCTAAATGCAAATCATAACCTCAACAAAACACAGAAAGAAAGAAAAGTGTTACATTCAGGCTCTGAAATTAACTTTTTAGCCTACTCGCCAGACAGATTTCTCATAGCCAATTTAGTAAATATAAAATATAAAACAAATAATGATCGCATGCTCTAGAATAGTGGTTTAAAACAGAAGTGCTTTAAAAAAAGGTTTGGATATAGCCTACATGCTACAGTGTAATCTGCATATAATGTTATCACATTATAAAAAAAGGGGAAAACCATTAAAAGCTGCAGGGAGGCTTAAATATCACAAGATTATAGATGACAAAGAAAAACAAAACCACAATCTAAGTGTTAACAGGTATTTTCTTTAGAAACTCATACAAATGCCCTCTTTTGGACATGGTAACTCTAGTACAATTATTTAATCATTTTTCTGTAAATGTAAAGGATTTTTCTTTATAATTCCACTACACATCTCATAAAATGTTATTTCCTGCACAAATTTGATATAAGTATTTTTTTTTAAATGCTAATTTAAAATTATTGTGTTAATTTCTCAATTGTTCTCTGTTTAGTTGATACACATGCACACTATTTTGAACTTTAAACTAAGGATAAAAAAAAGAATAGAAAATAAAAAGAAGAATAATGTTTTCCACAAAAACATTAAGCACAACTGTATTCAACATTGATAATAATAAGAAATGTTTCTTGAGCATCAAATCAGCATATTTAGCTTTGCCATCACCGGAATAAATTAAATTTTAAAATTGATTCAAATAAAAACAGTGATTTAAATTCTATTGTAATAATATTACTGTATTGTAGTATAGTACTGTGTTTTTGATCAAATAAATGCAGCCTTGGTGAACAAAATGAATATTCTTTGCGAATATTCTTCTTTGAAAAACTTTAAAAAATCTTACTTTTCAACTTTTGAATGGTAGCGCACTTCAGCTTCCAAAAAATAAATAAATACATTTGAATGAACTGAAAAGAAAAACCAACTTCATAATTTATACCAAAATAATAAATAAATCAAATAAAATCCTATTTGGAAAGATATGAGTGTGAATTATCCTTTTTCTCTTTAAGGAATGTGTATTTTACCATATTTCTCTATAGAGAATTTTGTTCAGAATATTACACTTCATTCTCTGTAATACAAATAGACTTCGAAAACATCTTAAGGAATGTTAATTCTGTTTTGTTCTTTGTCACAATACATAGATTGTGTAATTGTAGCCTATATTTCTCAAAATGCACTTGAACAACAGCCATCTGGCAGCTATACAGTTAATTCCACAACATCTCAGCCGTGAGAAGCAAAAATCAAAAGGCCGAGGAAGAGGCTGGGAGCTTTCTCTATTAGGGCCAGCAACCACATGACTTGCGTAAGGTTGCCTACCAATACACTGAGGCTATTCTGCGACTCAGCCGGGCATAAAAATCGGCCTGCCTGACCCAGAGGTCGCAGAAAGGGCACAGAAAGGCTGTGCTGGGTGGGAGGGTGGCTGCTTCAGCAGAGTGAAGGAGAGAGGGAGAGGCCATTAGTCGATTAAGCCTGGGTGGAGTCATCAATATTCCACTGATGCCAATGAAAAGACACACTCGCGCAGTCTCGCATGAGAGGCTCGGGTCGAATGGCTTTAACTCTATCAGAGATATTGCAGTGCCTCACAGTGAGCCTGGCTATTGAATGTTACGGGCTAACTAACCACCACTTTGGCATCTATAGTTTCCCAGCATTCTCTGTGGATTGCAGAAGCAAGTGCCGGTGGCGTTCGAGGGGTGGGGGGCTGGGTTTTGGAGGGGAGATAAAAAGTGGTGCCGGTAATTAAGTGTCCGACTGGGCCCTGGCGGGGGTTGCCACGGCCGCAGGCGATGCTAATGAGCCCGTCCACCGGTCAGTGCTACCTTATTAGCCGCCGGCCGACAATATGGTGGGAAGGACGCAGTGCTACCGCCACCAGCTACACGTCGTCACGAGTGACTAACACAGAAACCAGAGGTGGGAAGTAATTCTGTTAATTAGGGGCTCTCGTGATGATCAGTCTATGCCTTTAAGAAAATGGGCAATCAGTCAAGGCAAAACTAAGATTCTGCAAATCTTTATAAAAAATTAATTTTCTCATGACATTGCATGATACTCAAGGTTCTCGTATCGATCCTTCTTCAATGTTCATTCATATCAATTCCTACAGTTCAATTAATGAAGTAGCAGGAAGTCTAAATAAGCATACACTGGCAAGGTTTCTCGGTGCGGTCTGAGCCACTTCTATGGTAATGGGGAAAGTGAAGGGAACAGCATGAGAGATTAAAACTGACACCACGGATTCATTCTCTCTCTCACTGAAATGCTAAGCCTCTCTCTCAATTGCAATACAGTTATGATATGAAGCATCACAATGTATTGAGTCGTGACCAATTGTGTACTCAACCCTACTATCTAACTGATCACATAAGACATGAAATTACTGAAATTTTAAGATATCAATCCCATCCAATAAAACACAAAACAAATGAAAAACAAACAAACAAACAAAAAACCTGAACATGTATATGTATGTGTAAGAGTTTGTATGAATATACTCTGTAGGAAAACAAAGTTTTTATTAACTGGGGCTGAGCAATTTTTTGCTCAACTGTGCCTTACATTATTGCATTATTTTTCAAATGCAAAGTGAAGTTCTCCACACAGCTGACACTGTTTGTCCATGTACTGCCTAAACATCTGTCATTTAGAGTAATCGTAAAAGCCTTACTTGCAACAGTCAAATAGAACACAGATGAAAAGAAGCTACAATATAGTCTACTTTGTATAACACTTGCATACAAAAAAATTATTATACTTTGTCATGTGATTTATATTGACTTTGATCCTGTGCATCCGACACTCTTATTAAATAAATCGGTCGCCTACGGTATTCCACATTAGCACAGGCCTTCATCAGCATGTATTAGCACATAAGTATACTACATATTACCATCTGTGTGTTTTCCACATGGCCTCAGCAGTCTGTGGGCATGATGGGCATGATGCCAGAGGTGAAACAGGAAGGAGATGTGTTCTTGGAAGAGACTGAGACAGTGTTGGCTTCCAGACCTCTGAAATTCCTCTTTGTAGATGAAGCGCCCTTTTGCACTCTTGTTTATTTCCCCCAACTTCCATTTATAGAGACCGAACACACACGCACAAAAAAAAAAAAAAACAGACAGAGCTTGAACTAGTAATCTCAGAAGTACCATCAAAAAGTTGGAAGATCTGGGCATTCATAGTCAACCGTGAGATGCTAATTAATGGGATCCACCGTACACTTCAGTGATGTTTCTTTAAGGGCACAAAAGTGGGGCATAGAGCCCAGAGCTCAACGGGCTTGAAGATCTTATATTTACAGCAGGAAAACAAATCGCTGGAATGAAAGGAAAATGGATGGCTCGTTGTGCCCGCACAGTCACAAAAACATAAGATAATAAGTAAGGCTCTGTGTACGTACCACAGGGACAGGAAGCAGGGGTGGATTCAACTAGGTGCTATGACGCTTACACCACAATATGCTGTTGCTACAGCATTACTGCCGCCTACTCAGATAGACAGCATGCACACAGGTTAGAGCTGACAGGGAAACTCTCCAACTACTGTAAATCACACTTTGTCCCAGTAGCTCAGGCGAGGGATGCAGCCAAGCTTGACTAGCCAGCCACCCAGAAAGACAGAGAGAAAGAGAGAGAGAATATGAGGGGGTGTGAGAGAGAGTGGAGGAGGTATGTGTGCGGCTGGGGGGGGGGGTTGAAGAAAAGGGATGGCTTTTTTACAGTGATACCGGGTTGACAGCAGCTTGGCAGTGGCGCCCACGGCACTGCCTGCTTGGATCCAAGCCTGTCACTCAAGACAAGGGCACTAATCAGGATTGGTCCCGGTTTCTTCCTGAAGAATGGGGGTGGCAGTTTTGCAGCCATTATAGCTGGAGAGGAGAGTGGGGGATAGAGCGGTGGCACAGCAGGAGAGGCTAACCTCATTTACATGCAGGTCCTGGAGGAGAGAGAGCTGATTCCTTTTCCAATCTCCATGTTAAACGGTGGCCGGGGCGGCCGATGGTTAGCGTTGCATTGTTCGGTCCTAGTGCTCTTTGTCACTGCGATAGCCATCTCGCTTTTCCGAAGGTAGAGACGTACGAGCAAGATAACGTCGACGACACCCACATATGACTGAAAACGTGCTGTGTCAAAAGAGTAAACGGGAACTGTTGTTCACCTCTCCCCTTTCATTCGCTTCACGTCAGTGTAACCAGGTGCTTCTACTTCAACCCTACAGTATCTGGGTGACAAATGATTGCAAAAAATATGATCACTATGACAACCATAACTGTGCCTTTGTAGAGCACATCGAGCCAACATTTTGTGCCTAACCTTAGTGCTTCGTTTAAAAGTCTCTGCATGGAAGACGACTAAATGATGACAAGGGTAAACTGTGCCTGTACGAGTGCGAGTGAGAGAGGAATAAAGAAAAGACAGTCCACTGTGCATGCCAAATGAGAACTTCTTTATAGAGAGTATTTGGGCTAATCTATAAAACCATAATGAAGAAATGCATAAAGATCTGCAGCGGAGCAAACAGAAGAATTATATTCTGAATCAACACCATCCAGTAAAACAACTCATTCAGATTACAACACAGCCAATCAATAGCGGCGCATAAAATGAGGACTGCACCGATATTGAAATAGTACTACTGATACTGATATAGGCCAACAATAATTGATAAAAAAAAAGCTGATATTATAAATATTAGATGAAAAAATGACTAACTGAAACACAACTTAAATGAAATGTTTAAGTTGAAGTACTAAAATGAAACTAAATGAAAGCTAAATAGAAATATTGAAAAATATATAACAAATATACTATATAATATTAAAATAACACTGAAACACGCTAAAAAATAAGGATGCAGGGATAATTATTTTAATGTTATGGTCAATAAATGGCCTATATTGTCACAAATGGGTGCTTGCAATGAGTGCATGATGAAGAAATATCAATAATACAGTCTTTAATCACAAATCCAGCCAGGATCACGCAGGAGATAATGGGAATAGTAATCACAGTAAAAACAACCATGTAAAACATTGATGTTTAACACCGAACATAGAACTGAGAGGTGAAGGCTGAAATACTCAAGGGAAGCTAATCAACAGAAACTGTAACAGGTGTGTAAAATAATCAGTAACCAAGGAAACCAACTAGTGACTATAGACGGGCAGGCAGACAGGGCAAAACAAGTTAAAAAACAAACAAAATGAACATAAACTTCACAAATATTTTACCTAAATAAAATAAAGATGAAACACTAAACATTAAAATCAACCATTTTAAATTAATTCTGGCATTATACAGCAGGGATTCCCAAACTTTCTTGTCAGTCAAACCTCTTTGACCTAAAATATTTATCTGAAGTACTCCCTGAGACTTCAAGTTAATATTTTAATAATTTAACAACGCATTTCACAAACATGTCTGTTAATGGTCACACAACAACCAGGTAAACAAATAGAATATTTCATCGTTTTAGTAAGCATTTTATTGTGATTATTTTAAATTTTTAAATGATTTCCGGTTTATAACATACTGTAAAACCGAACTGTGCAATTAATTAAATGAAATTAGTTTGTTTCACTCAAATCATAATGAAAGTTCATTGTACTTCATTAGAAAAAAGTTGCATGAACTCAAGATTTGATTGTAGTAAGCTGAACTTAATACTATTGAGTTGCAGCAGATTTCTAATTCTCAGCATGCTTTGCGTCAGAATGTATAAGAAAAATAAATGTTGCAATTAAGTGTTTTGTGTGTTTTTGCACAAGATTAACATATAAGAAGACACAAGAAGTTAGTGTTTAATGTTGTGTTATGTTGGGATTTATAGGGGGCTCTGTTATGTTAGTTTTGTAGAGTTACCATTGTGGTGAAGAGTAGAGCCTGTGGTTAGGTTGAGGATAGGCTGCAAAACTTTTAAGACCACATATACTATATGTTGTTTGATTATATACATGCAAGTATATAATGACAGTCTCTTTGATAGTTATAATAGCATGTGTTATTTGCTATCTAACATTTAACCAAGATCTGATTGTGATGTTTATGTAAATTAACTTTATGTAATTAACATTATGATGAGTGGGAAGAGGCTGAAAACTGTGGTAGTGAAGGGATGCTGGTGACGTGATTGTTAATGAGAGACACCTGTGCACCACACTGGTCTTGCTCCGCTTCCATGGCTCCTGGCCCCGCCCCACTTGTCACAAAGATTTTAAGTTCTACTCATTTAAAAAAAAGTTTACTTAAATCATTTAAGGAAACTTATTACCTCAAAACATTTGAGTATTCTGAACATTGAATTTTACAATTAAGTTACATTGTACTTACACAAAAAAAAAAAAGTACTGAGTACTATTAACTAACTATATGTACTTACTATGGAGTTACAGTTAGGGTTTGGTTTAGGGTTAGTTACTTGTAATTATGTATAATTTACTGTTATTATTATGTAAGTACAAGTACAAGTAGTAAGTTTTAAAATAGAGAAATTAGCATGCATCAATAAATATATAATATGAGACAATATTGATACATTAAAAAAATATTGTTACTGATAAATTGTGCATCTCTACTAAAAGCTACCATTACTGGCATGCAGCAACTCATTTTGACATGCACTCAAGAACTTTTAATAGACAGTGTTCTTTAAGGGTTACATAACTACATCAATGAAACTTAAAGGTGCCCTAGAACCAGTTTTTACAAGATGTAATATAAGTCTAAGGTGTCCCCTGAATGTGTCTGTGAAGTTTCAGCTCAAAATACCCCATAGATTTTTTTTAAATAAACTTTTTTAACTGCCTATTTTGGGGCATCATTAACTATGCACTGATTCAGGCTGCGGCCCCTTTAAATCGCATGCTCCATTCATAATTCACAAATATCACTAAAAATACCATGTAATCATGGATCATGTCAGTTATTATCGCTCCATCTGCCATTTTTCCCTATTGTTCTTGCTTGCATACCTAGACTGATGATTCAGCTGTGCACAGATCCAGACGTTAATACTGGTTGCCCTTGTCTAATGCCTTGAACATGAGCTGGCATATGCAAATATTGGGGGCGTACATGTTAATGATCCCGACTGTTACGTAACAGTCGGTGTTATGTTGAGATTTGCCTGTTTTTCGACTGTGGTCTTTTAAACAAATGAGATTTACATGGCTGATCTGTCTCACTTCTTACCGATTCTGAGCCGATCCATTTTTTTACCAGTGGCACAGGCAATCTTGGCGAGTATTCAGATAAACACAGTCAGTTTTGAATCGTTAAATAGCTAAGAAAGTGAACCCATGTCGTGTGTAACAGTATTGGGTTTGCTGAACACTGTTCATAAACTCTTAAAGGTACAGCAGTCCAATATTCCTGCTGCTGTCTGTCATGTTAATCAAAGAACAAAAGACAAAGAAAATCACTTTCTGCTCTTGACTGAATACGTTTTATAACTTTAATGGTAAGAAGTGATCTGTATTAATATTTACAAAAAAGACTGCAGAAATTAAGGTAACCAATGTAAAATAACACTGAATGTGTTATTTTACATTTGATTACTTTAAATTCTGTAGTATTTCTTACCTGAATAAAAACCCAGTTAACCTGAAAAACTTAGTTTCATAGCTCTCTTTATTCTATTGCATTTATTTAAGCTGTTTATATTTTATTACTGACTTTTTACTTGTGTTTTTTTTTTTTTTTTTAATGAAAATAAAACTTTGCATTGAAGAAAAGTAGATTTTTGTTTGTCAAATTATAGTTCTTAGCAAGAAAACCTTAGCAAGAAAATCAGAATCGGCAGATCACACTAACAAAAAATCGGAAATCGGAATCGGCCAATAAAATTGCAATCGGTGCATCTCTGCTTTTATCCAAAGCGACTTACAAGTGAGGAATATAAGAAGCGATTTGTCATGAAGTGGAAAACAGACACAAGAAGTGCTCACAATACAAGTTTCAGACATTGCTTAGAGTAGCATAAGCTAGAATAGAGAGGGATTAAAGCAAGTGAAAGCATAGATTTTTTTTTTTTTTTTCACTCAAAACATTAGCTTAGTGCATGTAACAAGCTTTAACAGTGAAAGAACAGGTACTACCTTTGCATCCCTCCAACATCCAGCTAAGGGTAGGCTCTCCAGACCAATAGTAAACAGCTCCCGACCTCATCATAACAACTAAACATGAATACCGGAGCTTTGCATCAAGGTCGGGAGTAATCAAACATACTGTGAAGTCATCTGCAAATGCGAAGGACATTTTTTACATGAGGGGCTGAGCAGGTCTCAGACACTCACCTACGTTTTAAGCCTTGTAAATCAGTGTAAGACATAGTGACAATAGCTTTCACAGAGATGACTTCACATCATGAATATAATATCTCGCCTTTGTAAAGCAGCCAAACACCTCTACACTTGCCGATGATATACCGTTTCCCTTGGAGGCTGTCAATACCTCAGGGTGCCACTACTCTGTGTCTGTTTCCTTCCTGGCACTTTTAATCTTCTCAGCTATAAAACAGTCTCGTCTCCAGAAAAACCTTTGGAGCACAGCTGCTAGTCTGATAGTTAAACTCATTAACATGCTTATGTTCTGTGCTGGACAGTGTAGTCTGTCTTACAGACATGACAGAGGTGAAGCTAGCCTTATGCTTGGAGAATACCAAAATTTCAAACCACACACTTTTCAAAAGCACACTTTCTTGGGGATGGAAGAAAATAGAATTTGACAGAATTTCGAATATATATTAACATAATTTTCACATTTAAAGTCTGCGTACTGATCCCGACAAGAATATAAATATAACAAGTTCCGTTTCGAAAATACATTGGTGTCCCAAAGTCTCTTGATGCTAATGATCACAACGATAGTAATTACCATAATTATTTTTGTTGTGTAATTACTATGATTATGATCGTCACATAACTGTGAGAGTAAATTGTCAAGCTGAGCCAAAATTGGGATTTTTGGCACTACTTTGTTGGTATGGAATCAGCCTCCCCAATCACAACAAGAAAAGAAAAGAAAAGAAAAAAACATCAAGTAGCCCCAACACAGCTGATTGGGATTGGAGACAATCTATTAAAGCTGAACACACTCAATAAAGGTAGCCAGTCCATTTCAAGGTAGAATACAAAAGTCCACTCCATTCTTCTTTACTTCACTTGGTATGAAAAATAATTTAAAAAAAAACTGGTATAGCCAACCTCATAGCTTCAAGAAACTTCTAATCAAGAACTCAAAATATTGCGGCAAACCAAAATAATCAATGACTAAAAACAACAAAAAGCTGTTTATAGTCTGTATGCGCTGTGATTAAAAATAAATAAATTGCACTTTATTTATACTACACATGGAGCACACGTAGGGTGTAAGTTCAGCACAGCTTGCAGTACACTTCACACAAAATAATGAGAAATGTGTTAAAGCTACTGTCAACTAGACAATAAACATGCAATAAAAAGTTCATGTCAAGCAGTGACAGTCAAGAAATTAAGACAGAAATATAGCACTACTGTAATATTACCACTATAGTGTAAAAATTAAAGATACACTATGTTACTTTTTTTGTTCAAAGTAACAAAATCTAAATAATGATTTAAACAATACTTCATAAATCCTTCTTCCATAACGAGTTTTTTTTACTTACCCTGGTTTTTGTGGGAAATTGCGTAAATACGTCACTCGTTATATCCGTAAATAGGGAAAAGTTGCTCCGGCTACTTTGATGAATGTATTGTGTGGGAGTGGCATCGGTCAGTTATCACAATGAGTGAGAAAGGTTGACAACATGGACCAGGTCCCACAGTTTGGCACGCATGTGATTCATAGATTAATTGCAAAGTTTAACCATCATAGAGTGAAAGTTTATCATTTGCATGTGATTTATCTTGCCAGTTTACAAATTCAAGCAATTTTAAACAATTCCAGCAAAAGAGGTAAAAGAGAACTCAATGCAGTACTCACACTGTGTTTTCTGTGCACATGGCCGCAAACACAGAGAGGTGCTTGAATGAACACATACACACAAAATTATGTCAAAATACCCGTCTCGGGAAGTATTCTTGTAAACACAGTCGGTTTTGTCTTAAGTGAATGTAACCAGTTAAAGTCCCCCTGTTTTGATCAACAAAATTAAATATTTCAATGTTTTTACCTGTGAAAAAAAATTCTTTATGTCTTAAAATAGCTTGAATGTAACTCTACACCCTTGCTCCATTTAGTATGCACAGAACCATGAATATGCAAATTATGCAACAGTCCCGCCTCCACTCGATCACATGAGCTCAGAATACCTGATCCACTGTAGTAAACGCTGCACAATGGCAAGTGGAAATACTGTGTAATTCAGCCATATATGTTTGAAACAGAAACTGATTCATAAACGGAGTGAACAATGTCGGACACATAATGGTAATTAATGTGATTAGCCTTTTGCTTCACTATGTTAACAAACAGCTAATAATGTGTTGCTAATGTTACACAAACCATGTTCCAGTTCACCATCTCATCTCAGTCTGCCTTCTAAAAATCAGTATCCTTAGAAACGCTTTGAACAACTTAGAATGTCAGTGGAGTAGTTCATTATAACACTGTTATATACATCATAAACAAACCCGATTCCAAAAAAGGGAATGGGCAGAGGATCACCAATTCCCCAATGCTGCGGCGAAAAATAGTGGAGCAATAGTGGAGTTTCTCAGAGAAAAATTGCAAAGAGTTTGAAGTTATCATCATCTACAGTGCAAAATATCATCCATAGATTCAGAGAATCTGGAACAATCTCTGTGCGCAAGGGTCAAGGCAGGAAAACCATACTGGATGCCTGTGATCTAAAACTCTATAGGTAAAAAAAGAAGCCATATCTAAACATGATCCAGATCCGTTTTCTGTTGGCCAAGGCTCATTTAAAATGGACTGTGGCAAAGTGGAAAACTGTTCTGTGGTCAGACGAATCAAAATTTGAAGTTCTTTTTGGAAAACTGGGACGCCATGTCATCCGGACTAAAGAGGACAAGGACAACCCAAGTTGTTATCAGCGCTCAGTTCAGAAGCCTGCATCTCTGATGGTATGGGGTTGCATGAGTGTGTGTTGCATAGGCAGCTTACACATATGGAAAGGCACCATCAATGCTGAAAGGTATATCCAAGTTCTAGAAAAACATATGCTCTAATCCAGATGTTGTCTCTTTCAGGAAGACCTTGCATTTTCCAACATGACAATGCCAGACCACATACTGCATCAATTACAACATCATGGCTGTGTAGAAGGAGGATCCGGGTACTGAAATGGCCAGCCTGCAGTCCAGATCTTTCACCCATAGAAAACATTTGGTGCATCATAAAGAGGAAGATGCGACAAAGAAGACCTAAGACAGTTGAGTGAGCAACTAGAAGCCTGTATTAGACAAGAATGGGACAACATTCCTATTCCTAAACTTGAGCAACTCCTCAGTCCCCAACTTTTTTGGAATCGGGTTTGTACATAATTCTCCCGCTATATTGCTAAATGTACCCGATTATACCGGAATTTTTTATTTACCAGGATAACCTGACTTCTCGAGACTCCCCTGCTTCACAGCTTAGTTAATGATATGCTAAAGCCGTCCAGCACATTGACGGGATTGGTTAAAACATATTTGTGACGTAGAGAACAAGGGCGATTTCAAACCGTGTTTTGAAACTGTCTTTGGTTTATTGCAGTTTTAAGGAGAAAAAACTCAGCAATGCTGTTGTTGACTTATGAATATGTCAACAAATTGATATGTCTTAATTGATATGTCACATGATTTGTCTTAAAGCATAATAAAAACACCAAACAGACATATAAACAACATTAAAAACTTGATTTTCACCACAGGGGGTCTTTAAGAAAGAAATCGGATGTGTATCATTATATTGGATCCATGCATTCGGTTTTAAAGTGACAGCAGCCTATAAATACCTGATTAATCAATGTTCAATTTATACAGTAAACACCATGTGTTATTTTACATTTAGGCCTGATTGTTACATTTCTGTACATGAATACTAGAGGTAGACCTTACATTATTTGTAACTTTGTTATAATGTATTTATCTATGCTTTTATTTAGCAGGAAACGAGAGGTTATGGTAACACTTTATTTTAAGCTGTCCTTGTTACAGTGTAATTATACATTTAAGTACTGAGTAATATTAATTAACTATATGTACTTACTATAGGGTTATGTTTAGGGTTAGGTTTGTTGTAGGGTTAGTTGCATGTAATTATGCATAGTTATTACTATAGTAACTCCATGTAACATGTAACGGACACTGTAAAATAAATTACAGAGGTTCATGCTACAGACTTTATTTCGCAGTAGTTGAGAAAACAATCTGAATATGATTTTTTGACTAAATCATGCAGCTCTAGTCATCAGTTTTCTGTGGCTCTAGAATGATGAGGCATGTGGTGTTTACCGCTCAGGCAACTGGTGCTAAAAACGTACCACAATGAGCAAAGATGGCAGCAAGCAGGTCCAGAATGGGGGGGGGGGGGGGGGTGTCACATGCCAGCCAAACAGCAGCCATTCAGATGAATGGGAATACTAACGTATAGCTTTCTCCAGATATTACTGACCTCCTCCTTTCCGAGGCCTCCTCTAAAATATGACAATTCAAAACCAGTTTTAAAAAAATGACAGCGGCTTGCCTCTTCTCATTCCCTGTCAGCTGAACAGACTGCTCTTTGATTCTGCCCAGTAAGCCTCATCTCATCTTAAGACAGACCCAGAGTACTGACTCATAAATCAAATCACAGTTTGGCATAGCTCTGCAGCCCGGGCCTGCGTCAGACCTGTCTGTTCGATCCCTCGTGCGGTGTGGCCCAGTGTTAGCAGCCTGTTAAAGGTCTGTCCTGGAGGGGATGGATGCACTTGTGTGGTAGAACAACACAGGAAAGTGCCTGAAGCTCTCCAGCAGCTCCCCCCACCCTTTCCCCAGCTGAACCAGCGAGCTGTTCCTTATGAACAACTGCCAACAGAATGCCTGCTATGAGCTGGTTATTACTCAGTGCTGGGCCGCCACTAGCCAAAGGGCTGCTCTCCGAGCTGTAGATCTCCATGTTGTGACTTGTCAACATGCGGAAAATCGTTACCCAGCATAGGCACTTTTATTCCACACGGGCTTTGATTGAGACTTGGGTGGGTAAAACATTGTGTTCGGAACTTCAGAGTCTACAGTGCTTCATGTAGCATACAGACAAAAGGTGTGTCCCATAGTTATGGAAAAAAATATTAACAAGTGAGCATGGGCTTTGAAAAATAGATGGGCAGGTTCAGGATAAAAACACAAGGATTTTTTTTCTGCTTCGTGCGCTACCAATGTTTTCACTGATGCATTTACAAATTTATACATTTTAAATTAAAAATTTTAATGTAAATGTTTAAACTTACACTAATTATTCAAAAGTTTGGGGTCGGTAAGATTTTTAAAATATCTTTTTGAAAAATGATCTTGTGCACACCAATGCTGCATTTATTTGATCAAAATACAGAAATTTTGATTAAAAAAACAATCTTTTTATATTATAAAATATAATTTATTCCTGTGATGGCAAAGCTGAATTTTCAGCATCAAATCTTTCTAATATGATGATCCGTTGCTCACGAAACATTTCGTATTATCATCAAAAATGGCTGTGCTGCTTAATGTTTTTGTGGAAACCGTGACATATTTTTTCAGGATTCTTTAATGAATATAAAGTTTAAAATAAAAGCACTGAATTGAAATTGAATTTTTGTAACAATGTAAAAGTCTTTACTATCACGTTTGATCAACTAAATGCATCCTTGCTAAACAAAAGTATTAATTTATTTTTTTTAAAAAGTCTTACTGACCCTATCACATCTTAGCTCATATCACATCAAATACTGTAAATTATTGTTATACACTACTCAAATTGTTAATGTCAACAACATCAGCATTGCGTGCCTATGTGTATTTAGTGTGTATTAACGTTACCTGTACAGTCTAATCTCTAATTGTCCATTTGTCATACCATACAATCCGCCATCAAAATGATACGTTTAATTATTCCAGCTGCTGTGAGAAAATGCTGTATGCTCGAATTTCTCGTGGAAACCTACCAGTACCACCCGAATTAGAAAACATTATTACACGCCTACCGTTGTGAATTGGAAAACACAGGCTGGATATGTACTTGATTTTGGATCATTTTTAACCTGAAAAAGTTATGGGCAGCAGCTTTAAATATTATAAATTTTTCACACACACAGGTTTGTTTTGCTATCTTAGTGAGGAAATTCCATCGGCATAATGGTTTTTATACTGTACATTCTCTCCCCCTACACTACCCTACCCTTAAACCTACCCATCACAGAAAACATTCTGCATTTTTACATTTTTAACTTTGTTTAGTATGTTTTTAAAGCTATTTTAAATATGAGAACTCATGAAATGTCCTCATATTTCATGTTTACGTCGTAATACCAGTGTAATACCCATGTCATTATACAAATTTGTGCCCTCATAAATCACAAAAACGCACACACACATATGAAAATGTTACTGAGTGGCTTCTAATCCTTACTGATGCTATCAAGGCTATCCAAGTCATTCTTATAATGCTGTCAAAACCTTGTCAAAGCAAGAAAGAAAAAGAAAAAGAAAAAAAAGGAAAAAAGTAAGATATAGCTCTAACCCAATAAAGCAAGTGATCATTCAACAGAGCAAGTGATCATTCCCATCATTACTATTGATCTTTGAGCTTGGTTTCAAGACCATTTGTCTGTTGGCTCTCAAAAAATGTAAAACGCTATCACAGGTGAAACCAGGTTACTTTGTGGCTGGTCATATGCAAGATGCAAATTCTTTAATAATACATTACACATGAATCTCCCACTTGATGAGCCTAGTCCGTTACAATCATCGAGCCGAGTACAAGAATTGTCTTAATTATGTCACCACAGTGCCTTTGACTGAGCACTCACAGCTAGACTACACCTGTGATGAAAGCCAGCCGATCCAGCTAGCCAAATTAATCTAAATGTTCTGGTTCAGTATGCCTGGCTGAAGCCCCTTTCTGTATAAGCACTTGTTCAGGAGAGCATCCACCACCCTTCCCCTGCCCTTTAATTCATTTCTGAGAGGAAAGCCTGTGTATCATTATTCGCTTGAGCTCAAATGGGCAGACACCGGTGAGAGAGCCTGATCAAGTTGGTGGGGCAGGGGGAAGAAAGAAGAGGAGGAGGAGGAGAAGGAGGGGGTATTCTTGGCAGATTTTCCCTACAAATCAGATGCCAAGAGCGAAATGGAAACCTCCCCTCATTTTCCTTTCCCCTTAATCCAATGTTTTCAAGCCCAGGCCCAGCCAAGGTCATTATAATCATAGATGAGTGGAAAGGAGCCAGTGACCCACCATTACGGTAAGGTGGAGAGCCACCCAGTCGCACACACTCTGCCATCGGTCTGTAATGGAGAGCTGAAATCCGTGCAATGCTCCAATTCCTCCATTTGCAAATGCAGATAACCTTAAAGATCATGTGTGTATAATGGAAATGGCCGGCTCCCATAGGGAGACATTTTAGCTGATGGCAAAGGTCAGGGTGAAAGAATGATACGGGCTATATACTTGCACAAAATGGAAGCCTGCGAGTAAGACAAAGAACAGCAGAAAAGGAGAAAAAGAGGTAACCTCAGTCGACCTCCACCACCTCGGAGTGGAAATCCGACGAAAACTGCTTAACGAGGCAGGAGCGTTTTAACCTAGGCTCCCTTCTCGCGATTAATTTACAGGAAGTTTGGTGAACTGTGACCTGCAGTTTGAACAAAATATATGAATTCTGGAAAAAGGAGTGTGCATCAGTGTTATAAAGGCCATGGTTTTGTAATCCCAGTGGTTTTTCATTGTAGCACTAAAGCCAAAGGTCATATTTAACTGTCAAGAAGATCATCTGACTGCATCAAGGCCTTAATGCCCTCTTGCAAGTCTTGACCCCTGCACATTATGACGCAAACTGTCCTGAACTCAGCTATGTATTCTTAAGAAAGGGAAGTGAAAGATACACTTGGAAAAAGGATATGTCATAGCCTTTACATAGAAACGCTCAGAGAAAAGAAAAACACCAGATGCCAGGCACAAAACTTTTTGAAAGAGCAAACAAGCGGTTTCAGCACAACAATTCCACTGTCCTGGACTCGTATTTTTAACTTTTTAAGGCAGTGTGTAGTAATCATGAGCAAATGAGATAAATTTAGTTCTAGTCATACGCCTCTCAGCTCACAGGTGTTAAATCACAATGAACGCAAACAGAAAGTAATGAAATGTGACATCACTCCTCCGTGGATGAATGAGAGGGCTGCGTGGGGCGCCACCAAACTTCAGATGAGCTTTTGCTGAGTGGGTGATTTTGATACGGCATTAATCAGCAGTGGGACAAATGGCAATATATAATGTAGTTCATAAACATTGATGACTGAGAGATTATGGTATGAAAAGAAAAGCAGCAATTATTATAATACATTAGGTTTATATAGGAGTTTCAATTTTTTTAAAAAAAATAATAATTTCATAAAACATAACTGCCAAGTACATTTTGTTACACTGTGAAGTAATTCACTAAAACCACACACACACAAAAGTTTACTTTGATTTTATTTTAAGTCAAATCAAAGTATGTCTAAAGTAATAACTTTTGAAGAAAATCGAGCTAAGCTCTTAAAACCTAGCAGAAATGAACAGCATGAGTTAAATGAATGTAAACAAACATGTTATGGCGTTAAGAAGAGAGCATTTTTCAATGCAACGCAGCTCAAATGCAAGCAGAACATTCCAGAGAGCAAAAGAAATGATCTCTGACTTTCAAAAAAGTCCCAAAAGGCGCCGTTTCGCTGGTGAATGGCACCACACATAGAGATGCATTACGAGCGCTTGCTTTCGTGCACTTAAAGCGCCACCGTGCCACATTTCGCCAATTCCTCTGATCGATGTTTTCCACACTCTACATCATGTCCCCTCTAGCGGCCGGCACACGCAACTACAGCCGTTATTAGCGAGCTGATAAAAGCACAATGTTAACATCCAGCTACACAGGGTCAAATGAACAAATATCGCGATTAGTAATTCCAAGCGCAACCCGTGCAAAGCAGCGGAAGCCGCAACATTTCCGTCGAAGCGAGAGAAAAACGCGTTCTCGCCTTTGTGCGTTATTGATCGCAGATTGTCTGCAATGAATGGCTGCATGAGGAAGGAAAAAACCCTGAACTTCAGGTGACCGACCATGGCTTTGACACAGGCAGCCTGCAGACATGAACCCCACTGAACTGGGAGGGGTGGAAGAAAATACCTCAGCTTAAAAAAATCTCGCTCGACAAACGAAAGAAAAAAGTCGCGCACACACACACACTCACACATACGACCGCGGAAGGCGGAAAGTTGTACGAGCGTGTTTTAGGGCGCATTTTTAAGTTGCGGGCTGCTGCTAGATAGCGCTGGAGCTAAGTAAAGGCAGGGGCACGGATGGAAGGCTGAGTCTGGCTCTCAGTCTGATCCGACTGACCCTTCATTTTATTGCGGCCAGATCCTCAGATCCTCCCCTTTCCCTTCCGCGCGTCTCTGCCTCGCTCGCACGGACACATATAAGAAAAGACGCGCGACCATAAGCGCCAAATAAGCAGCGATAACGCGAGCTTTACTGGCCGCAACCTTTAGGCGGAACGGGACCTTTATCGATTATCTGCAATTAAAGGCACCGCTAGTGCGCTCGCTCCGCTAGCCCCCTCATCGCCAACATGGCTGCCTAGCACAGACCTAAAAAAGGAGAAATAACCTCCGCCGTGCCTTTGTCTGTTTCACCTCTTTAACCCTAAACTACTGCGCAAAACACACGGAGACGCGCTAAAATCGCGCCGAACAAGAAAATGACTTACGTGAAGGCAGGCGCTTGGGTTGCTCCTGTTTCCTCCTTGGCATTTTCCCCCTTTTATCACATTCTCCTTCTTGTTTAGGGATAAGAAGAAAAAAGGTCTTTTCCCATTGAAATTTAGCGAGGGAGCCTGATGGCAGGGACTTGTCGTGCACCTGGCTGTCCTCGGTTAAGTGTATTGTTGGGAACAGGGAAGAGTAGAGGAGGAGGTGCTGTTGTTGTTGCCGTGTCTTGACTATGGCTGCTCTCTGTAAGTGTGTGTCTCCGAGCCCCTAACTAACACTAATGCAGGGATCAAAGGGCAGCAACAGCAGAGCACACACACACACACACACACACACACACTCACACACACACTCGCGCGCACACGCACACACACACACACTCACTCACTCACTCACAGAGAGAGGAGCTCGCCCGACACAGCGACGAGAAAGGGACAAGGTGCCCCCAAGCTTTCAGGGTGTATACTTGACTGACCGCGGATTTTTTTTATATATTCATATACAAAATGGATTCTGGCTGATACATATTTAAATGGATTGAAAAAATATTCTACACACAAAAAAACACTTTTTTCAACATAATGTAATAATATAATAAATAATACAATTAATAAACATTTTTATTTTTTTTCATAAATTATTTTTATGCACGTTTCAATGAATCTTGAGTTTACAGAAACCCCCAAATCGGAACAATTCGTTTTAAGTTTAATGTAGTGCCACGCATTTAAATGTTTGATTTACAGTAACACTTTACAGTAAGGATCAGTTTGTTAACATTAGTATTAGTTATCGTGAACTAGCAATGATAAATCCTTATATTGCCATTATTCTTGTTCATTTACTTTTTTTAACACTTACATTTACTAAAAGTTGTTTATATTATTATTTAATGGTGCTGATCTAACATAAACTAACAGTGAACAGTTTGATTTGCATTAAATAACATTCACAATGATTAACAAATACTGTAACAAATGCATTGCCCATTGTTATTAATGCATTAATTAATGTGAAATAATAGGACCTTATTTTAAGGTGTTAGAAAATGTACAGTTAATTATCATATTTTTCCCATTTTTATATTTATATATATATATATATATATATATATATATATATATATATATATAAGTATGATACTGTAATAATAATAATAATAATAATAATAATAATATATTATTATTATTATTATTATTATTATTATTATTATAGTATCATACTTTTATTTATAAATGATAAAAGTTCTGGCTAGCATTTAAATTATAACAAATACTGTAACAAAAATTGTATTATGTGTTGTTAGTTCATGTTATTTATGCATGAACTAACATTTAATCATATGACCTTATTATAAAGTGTTACCAAATTTGCAATTAATAATATTTTCTAATTTTAGATTATTAAAAAATATATATTTATTTATTATTATGTTATTATCATCATACATTTATTTATACATTTTAAATATCTTGGCTAGCATTTAAATTATAACAAATACTGTAACAAATATGATTGCCCATGTTTAGTCAATGAATTAACATTAACTAATGGGATGTTATTGTTATGTGTTATTAAATTTACAATTAATTATTATAATTTTTTAATTAGGATTTTTTATATTATTATTTGTTATCATTACACTGTTAACTATAAATGTTAAATGTCCTGGTTAGCAGTTGAATTATATACTGAATCTGAGTTTCTGTACAGTTAATTTGGTAATAAATATGTTATTCATAATATAGGAATGACAATTTTTTGGCAAAAGTCTATAAAATAATGCAAATGAAAGGTTAAATGTAGATTTTTCTTTTTTTCCATTACACTTTATTGTATGGTAACTTGATTAAAAAACAGACCCCCCTCCATCCCACACACACACACACACACACACACACACACACACACAATATTCTGTTCTATGCATAGCACTGAAGCAGCCGGCTGTTCCCCACTCAGGGCTGGACTCCAGCAGGCTGCATGCTGTTGGACAAGTTCGTTCTTTCACACCTCTTTGGTGTTAGGAGGACTGTATCCTCCCTCATGCCATGCTGCCATCCTCCTCACAACCATCCACACGTGCAGCTCGTTACTGTGGCAATTAGCACAGGCCCAAATTAGCCCACTTCGCCTCTGCACAGGTGACTGACACACACTTTGTAGCTCGCTCATTAGAATATGTCTGCCTCGCCATTCCTCTGCCTCATTGTCACCCCTTAAAGTCCACGGAGAGGCTGTTGAACTGTAAACTTTTGGACCTTGGTGGTAGTGTTGATGTGTTTTACCATAGTAAAAGTCCAATTCTTTGCATTTAGATCTCAATATTTGCTGGTCCAACTCATTCCCATTTTGAACTATAGCATATTTTATGTGTAATTTTATGAAACACATTTTATGGTAATCATACAAAATCTCCCTTGCATGTGTGTGCGCTGCTTGTTATTGTTTAAGATTAGTTTAGTCTCCATGGCGAGGTCACGGTCTGTTCTGTAACCCCGCCGATGCCAGGCAGCTGAGGTAATGCGTGCAAGCAGACAATCTGCTGATAGTAGTCATGGCAACAGCAGCATGACCTCACACTTGGTAGCAACCTAAAGGTCACCTAACAGACATCATGTTTTGATGGGCACTGTATCAACTGAACCTGACAATGACAAACATCTGTGAAAGAAAGAAGACCGTTTCCATTGACATATCTGTTTCCATTTGATACTTTAACCCTTTCCTTCACATTGCAGCGTTGCTTTACAAATTACCCAGAGAACTCAATTTATTCCATGAGTGAAAACAGCATTTATGTGCAACACTATCGTAGGTTATAATGTTACATCGTGTCACATTTATCTGTGGTGCAGTTTATGGCATATGAAAAATACTATTTTGCTATTAAACATTCAAAATTACGGATATATTATAGTTAGCCTCAGACTGTCCATCTAATTATATTTTTTGTATGATATTGATAAGTATGATTGTTCTGCTGGTCTTTGAAAGCAACTCGTTTTGTCTGTTGGCATTATTACTACTTATTAAAATGGCTCCCCTGCAGCAGTGCAGGCTGTTAGCGAGCTAAATGAATTTCAGGTGCTTCAGTAGCGGATAAAGGAGGTTGGATAAAGAGGTATATCTCTCCCCGAGGCCAAGCATAGTGGTGTGGGTTACCTCTTTTTCAACTCGTTGCTGCCTCTTCCTCTTTGTTAGGATGTTGCGAGATTGTGTTAGGAACACTGAGTGGAGCAGGTCATTAGAGGACTAGTGACATGACAGGATTGTGTGACGAGTGAGAGAGGTTGAATAACAGAGCTCGAATATTGTAAATATCGCTTTTTCTTAACCCTCTGCCCTGCATATACAGCACATACTTATGATGCCGTAAAATAAGTGTTATTTTAAGCATTTCACCTTATTGTAATCATTGTATATTTTTTGGATGTGATGACCTGTGTTTAATGGCAGCAGGGACATTTTTGCACCATTAGAAGGTGTTAATTTAAACCTTAGTCGATAAACATAATGAAACAATATTGGATTTGATCACTCAGTCCCAGCTAACAAAAATATGTTCTAAGAACATTTAGCTAATATTCCAATTATAGTCCTTATGTGGTAAAAATCAAGTATTTAATGTTGTTTATATGTCTATGTAGTGTTTTTAATGTGCTTTAAGACAAACCATGTGCAAATTCATAAGTCAGCACAATTGCTTAGTATTTTCTCTTTAAAACTGTAGTGATTTAAAGATGTGGTTTGAAATCGCTGGTGTCTGTGACATCACAGACTACATTGTAACCAATCACGTCAACGTAACGGCGGGCTTTAGCATATCATTTACTGACGGCACAAGGGAGTCTCAAAGGAAGCCAGGTTATCCGGTATATTTTTCTGTTGATATTGAAAAATCGAGTAGATTTAACAATATAGCGGGTGTTTTACGATGTTATGATGAACTATATGCCTTTCTTCACTGACGTTCTGAGTTATTCAAAGTGTTCCTAAGGATACTGATTTTTAGAAGGCAGCTGCCGGACTCTGTGATGTCGAACGGGAAAAATGTTTGTGTTACATTAGCAACACATTATTAGTTGCTTGATAACAAAGTTAAAAAGGCGACTCATATTGATTACCGTTATGTGTCCAACATTGTAAAAACCGATACCATTGTGCAGCATTGTGTGAGTGATTGGAGGTGGGGCTAATTAGCATATTCATAGATCCGCGTATACTAAATGAGGCAAGGCTGTAGAGTTACATTCAAGCTATTTTAAGGTATGAAGAATTTTTTCATTTAAATATATAATTTTGGTGTTTTAAGGGATAAAATTATTGACTACAGGGGGACTTTAAGTTTAGAAACATTATTTCTGAATGTCTAATATAATTCTATAATGTCTATTTATTTTTTTTTCCCTGCTGATGTGAATGTTAGTAATGTTTTAAAAAAAAAAGTTAGACTAACTTCCAACTAAAATGTTTCAGAAAAATGTTCCATGAATGATGCACAACATTTTTGTGCTAATGTATTGGTAAAGTTATTAACGAACCAGATAATTTTGAACTTTGTTCTATTAATGTTACTGAAAGAATGTTTGATCATAACCTTGACAGAATGTTAGCCAAATTACTGAGAAAATATATGTAAAACTCAGCTTTGCAGATTTTATTTAGTAAACAAAGTGCAAGTTCAAATAAACTTGATCATTTTTAATATGGAATTTTTTTTTATTTAATATGCAAATGAAAGGTGCAGTCACATTAGTGAAATATGTGTAAAAAGGTAAATTTTCTACTGTCAAGAGTGTAGCAATATATGAACCACAGCTAACACAGAAGTCACTTTCAAACCAAACAGCTGTCTTGTGCTTAATGCAAATAATTCATGTGAACCCGTTGTGAAATTTGCACATGTAAATCTTTTGCCTTCAAGTAATATTAGTGAAATGTCTGGATTTTGCCCATGAAAAGTCGCCGAACAATGGTAAATGTGACCGGACCTTAAGGCACGACTCATATAGACTGTCCATATTTTGGGGATGTTTACACAACCCTGTTTTCAAACTAAAAATGGAAAACATTTTATGCATTTTGGCCATTCATTTACATGACAATGGCGTTTTGGGGGCCTGACAATGCAAACTTTTGAAAACAGGATTCAATGTGCACGTTTTTGAAAACGATACCATTATCGTTTTCAAAGTGTAAGCTACAAAAACGCAAATTTATGAAAATGGTGACTTCATGTGCATGTGTATTACGTGTTCAGTCTGTAGGCACGAAGTGTTTCTTTACAAAACGACAGCGCCAACTACTGGCCTGGCATGCATAATAAAATGTTTTTTTTGTTTTGTTTTTGCGGATCCGTGTGAACAGGGATCATTTTGATAATGTTGTTTGTACGCAAAAAAACGCAAAGGAAAAACATTTCCATTTTTAGTAAACATACCCTTAGACATGTAAATGCATGATTTCTGTTAAAGCGTTTTAAACATTTTTTTAAACATCAACAATTATGCTTCAGTTAATCATGAAACCTAATTATCACAGATTATATATTTATATATATATAAAAAAAAAATTGTGTGTAGTTGCATTCTCAATACACTTGGCTCTAAAAACTAAGAGGGCACGTGCTTCTGGATTGTCTATTATTGCCACATGGGACACAAGGTCTTTCGCACATATCTAACACCAGTAAACACTTATTATATTAAAGTTCTTCCTAATTAGCCTGTGAACACAGTAGATCGCTGACTAACATCAGGTATTTGGAGTGTAAGGTATGACATAGCTCTAGGTCACCATCTTAAGTTTCAAGATGAAGAACTGTTTATATGTTCTGACTCAAACTGCCTTTGAAATAGAGAGATTATTACAGCGGAAAGCTGGTGCCAGCGTCGTCGCCGGCATGCCACCTGTCTCCCTTCCCTCTCTTCTCACTCCCTCTTCCAGCTGTGTGACAGAAGCAGGTGGTTGCCCCTGTACTTGCTCTCTGACCTTTTGCACTGGAAGGGATACCTCACAATGAAGACAACTCTTCCTCATCCTGCAGAACATTGTTTAGTTTTGATTCCATAAACTAATAATTATCCACTCAGAAAAAAATAAGTTGATTCTGTTCCAGGATGTTTACAGGCTTAATTCACCCAAAAATTAAACTTCGCTCATCATTAATCAACATCATGTCGTTCCAAACCCATACGACTTTCATTTATTTTTGTAACACAAATGAAGAAATTTTTAATATTCATGTGTCATTTCCCCATCCATTAAAAGCCCATGCAACCCAAATTTAAATTTAAGATTTAAAAAGTTCAAAAAGACATTGTAAAAGTAATCCATTTTAATCCAAGTCTTTAAAGAGACTTAATCACTTCAGTTTTAATTTAGGCTTTTATTCACATATAAACACTGATCAACGCACATAGAGAACATCAAATATGGTAAACGGAAGCTGAAATGTGCTTGCTTGACTCGCCAGAACTATGAGATTTGTTCTTGCACGTCAAGAAAGTACAGTTGAGATGCCATTGACCATAGTTTGATGTGGCTGTGTAGACTTTTAATGGAGTCAAAAATGATGAGAGAATATAAAAAAATATCTTAATTTGCCTTCTGAAGATGAACTTATGGGTTTGCAACAACATGAGTGTAAGTAAATGTTGACAGAATTTTAATTTTTGAATAAACCCTAAATTAAAGTACTACTTGATGGTTGATGACCAAGAACGATATCTTCAAGAGCAGATCTTTTCTTCTTCTTCTTCTCTTCTCCTGATAAAGTATGACAGAGTCAACCCCTTTTCTTGGCCTTTGACACTCAGCTACCTCAGCCCACTAGCATATTGCGTGTCAAAAATAATGACATTTATTTTTATGAATAGTGTCAGGACTTTTAGAAAAGGAAAAGTTAAACTTTCAAGATCAACTGTTGATTAATTTTTTTTTTAAATGACTGTCAGATATATAAGTAGAGTAATTTGTTATATTATATTTGTTATATATGATCATAGAAATAATAATTCTGAGACACAATTTACATCAGATTCACCAGCACATCTAGCAATGAAACTAAGTTAATATCACAGTACTGTCCATCTAAAAATGACCTTTTAATTTAGTCTAAGACCTCTCTCTAACCTATTCTTGTTGCTCTTTAAAGCTCTGTGACCAAGAATAATTTTATAAAAGACAATTAGTTTGAAGTCATTTATTCTACCTGATGGAGTGTGTGACCCTCAAAGATTTTAATTGCCTTAATTATTTGATTACTGTGCCACATTTCATGCTGCTTTTGTCTTGAAAGCTTTTTCAGGTGGTTCTTCCCTCAGCTGTAGAAGACATTATACCTCAGCCCAAAAACCACTACTAATTACATGCTCAAACATTGTGGTTGTAGTACACTAATTTAAATATCTTTAAAAAGTAATTCTGTCATGACAACTCTTGCATGTTTGGCATGGTAATGGATATGACATTGTGATATGTTTGATCTTGGCAGAATATTTCTGCTACGCTGTTGCTGCTGCTGCAGAGCAAGTACGGGATTTGCTACTGCCAAATACACGACACACAGCTGTGAGCAAGTAAGACAAGATGCTGCTGTACAATATAGCATGAATTTCCTGTAGCAGATCTATACAGGTGGAGCTGGGGAAGGTGGACAGTTTCTGAAGCTTGCTGCACTGCTATGCAAATGCTGACCAAATATTTGAAGGTTAAGCAACGAGCTCATTGGCTACTGATACAACAGGAACCAATCATCTACACCCTATAGAGAACGATGCGATTGCAAACAAATTGAATTAAAGACCTATCAGCCTGTGCCATCTAGAGTTTCATGACAGAACTTTATATATACTGTATCTTTATGTAAATATCTTTTATAAAGATCTGTCTGTAAAATTAACATAAATACATAAGCTACATTATAAAATGTTGGAAATATATGTGCAGTGGGTATGGAAAGCATTCAGACCCCCTTAAATTTTTCACTCTTTGTTATATTGCAGCCATTTGCTAAAATCATTTAAGTTCATTTTGTTCCTCATTAATGTACACACAGCACCCCATATTGACAGAAAAACACAGAATTATTGACATTTTTGCAGATTTATTAAAAAAGAAAAACTGAAATATCACATGGTCCTAAGTATTCAGACCCTTTGCTCAGTATTTAGTAGAAGCACCATTCTGATCTAATACAGCCATGAGTCTTTTTGGGAAAGATGCAACAAGTTTTTCACACCTGGATTTGGGGATCCTCTGCCATTCCTCCATGCAGATCCTCTCCAGTTCTGTCAGGTTGGGTGATAAACGTTGGTGGACAGCCATTTTTAGGTCTCTCCAGAGATGCTCAATTGGGTTTAAGTCAGGGCTCTGGCTGGGCCATTCAAGAACAGTCACGGAGTTGTTGTGAAGCCACTCCTTCGTTGTTTTAGCTGTGTGCTTAGGGTCATTGTCTTGTTGGAAGGTAAACCTTCGGCCTTTCTACAACTTTCTCCCATCTCCCGACTGCATCTCTGGAGCTCAGCATCATTGATCTTTGGGTTCTTCTTTACCTCTCTCACCAAGGCTCTTCTCCCCCGATAGCACAGTTTGGCCGGACGGCCAGCTCTAGGAAGGGTTCTGGTCGTCCCAAACGTCTTCCATTTAAGGATTATTGAGGCCACTGTGCTCTTAGGAACCTTAAGTGCAGCAGATTTTTTTTGTAACCTTGGCCAGATCTGTGCCTTGCCACAATTCTGTCTCTGAGCTCTTCAGGCAGTTCCTTTGACCTCATGATTCTCATTTGCTCTGACATGCACTGTGAGCCGTAAGGTCTTATATAGACAGGTGTGTGGCTTTCCTAATCAAGTCCAATCAGTATAATCCAACACAGCTGGACTCAAATGAAGGTGTAGAACCACCTCAAGGATGATCAGAAGAAATGGACAGCACCTGAGTTAAATATATGAGTGTCACAGCAAAGGGTCTGAATACTTAAGACCATGTGATATTTCAGTTTTACTTTTTTAATAAATCTGCAAAAATGTCAACAATTCTGTGTTTTTCTATCAATATGGGGTGCTGTGTGTACATTAATGAGGAAAAATATTAACTTAAATGATTTTAGAAAATGGCTGCAATATAACAAAGAGTGAAAACTTTAAGGGGGTCTGAATACTTTCCGTACCCACTGTATGTCTCTCTTCAAATTATTCAGTTAAATAAATTAGTTATATTCAGTTAAATTATTCAGGCAAATAATAGTTTTCTGTAATCCATTTATGGAGATAACGAGGTGAGCAGGTCTTTGCTCTATTCTTACGCATCATTTTTACGCATTCTCATTGGTTGTTTTGCATGTGGATAATTTCATTTGCTAGAATTTCATAAGCTGTACCTTAACCACAGAAGTATATACTGTTGCCTTGTTTTGTGGCAATATGGATTACAAAGTAGTAACGTAACCTTTACAAAGATAACTTATCTAAATAAGGTAGGGAAAAGCCATTGTTTTCTGAGTGAAAAACAATATTCATACATTCAAAATAATGTATGAGCTGAACTGGATGGGAGGAGTTAAAAGAGGACATAGTGACCTCATCCAAAATGAAAAGTCGTTTCAGAGGTGAAGCGAGTTATTTTAATGAACGATTGTGAAGATTTTTTTTTAGAAAGATAATGCTTCAGCTAATTGCAAGTCTGTTCATCAAGCCTCTCTCTCCTTTATTACAATCTTCTGTTCATGAATTTCTTCTCTTTCTGGCAGTTTCAATCATTCTTGTTATTTTTATACATTTTGAATACATTCTTGGATGCTGGAAAGCCTCTCATCCGTGGATCCACCGCCGTGACTGTAAGAAGCCCATGAAACACAAAACACTGACATTTAGCAGTTGAATGGAGGCTCCCTACAGGTAATTATTTTAGCATTTGCTATCCTTGCGTCCCACTGGCTTTACAGTGTGTACTGCTGAAATGACATAAAATTAATAGTATTTGCAAAATAATGCTGGCATGACATTCTATGAAACAACTTAGCATGCAGTGTCTTAGTAATGTGTTCCAGTGCCATCAATGCTGTGTGTGAATTAGACTTTCCTTAATTTTTTATCTGACCATTTCTCCAACACTTTTATGGAAGTCACTGACTGTTCTCGTTTTGCATATGGGAAATGCTATCGGTCGAGCCTATGGTGATTACAGTTCTCTTTTGATCCACACACTGTAACATGAGCCCTCTGTGCTTTTGTGTGGCTATGGCTTTGTCTCTGATGGGATTTCTGCCCTCTCTCCATTTCCCTTTGTTTCTCTCCTTTTCTCTCCCTCTCTTTGAGGCTCCACCTCCTCTTCATAGGGCCCACCAATGAGAGACACTTCAGGTGCTGACCTTATCAGGTGGAGGTCAATGCCAGGTCAGGGATCTGTTGCTAGGCTACCATCAGATAAGTAGCGGGAAGACTGAGCACTGGGTTGCGCTGTCATTCAGTGCTTGTCATGTAATCTCATTCATTTGCTGACAATTGCCTGAACGTCACAGAAGGTTATCGAGCCTATCCTGTCATAATTAAACACATTAAAATATTAAACCAACAAAGCCAAGTGCTGGCAGCTCTTCTTGGCTTATGTGGTATCAAAGATGGCCAGCTGAACAGCATAAACATGAAGTTCTTAATTTAGATTTGGTTGTGCTGGATTTGAAATGAATGCCATCTGAACCATGAAAATGAACTAGGCATGAAAATGAACCAGAAAACGTGAGGGAATTGCACATGATATTCCATCAAGCAAGACAAATATTGCATCAGAATAGATTAAAACATTTTTAAAGGAATAGTTCGCTCAAAAAATGAAAATGACATGTTGTTTTAAACATTTTTGACTATAGAGCACAAAAGGAGAAATTTAGAAAAATTGCACTGGTTGCACTTTTCCATTACAATTACATAATTACAACAAACGGGGACTGAAACGTTCAAGCTTCAAAAAGGACACAAAAGCATGTTAAAGCACCATTATGTTCTGTATTTCAATTCTGATTGTTTTGTGTGACAGCCATCCTTCACTGATAATCTTCCCCACCATTGGAAGGTTAACAGTTGCAACCAGATCACTGAATCAGTGTGTCCGAAATCGCCAACCATATAGGGCACTATTTGAGAGGACAGCCATTTGTATTGGTGTCCGAAATCATAGACATTATCGAATGCATTCATTCAATCCCACAATGCACCTCAATAAGTGTACAACTGGGCTGCGTTTCACTCCAACTTTTTATGAATTTCACTCGCTAACTTCCCTCCGTCTCGTGGACTCGGATGTGCGTCATTGCTTATGTTGCACAAGTGCCCATTGATCACTAAGCCCTTGATCACTAAGAATTCATTATGGAGCTGATTTAATATTTAAACCCCTTTTCTACTTATATGAATTTGTTTTATGCACCATTCTAAATGCTTATAAGTTGTTGGAGAAAATATATAAAATCCTATAGGTATATGAGATATTGGAGAAAAATAAAATTACACAAATGAAACAAAATATCAATAGTATAAACTTTGACTGTGAACATAAGGTAGCTACAAGTATTATGCGATTCTTAACATAAATAATATATTATAGACTTTATATAATATATTATGCAATTAATTATCAAAGTAATTTATATATCCTACACTTCAGTTAAAGGGTTAGTTCACCCAAAAATGAAAATTCTGTCATTTATTTCTCACCCGCATGCCGTTCTACACCCGTAAGACCTTCATTAATCTTCAGAACACAAATTAAGATATTTTAGTTGAAAACCAATAGGCTTTCATAGGGAGTAGTCACTTCCTCCATCAAGATCCATAAAGGTACTAAAAACATATTTAAATCAGTTCATGTGAGTACAGTTGTTCAATATTAATATTATAAAGCGACGAGAATATTTTTGGTGCGCCAAAAAAACAAAATAACGACTTATTTAGTGATGACTGATTTCAAAACACTGCTTCAGGAACAGGGATGGACTGGGACCAAAAATCGGCCCTGGCATTTTGGCCCAGACCGGCCCACCACCACATAAGATCACAAATACCACCTGTCCTTCCGCTTTTTATTATATATATATATATATATATATATATATATATATATATATATATATATATATATATATAATTTCATGACTATATAGTTATATATTACCAATTATATAATTTCATTTTATATATATATATATATATATATATATATATTATATATATATATACATTTTTTTTTTTAAGTTGTTTACAACCAAGTCACCAAAATACGATGAATACACACTGAGCATAACCCAACACACAACAGTAAATCTATTAGCCTTATTACAGTTTACATATTATTATCACAATGTTAATTGTTGTTGGTGTGGGTGACATATCCAACAAGCTATGGTAAACAAGCTAGGTAACATTATAATCGCTAAAATAGGGGAAAAAAATCATCAATTATCATCTTTTGTTGTTGTTGTTGCATGGTATGATTAATTGCATTGCCATCAGTGCTCGCCAGCCACTGTGGCTAGTGGTTTTCCTTACTAGCCACTCAGTATTTTCAATGGCCACAATTTGGACATAGATATCATGGGGAAAAACTGCCATGTAGATATAATTTGATATATAATTTGGCAGCAGGTATATTAGGCTGCTGATCCATTATATTGTTACACGTGTTTAAAACAACTGACTGTGTTAACATGAATACTTGCCAAGACAGGCATTTTGGCATTATTTTATGTGTATTTGAATTTTTTAAGTTTTTAGTTATGACCAATTACTCAGCACCGTCAGCATTAAAGAGAAAATAATCACTTCATCCGATGTTTTTGAATAAAATAGCCTTGACAGCCGACTTACTGGAACTCCGGCGCCGCCGGACTTTACATAATCTACACACAAGCGAGTGACGTGCGCGGTGGACCAAACCACTGTGAGGCAAGGGAGGGGTACTAATGTTCCTAACTTAAAACGCCCGTTTGCGTTTGTATTGCTTTACTACTTATTGAAAAAGTATTGGGCTGCCGATCTAGGCCTACCACTTTCACTTTCATTTTTGTTTTTTTTTGTTTTGCGGTCGGCGACCGTCGGCCCCCAAAAGCACGCCGGCCCACCGGGAAAGTGCCCGGTATGCCAGATGGCCAGTGCGCCCGTGTTCAGGAAGCATCGAAGCACAAATTAATCAGTGTGTTGAATCATGAATCGGATCGCGGTTCAAAACCACCAAACGGCTGAAGTGACTTTGGTGCTCCGAATAGCTGATTCGACACGCTGATTCATTTGTGCTCCGATGCTTCATGAAGAATTGTTTTGAAATCGTCCATCACTAAATAAATAAGTCATTTTTTTTTTTTTTTTTGGCGCACCAAAAATATTCTCGTCGCTTTATAATATTAATATTAAACGACTGTACGCACATGAATTGATTTAAATATGTTTTTAGTACCTTTATGGATCTTGAGAGAGGAAGTGATATTGCTCGCTATGAAGGTCTCATGGAGCTATTGGATTTCAACTAAAATATCTTAATTTGTGTTCCGAAGATTAATGAAGGTCTTACGGTCAGGCCCGGATTAAGAACACATTGGGCCCTGGGGCTATAGCAACACCAAGGGCCCCCTTTCATATGATTGCCAAGCCACAGTGTCTTGTACCACAAGAATTTGTTTTTTATTGTTATTATTTTTATATTTTTACAAATTTCATTTTATCAAATCATTTTATATAAGCACAAGCACACTAAATATTCCATGCTATTTTACATATTTTAAAATATATTTAACATAAAATATTTAACATATACACAATAATTCTTTCTTCTTATTAACACAAAATAAACTATTTTGAAGAATGTGGGTAACCAAACAGTTGATGGTCCCCAGTGATTTCCACATTATATATATTTTTTTTCCTACTATGGAAATGAATGGGGACCAGCAACTGTTTGGTTACCCACATTCTTCAAAATAGTTTATTTTGTGTTCAACAGAAGAAAGAAACTCATTCAGGTTTAAAACAACTTGAAAGTGAGTATGATGACAGGATTTTAATTTTTGGGGTGAACTATCCCTTTAGGGACAAGGGACAATTTTCTCAACTCACTTCAGACATAACCAACTGTGTTTATGTAAACCTTGACGCGAAAGAAGTCCAGTAGTCAGGTGCTGTTTGACAGGCTTAAGTTTGTGTGCACGCTTCGGGTGTATGGGGTCAGAAAAAGCGCATAGAACAGCACACGAATGACATGTTTAACTGGCAGGGCTTTAAAGCACATGCAAATAAAGAACTTTTGTGCAGTGTCCCGTGAGTAACTCTACCGCTGTGTTAACGTGTGATGTGAATGTGTCGAGGTCGAGTTGTACGGATGGAGGCACCAGAACTGCAACTGATAGAATGTGCTTCAAAGGCAGATAGTGGAGACAAGTCACTCGACATTGGTGTTCGTCAAAAAAACAGTAGGAAAGTTAATTCAGGCTTTTTACACGGGTGATGATGATGATGGGAGAAAAACACTGACATTGTGAATTCAAACGGCAATAAAATCAATCGACTCGTAAACTGTAAATGTTGAAAACACCTTACGTTTTCATGAGAAACAATTACTATCCGAATAGGGCTTAACTCGTTATAAGAATAATAACTTGCTGCAGCTGCTATCTCACCTTTTTCAACGTCTAAAGCACACAGATCGGCGACGGTGTCGGTGGGTGAAGATAATTGTGAGCTGCCGCTGCGCGCGGGGTCTTCCACTGGCTCGGATGTTTTATGTGAACCGAAGAAGTTAGTTTTGGTATTTTTGCTGTAAGATTAGCATCCCTTTTTCTCCCTTTCAAGCTTATTTTTCCTTTTTTGCGCACCACTTTTTTAATCATTTGAACACCAGCGAGGCTGAAAAAGCAATAAAGGCCAAATTTCTAGTCTACATGAGATAGCATAACGCAAAGAGGCGTTTCCCGATGTCATGGCACGAATTGTAAAGTGATTTTGATTGGACGATGATTTATCAGTCAGGCACATTTTCCAATCATTTTTTCTTGTTATTTTATTAGACACAAATCAAACACCTATGACTTGTCAATCTCATTTCCTCCAGCCAATCACGGGCCCCCTCTACCCGCGGGCCCTGGGGCTTCAGCCCCACCTAGCCCTTATGTTAATCCGGCCCTGCTTACGGTTGTGGAATGGCATGAGGGTGAGAAATAAATGACAGAATTTCCATTTTTGGGTGAACTAACCCTTTAAACGCGATCTGCTGTGATGTCACAAACAAGTCGAACTGTGGGATTTAGAGCTAACGTTACTTGAAGTGTACATCAGTGTAAACTTGCTACATGTCCATATAAACTTCCCTCGTCCACTTCACGAAGTGGAATGCACTTAAAAATGGCGGCAGAGATTCCCCCGACGGGAAGTGCTTAGGGAAGTTCTTGAATGCGTATCTAAAATTGAAGTGGAATGCAGCCCTGATGTATGCTCAATGGCTAGAGAATACCCACAATGCACTGTGAGGGTCATGCTGAGTGAATTCCCGTGTTTCGCCAGAAGATGGCATCCACAGCAGAATCATCCATCCATTTTCCAAACTGCTGATCCAATGTGGGTGCAGCTTAACATCATACAGGAATAAATTCCTTTTAATAGAGTGCCCCAGGGATTTGTAGGCAAAACCCGGAAGCGAGTTAAAGCATTTTCTTCTGGTTCCAACGCTGTAAAGTCTATGGGTTTTTTGAATGGATTTTTGCTGGAATAAGGTGTGGTTAACAGTTTCAATCTATGACATAAAACACACCAGTTATAACCCACTTGTGATTTTAAAACTTTTACTGCGTCTTAAAATCTGTGGTTGCTAACAAATTGCTAAAAGGGACTACTTCCTTTGGTGGGGACTTTAGACGTCATCATGAAAAACAGGACATTTGGACAGCATTTCTCATGAAAAAGTGGATAAGTATTCATACACAGCGCAGATCATAATCAGTGAGCATGTTTCTAAATAGAGTTGTTTTCTAAATAAAGTTTGAGGACGCTTGGTGGTGACGACGTTGATCCGCGACCATGGTGTGCTGTAGTCCGTTTATAGCCTACTGTTAGCTTTTTATATCTGACGACTTTATTTAGGCTTCAAAATCTATAAATGTTATGTTAACTTGTAAAAATTATCTCGATAGACAAAACGTGCAAGTTTCATAACCCTTTGTTAAACACAGAGCTTATTTTCTGCGATTTTCCAAAAGTCTATAGGAAAAATGAATAGGCTTTCTGTCGAGGGAACCCGTGCGCCGCTAACGTCCTACAAAAACGCGTCATCCCTGGGGCACTCTATTGATTATTAAATTATTTAATTAAAGTTTATATATGCAAGTTTCCATGACAGAGTTAAAGATAAATATTTTCATTACTACTGTGTTGTTTGCTGAGTTTCAAATGATTACAAACTATGCAAAAGCGGCAGCACTAAGTGGCCGAATTCACTCACTCATTTTCATTCACCCGATCAAGTGGACTATATTAGTGAAGGGAATATTGAATGAGGGTATAGGGGGCGATTTCGAACACAGCTAGAATCAACCTGATGATTTATGAATGAATCATTCAGACAAGTTTGGATAACTAAATCAACCAATTCACTGAACTGTCATTAACATGCCAATGAGAGTAATGGCAGATGATAATATTATCAGTAAAAAAGCAATCACTTTGTCAGTGAAAAACAATCAGTTTAAGTCTGTTCTTCATGCAAGCTATTGTATGGATTTATTTATTGTATTTTCTCAATTTTGATACTAATTGTTTACAAAAAAGAATGAATGGGAAAAAAGAATGGGTTTGATATGACATGAGAATGAGTAAATATGCAACGACAAAATTTTAGGTGAACTATTCCTTTAAAGAGGTCCTAAAAATGTCCAACCTTGTCATTTTCAATGTTACCAAAACTAATTTTCTTAAGCTACTGTGGCATGTGGTATTGTAGAGACATCTGACCCCATGTAAATGATGATGCACTAGGCATTCTAACATCATATCATCTCCGTCGGTCTCAGTAGTCTCTCTGTAGGTCTTCGCCATGACAGACTCTTCTGTCACTGTCGCTCCGAGTCCGGCGGGTTAACGGCAGGTCAGAGGATTTGGTGATCAGTGGTTCACTGAGCCGTGAGCCCTGCTGGACAAGCGCTTTGATAAGGGGACTGCTGCTTCTGCGCTTGCCCACTTCTGAAGCTTGGGTGAGACTGGCACGTTCTGAAAGGCTAAGTCTCAATGTCTGGGCACTTGCCAGCTGACATTCCACTGAGACAAGCTAAGGGAGAGAGAGAGAGAGACTGGAGCAGATTTATTGAGGCATCAGACTTGCCTCAGGAATGTTCTGTAAAACGCCATTCCTGTGAAAGGGATAAAGAAAATAATGTCAGACATTTTGTTGAACTGGTTTCTTCTCTTATTTCCTGAAGCATTACAGTATATGCCCATATCACCTTGTTGAATATATCGCTATATGACATAATTCAGGATCAAGCACAGCATGTCTTCACCCATTCTGATGAATATTCATCTAGCAAAGACCACTATTTGCCTGCCTCTGAGTCACAACTCCTCTGTGGTAGGGAACACTAGTGGTCAAAATGCAGAGTGGGAGTTTGTGCATGTGTATGTGTGTGTGCTTGTGTTTATATGTGAAGGAGAGACAGAGAGAAGAGATCCTCACCCGAGGAGAGAGTGTAGGATTTGAAAGGCTAGCTTCCTGGCAGCCGGGAGTTTTATCTCTTTTTTAGAACAACCACTGAGGTGTTTAGAAAGGCGAAACCAGCATACCATCGCTATGTTAGACTCACGGCTATAAAAGCACAGATTTGTCTTTCTCCTCAGGGCCTAATGCTGGTAATAATTGTTCAAAAACTGTCACAAGAAACTAGCGTTTATGTATTGTTGCCATCATCCCATCTCTTAAAGTGATAGTTCACCCAAAAATCATCTGTCATCATTTATTCACCCACCCATGTAATTTCAAACCTGTATAATTTTCTTTCTTCTGTGGAACACAAAAGAATATATGTTAAGGCGAGACACCAGGTGAATAGGGTAAAAAAATTAACTAATATATATCACCATACTACCCCAGCTGGTTGATTACATTAAAAATTGCAAACATTTTTTGTATTACAAGTTTTCTAAAATGTTATGTTTAAATATGCAAATGAGGAATTATCTAATTAAATATGTGCTAATTTGCATACATTTCTTGAACAAAAATCTGAATATTGGATGAAGTCAGGTTCAAAATTCTCATTTAATTTTTTAGACATATTAAATTCAAAGGTTTTTACAGAGGGAATTTTGGATATCTTTTTATCACTCCATTAATCAGAAAATACTATCAACAGCCAGAAAAAAATATATATTTTCACAATTCTTTTAGGAATAAAATGTTGTATAAAATCAGGCAAATTATATATCAACAAATCCCTCTGTAAAACCTTCAGAATATAGATAGGAATAAAACTGTAAAGCTTGGTGTAAATAAGTTCTGCTGAAGTGGAGATTTCTGACTCAGAGCAGGAGAAAAATCTCATTTTGCGTGTAGCATCTCCCCTTAAAGAATGTTTGAACTGTTGTTTGAACTCCAAAACAACTGACTGTCATATGGACACTTTTGTATTCAAAGTATCTTCTTTTTATGTTCCACAAAAGAAAAAAAAGAAAGAAAAAACAAATAAAAACATACTGATTTGGAAAAGTGTTATTTTAGTATTATTATAGTTTTTATTATTACTTTGCATTAGCTTTTATTTTTACATTTTGAGTTATTTTAATTTTAGTTTATTTTTTAGTTATTCAGTTTTTGTTTATTTTCCATTTTTAATTTTAGTGCTTCAGCTTAAACTCATTTCAGTTTAGTTTAAGTTTTTATTTATATTGTATTTTATTGTGGCCTCAGTTAACAAAAATATTTTTGATATTTTTAGTTTAGGTTAACAATATTAACCCTGGTTTGCAGTGACATGAAGATTAATAAATGATGAACTATTGCTATAAATACATCAATACATCAATCTCTGCTTTGCAAATTGAGCAACCCCCTACACTGTAAAAAAAATAATAATAATAATAATAAAAATTCTGTAAAAAACTGATAATGTCCTAGCAGAAAATTACCAGGACATTTGTAACCCCTCACCCAGGTCCTACACGCCCCGCTTTGCGCGGGCCTCCAACCTGGGTCTCCGGCGTGGGAGTTGGATGCTCTAACAAGGAGGCTAAAGACTGCAACCCCTAGTGTCAGTCGCTAGAGAATATCTTGAGATCAGAGGAGAGAGTTTTACTCGCACAGTGACTACTAGCTGGCCTCCGTTACACTCACCCCCCTAAACCTCACTCCCATCCGTGTCACGGCACCAATGTAACCCCTCACCCAAGTCCTACTCTCTCCACTCTACACGGGCCTCAAACCTGAGTCTCCGGTGTGGAAGTCGGACGCTCTAACAAGGAGGCTAAAGTCTGCAACCTCTAACGTCAGTTGCTAGAGCATCTCTTGAGATCAGAGGAGTGAAGTTTACTCACAAAGCGACTACTAGTTGGCCTCTGTTACACATTATCCAGTAATTTTACAGACATTTCAGACACAACGCAATTAAGTTGAAAATTCAAAATACAGGTAAAAAACATGTAAAAAATAAATACGGAAAATTCCATCAAATTAATCCTGTACATTGTGCCCTATTTTTATGGATGTTTTAAAGAGTGTACCTATACAGTATCGGCTATACCTGTAAGAAAGATGGTACCATATACTCTCTATATTTTTTAACAACAAACATTTTGCATTATTTATTTATTTATTTTTGCAAAGAGTACACCTGATAAACTGCCAAGACTGCCTGTGAAACTATATGTTACAGGATGCTAGCTGAACTCATCATGAAAGTAGAATGAGGGAGCTTTGTTCCAAATGTCACGATGCATATTTATAGATGTGAAGTGCTCCTTTTGTATATGCTCAGCTCCCCTGTCCTCCAGTCTCAAACATTTCTCCCTACATCACTGTAATGACACACACAATCAAACCAGAGATACGCTTACAGTGACCCAAACATTTTCACACCAGCATGGCCTTTTTGAAGAAAAAAAGATCTCAAGCAGCAGGGAAACATGGTCCAGAAAAGACGGACACAGATTATGACTGTGTTACACTAAATGACATAAATAAGGAAACTGAATTCATCAAGTGTGGCAAATACAAGTGACATGTCAAGTGCCAGGCATTACTCAGCTTATATCCAAAAGGGTTTTTTGTTTATTAACTCTGTCTGGGATATCCTGGATGGGTTGCCTGGCTATGCTCCTACTCTCCTAATGGAGCCATGCCTTTTGGGTGGGTTGTGAAGAGTTAGTTATGGTCGGTTGAAGAGTTGGGTGCTGAAGGTGGGCGTACGTAGTGGTCTGAATGTGCCGAACCACTGCTAGGCATCAGTCTTGAACATGAAAAGAGTTTCTCTCCCTCTTCCTCTAACATGCACACAGATGAATACGCATTGCCCGCACAAACAGTTCAGGAGGAGTTCAAAGGCAATGGGTTACCATTTCATAGCCTAGATATACAGTGCATATCAATATAAAATTACATAGAAATATAAACAATACAAGAAAATTAAGTATTAAATGTGCTCTTGTTTATTTTAGACCCTAATAAATATTCATTCTTCACATTTTAACATTTACCAGAGCAACTCTCACACAACCAAAAATGGTATGTTGTAAAACTTAGAATGGAGTAAAAGTGAACCTGTCAGCCATAATAAAGGGATAGTTCCCCCTCCACCCCACCCCAAAAAAAGTCAAAATTCTCTCATAATTTACAAACCCTCATGCCATCCCATGTGTATATGAATTTATTTCTTTTGTGGAACACAAATAGATAATTTGTGACTGGGCTTGTAAGGATTACCATTGCATTTGTTTGCATGGTTTTTGAAGTGTCAACTTTAAGGGACCATCCACTTGCATTATATGGATTATAGATGGATTAAATTTCTAAAAATCTCCTTTTGTGTTCCATAGAAAAAAAGTTGTAGGCATAAATCTGGGAGAGGATGTAAATTTTTGGCTGGAGTATACCTTTAAGAGCAACACAATTTCAGTTTAGAACATGTAATTGAATAAAATGAGAACAATGGTTAAGGGTCTGAATACTTTTGCAAGGCATTGATATTAGTCATGCTCAAAATGGCAGCGTGCACAGAGAATCTGGATGAGTCTCATTAGCTTTAATTAGCAATTAGTTGTTTAATTAGCAATTAGCACTTATACTTCACAGCACAGGCAGACATTGTTAATAGTTCATTGTGAACACTTGAGGACTTTCTTTCACTCAAGGTTAGACCTCTAAATGGCACAGTTCTTATCTGTTAAATTTTTTCTTTATATCTCAAACCTGAGATTTTTTTTTCTTCAAAAGGTCTGCAGATATTTTTTTTTCTAGAAAGATGATAAGATTGAACCAATGTCAAATCTGTCAAAACAAATACATCTAACAAATTCTTAAATCTCATACATTCGCTTCAGCTCATTTCAAGTACTGTATAAAAATGTGAATATAAGGCAGCTCTCCTAAATCACTTCAGCAAGGTATTTGACAAAGGTCTAGAGGCTGCAGCCAGTGCCTGGAATCACATTGGATAACCTGGCCTGCAGTGGCTGCATGCACAGACATATATATAGTGGGCATGAATCTGGGTGTTAGAAGAGGTGACTAAGGTTCCACTGCTCATTTTTGATCAAGGCGACACTCCCCCCATCATTTCCACACTATTACCCCCATGCAGTGCAGGGATTAGGGAGTGGGAAAGGGAGGAGAAAAACTACATGCCGGCAGCCAATCTGGATTTCATTTGAAAACTCCCTTGAGGTTTTTCCATTATCCCCCCTCCATATCCAACTTGACCCCGTAGAGAAAGCCCTGGCCCACAAAGGTCAGCCTAGTCTAGACTCTCCTCTCCTCGCCCCTCCATCCTCTTCCTCGAGAAAGCCTGCGGCAACCGAGGGACCCCCCCCACCCTCGCATCTGACACCCCTCAGCCTGACCCACCCCCCAACCCTGTTGAAGCTGCCTCTGTAATCTTTTCATTTTTCCTCCACTCCCTCTCAGGTCTTTGGGGGCTTAGAAAGGTGAGGCAGGTTGTACCAGCAAATCAACTGTGCCACTGTCCATCTGAGCTCATAGCGTCTTGAAGGCAGAATGAAAACAGTCCCATCTGGCATCGCTGGGCAGCTATTACCAACACGTTACTGTTTTCGGAGAAGCTGTGGGGTTATTCCAAGTCTTGTGGTGAGAGTAGATTGTCTGCGCTGAGTAAACGGGAAAGCTTTTTCTGTCCCTAGCCAGTCAGCGCTATACAATTAATGCACATTCATGTCAATATACAAAAAATTTACTTTTGAAGGACAGGCCAGTAAGGTTCAATTGTCTTCTTTTGTGATGTAGAGAAACATTCTTTGTCCTTTGCCAAGCAACAGGCAAAACTGTGAAGAAAAAAGCTCATGAAATGCTTTCTGTATCTGTACCGCTTGGTTTTATTCAGTATCACTTAACAAGCCAAGCAATTCGCGCTTTTCCAGTAAAGTCAAGAATGTGCCATAGTGTGTGTGTGGGGGTGCGTATGTCAGCTCTTTGTCATATCATTCTGTATTTATTTACCACAGAATAGGCATGTATTGTGTGCTACTACTGGGAAATCTCTTAACTCGTTCGATTTTGTCTTAAATGAATGATTGCTTTGATAGAAAAACACATTAGATCACATTTTTCCCTCTTAACCCTCCTTTAGGATGTGAACTCAGACAACAAGGGGAAAAATACTCATTGAATATTCATTAACTTGTGCCTAGGTGTGTACACGGCTCTTAACCACACTTGTTTATGACTTAAGGACTTGTAGTGCTGACCTTAGTTTAACACGGCACCAGATACCAAATTAACCTCTAGCCTCCTCAGGGCTACCAATGCCCTGCTAACAAGCAAACTGTCTGGATGCGCCAGAAGTGCTTTATGATTCTGTCTCTCAGGTGCATGGCCTCTTCTGCCTGTGAACAAAAGACAGGTTTTTCTTCCCCATCTTTCTTTTTGGCTACTCAAGATATTATTTTCCCTATGTGTTTTAGTCACACCCCAGCTAACAGGGAATGTTCTCGGAAACATTTTACCAAGGTTTTCTCAAAGTTATGAATAGACATTCCTCCATTCTGGCCTTTAATAATGTTCTCAAAACGTTAGCACAAAAAATATGTTTCATGGAATGTTTTTTTTCTTTTCTTTTTTCAAACCTTTTAGTTGGAAGGGCATAATTTTTTTTGAAAAATGTTATTACTTGTTTCATGTTAAAACGGAATTTTCTCTTATATGTTCGCATAACCAAGGAAAATAAAAACCTTTTAAAAAACTGAACATTCAGAGAACATTTAGAAATAACGTATTTATAACGTAATGGGAATGTAAGCAAAACATTTGTTTACCAGGACCTCTGCTATCTCTACACAGTTGGCTTACAGTGTATACAGCCCTAAACAATATTTTCTTTTAAGCTTCTTGTTTTTACAGTATAATTGTGTGCATTATCTATCTATCTATCTATCTATCTATCTATCTATCTATCTATCTATCTATCTATCTATCTATCTATCTATCTATCTATCTATCTATCTATCTATCTATCTATCTATCTATCTATCTATCTATCTATCTATCTATCTGTCTGTCTATCTATCTAGATGTGTTAAAAACAACGCAACCTGTTATATCTTAACACACCTGTGTGTCTAGTTTAGGACAACATATTTTGTGTTACTTTTATCTCAACCATGTGTTAGTTCCTGTTCATTTTCTACACACTCTGTTATATTTACACAATTTTTGTCAATTAGGTACACAAAATGACACAAAACGTGTCTAAAAAAATAACACAAAAATGTGTTATTAATTAACATCGTTTTTGACAGTCTATCTATCTATCTATCTATCTATCTATCTATCTATCTATCTATCTATCTATCTATCTATCTATCTATCTATCTATCTATCTATCTATCTATCTATCTATCTATCTATCTGTCTGTCTATCTATCTAGATGTGTTAAAAACAACGCAACCTGTTATATCTTAACACACCTGTGTGTCTAGTTTAGGACAACATATTTTGTGTTACTTTTATCTCAACCATGTGTTAGTTCCTGTTCATTTTCTACACACTCTGTTATATTTACACAATTTTTGTCAATTAGGTACACAAAATGACACAAAACGTGTCTAAAAAAATAACACAAAAATGTGTTATTAATTAACATCGTTTTTGACAGTCTATCTATCTATCTATCTATCTATCTATCTATCTATCTATCTATCTATCTATCTATCTATCTATCTATCTATCTATCTATCTATCTATCTATCTATCTATCTATCTATCTATCTATCTATCTATCTATCTATCTATCTATCTATCTATCCATCCATCCATCTAATTTCCTAGACAACAAAAGCTAAGCTTCCCAGTCTTCACTGCCACCGTCGATTTGGCTCGTTTCCTCCCTACGTATTATTTATCAAAGGAGAAAATGCTTCCTCGGCGGCTTCCGTACGCTGGATTTTGATCGAAGCATCTGATTGGCTGCGCGGTGTAAACACCATGGAAATAGAATAAGCGCTTCAGTTCATTGGTCAAGAGTCAGTCAGTCAGTTGAAACGTGCGGCAAACGTTGTAAAACAAATAAGGTAAGTGAATGAATAGTTTATTTTCTTTAAATAAACATTTGTACTTGACCTTTGCGGGGGTATAAATGGATCTCATTACTGTAGCGCGTGACATGTATAATGTGTTGATTGTTCTCCACATTGGATTGTAATGCTAGCAGGCTAAGTTAGCCGCTCGTGCTAAATGTACACCGGTGATGTTCAGAACATGATAAACAGCCAAACCTCTGCACACTGCTGTGCTTTAAATCATTCGTTGACTGGTTCATTAAAAATGTGTTCAGTTTAGTCAGTAAGCGATAAACTAATGTTTCGAAGCTCTTCTTTTTACGGTGTTACACTCATCTTTGTTAACAGTGCAGGCAGCGTACAGTCTCTTGTATCTGTGATATTGTAATGTCAGGTACTAATTTATAATCTACATTTTTCTCTATATTTTCAGAGAAAATGAGTCTCCGGAAGCAGACACCAAGTGATTTCCTGAAGCAGATCATTGGGAGACCAGTGGTGGTGAAGCTGAACTCTGGTGTTGATTACAGAGGTACAAGTAGAAACATGTCTTTGTTTTATCAGAGTTATATTTCTTTAATCAAGGCTGTAGGTTTGGTTTCAAGTTAATGGGACCAGCGTGCAAGAAGGCAGGGGCTAACTCAGAGATAGTAAAAATACCTGGATTATGTTCATAATGTTGTAGATAATAAAATACACTTGTGTGCTGATAAATCTAGTAATATAGGGGAGAAGACGACATAATTACCTTATATCAGTGTAATTTCTTTATATATTTTCTGTTGCATCCTTTTTAAATATGACTGCTGACCTATCCTGTTCTTGATCCAAGGCTTTCATACTTTGGTAAAGTTGGTTTTATATTCGCACATTCGGACATCCGTATTCAATAGCCTTGTTAATGACACTACATTGGACATTCAGTGGACATTCACAGGTAAATATGCCATTAAAACAATACTTGCCTATTTTGATCGACTGTGAAAAATGTTGTAAGTTGACAATCGTTGGTTGTCAATATCATGTCGCTGGTTAAAATTTGCAAACATTAATTTATTGCACATTTATTGGAAAGTCTGAATTTATCAGAAGTCCGAATGTGCGAATATAAAACCAACTTTACCAAAGTGGCTTTCATTGTCTGAATTCTCCCTTTACTAGTTGTACAGTAGTTTAAACCTTTTTTACTCTAAGGCAATCTATTCTGTACCACAATATTCAAAGACCCCATGATTTTTGTTTCCAGTGATTTACTGGATATAATAAGGGTTTTTAAAAATATAAAAATTATTTTTTTTATTTCTACCTTATGGAATATATTAGATATTTTAGAGCGTGATATAACTAGAAAAAAATGTATATTTACTATAAAAATGCCCATGGAGTTATTACATTTTACTTCACATGATGTTTACAAGTTTAGAAATCACACTTTTAAAATTAGGCTACCTCATATGGGAACCCTGTTGAAGGGGTGAAATCTTATTTGTTTATTTAATGCTAAGCTTATTTTAAATAATTTAAATTCATCTTGAGCCCCCTTGGAAGCTTTCTGAGAACAACTGCTCTAGTAAGCGGTGGACCTGGTCATAAATTAAAGAAAAAAAGAAAGGAATGCTACTCTGTATAGCTGTCACAGACACTGCTTGACGTGTCCAAAATAAATCTTCCACTGTTACTGATATATATCCACTGAATAACAGATTCAGCTTTGATGTAAAAGATGGTAATGGTTTATGTAAAAATGTATGTTCATTTGACTACATTCAAGCTCATGACGTCTGGCACCTATGGAAAGAAATATTTCCCTCAAGCCACATCAACTCAGTTTAAATTTTTTCTAATCTGGAGCAGGTGTGTAAGTGCACCAAGTTCTGCCTGCGCCCCTGATCTTCTGCAAAAATTCTCCAAAAAGGCACATTTGAATGAAGTGACGTCATGTCTTGCCCACAGGAGTGCTGGCCTGCCTTGATGGCTACATGAATATCGCTGTGGAACAGACAGAGGAGTATGTCAATGGCCAGCTGAAGAACAAGTATGGAGATGCATTTCTCAGAGGAAACAATGGTACGTAATGTTTGTTTTCTAGTGTTAGTGCTGTTTCCTTATTTGTTTTCATAGTGTTTTCTGTTATTGAGAGCTACCTAAGCAGACCCAGTGTGTTCGTAACAGTAATGCAGTTTCCAAAGCTGTCTGTCTGTGTGCACGTTCTCAAAACTTTCACTTTTCTTTAGATGTTTTTTCATATAAATACCAAAGTTCATTTTGTTTTCTTTGTCCTCTAGTGTTATACATCAGCACCCAGAAGAGGAAGATGTGAAGCCATTTAACTTGTTTCTTTATTCATTGTTAAGTGAATTGTTTACTGTTGATATTCATAATCCTTTGTTAGCTGACAATAATGTCTAAGTTTATTTCATGTTTTGTAACACAAAATGTGGTGTCCTGCAGTGTGGTGCAGTAAATTGTTTGTTTTTCAACAACAGATTTTGTGTTTTCCTGATTTATCTGTTCTATGAATATTTAAATAGTGATAATTCAGTCATAAGGAATTGCTAATTAGCACTTTCAAGACTTGGAGGTTGTTCAAGGCACCTTTATCTACATATTTCATATTCACTGCTGCTTTAATATACCTTCTGTTTCGCATTTGGTCTACTACAGCCCTCTATTTCATGGTAATGTTCTTTGTTTTCAAATGAATCAATAGTTTTTGAACCCTGATCTGCTTGGGCTGGTGTTGTCTGCCCCTTTCTAACCTTTCTGTGTACATTAGGATGCCCTAATAAATTTACAAACAATCCTGGCACTATGATACTTCATTAGGCGAAGGTAAAAAAAAAAGAAAAAAGATAAACATATGGTGATTCATTAAGTTCCAAATGAGCTGATTGGATTCACTAGTGCTTTATTTTCATGTGGGTACTGCATGCTTGGACACTTATTTCTTTTCTCTGTGTATCCACATATGCTCTTTGCCCTCGTTTAGGAGACAAAAGGCTGCCAAGGTCGGCCCTGAATGCGGGATGAAGGACACAGTATTGATTAAACCTTGTCCGTAACCGGAGTGAGCGGGGGCTTTCTAGCAGGAGCTTGGTATCATTATGGCGACCGCAGCAAATGCTTTCCTATTGTAATCAAAAACCAGAACCCCTCTTGCGACGCTACTCTGCGCTCAGAGATTAATTAGCTCTGTTCACGGTAATGACCCAATGACTAAAGAGTCTCTGTCTTATGAGGTCTGCTCTAATGACCCAGAGCAACAGCCTGCAACATTATAACTGGCAACAAATGCTGGCTTCAAAATCTGTGTACATGTTATCACCATCATGTTGCATTTATTGTATGGATACACAATAATCATTGCAGAATTGTAGATGTTGGGTCATAATGGGAGCTCGCATATTAGTGGTTGTCTGTACTTGCACTTTCACATAACGCTATTTTGGTTGTGAAAGGATAGGCACGTTTGGACATTTAGGCTTTAGCTTTTATTGGACTGGACTGTTGCATTCATGTTTATGTGAGTTTAAGGTCTGCAGCTCCACCAGCAGTTGGACCCTGACATTGCAATGGACCAGAGGTTTGTTTCGATTCCTGTATACTATAGTGTACAGTAAAACATATACATTGTCTTTGACTTATGTTTTTGACTGTCAAAAAAAAAAGTCAAACTGAATTATCAGAACCTTTTGTAATGCTGTTATTCATAGTTCATTACAGAATACACTACTGTTCAAGTGTTTAAGGTCACTATGATATTTTATAAGCTTGTCTATAAAAATATATAAGTAGAACAACTGTTTCTTGAGCAGCAAATCAGCATATTAGAACGATTGCTGTAGGATCATGTGACCCTAAAGACTGGAGTAATGATGCTGAAAATTCAGGTTTTTTATTTTTTTGCTGTAGTTTTGGTCAAATATATGCTGCGTAATCTTATACATATCAAATATATTTTATAGTTATAGTTGCATATAGATTGTGGCTTTGAGTATTTTGATTTTGTTTGGTCAACAAACCGGTTCACCTCGACTGTAATATGAGTGTTTCCATCTGAGGAGGAATAAACGTCTCTTAACTCCTAGAAGTAATAAAGACATTCCCAGTATTTATGCAGCAAAGCCAGCAGAGTATATGTGTCTGAAGCAATGCCATACATCACATTGCATGAACCTGATCTGAAGAGACTGCTCTGCCAGAGAAGGTAGAAATGAAGGGATCACCTTTCAGTCAATTCTTGCACACCATTTCAGACAGTATAATGTTGGAGCTGTTACATGGGTTATCATTGTATGCAGTTTTTTAATTAATTTCTCTAAAACTTTTGACTTAACTTTATATCGACATCCGTATATCATATACATACGTTTCTGTCAAGTTATGTATATTATTTTTTTCCCCCTTAAGGTTAAAAAAAAAAAAAAAAAAAAATAGGGTCTATATGAAAGACTATGTGGGGCATTTAAGCTCATTGGCTGTTGTTCACTAGCATTCTACCACATGCAGACTCTTAATTTAGACTCCAATACTGTCAACCTTGGCCTGGAATGTGCTCCCTGACCTTATTATCTGAAAGGAACTGTTGTGGATGTTTGCAAGAGGGGGTTGAATGATTTATCCAGACTAACCTACAAATGGCAAAGCGAAGCTGCTTGGCTGGAAGAAATGACATTCATTTTGGGGAAAAATAAGCCCTGGGGGTATGTTGGCCCTGACAGCAGCGCTTGCTAGCGTGTATATTGACCTCTTGTGGCTGTAAATTATACCTCTTTGATGAAAACTGATTACTTCAACTTATGGGATAAAGTGTGCTGGAGCAATGGGAGTCTGTTCATTGATTTTGGAAAAGGTAGACATTTCCCTGTATCGCTTAATGGTACAATATATGTACCATATTTTTGCATTAAAATATTCAAAAACCACCAGAACAGTTTTGTATATCTTGTTGACTCATTTAATATTCCAAATGTTTCCAACAATGTTTAAATCCAGAAAAATCTGCAATTTTAACCAGTGACATGACCCATGTCATTGGGTTGCCTGTCAATGGCATCAGATCCCCCTACCCTCAGCTGTTGGTAGAAACCATGGAGAAAAAAAAAACAGAAGTAGTAGTTGTAGTGTCAAAGCCAACGATTTCTGGTAATGTCTAGTAAGACAGTTGTTTGTTTTGCACATTCGTGATAGACCACAATTATTCATTACCATTTGGTGCAGGTTCTGTTGCCAAAGATAACCCCTTAAAGCCTAAACGGCTGTGGAGGTGAACACGACAACTCCCATGATCCCACACTCAGTCACTGTGTCAGCAAGCGACGTCTTTGTTGTTTTGAATAAGCGACCTCTAGCAGTGAAACTTACATACTGTGCCTTTAAGAGGATATGCCTCAAATAATGGCAACTAAAGAAACATTCACACTATGGTACCTATATTGATACAGTTTACAGTACATTCCATCACATATATGTTCTTCAGATGTGTGTGGATGTTTTCAGAGCTTTTTCATTTTGGGGATACAGGCCCTATACACTTTTACAAACTGCTTTTTGTTCGTATTTCATTGAAATGAACCAAATTGATACTTTTAACCAATTAACCAAATAAGCCATTAAAGGTGCAGTATGTAGGATTTCTGTCCGCGAGAGGTCGCTAGAGGCCTATTCAAAACAAAGGCGTAGCTTGATGACGCCAAGTTTGAGCGTGAAATCTTGGTGTAAAAGAATAGGGATAGGACTCGGGAAGAAACCATGTTCATGGATGTGATTATTAACGTTACTGTAGTATGAAGCAGAACAGGGCCGAGCGCTGTGGGAGCTGAATGAGGCCGCTGGAGCGATTGCTCAACACACGCCTCACGAGCAGCGGGACTTTTATTATGACACAGTCGCCGGCGCCGCTTCCACTTTTCCAGTCATGAGTATGAGGTAACACAGCTCTGTTAATCATATTAGATACATTTGAGTGTTGAAAATTGTTATAACGTTACTCTGTGCGTTCGCTCGGCAGCTGCTGTGAGACCCTTGTTTGAGACACGCTGCAGTAAGCTAGATCGATTTTAGAAAATCATATTAAATGCTGGATGGCTTGTGTTGATAAATGGCATGTGATTAATTTTAAAACATTTTGTATGATGGAGAAATTCTATATTATTGTTACTAAAAATAAAGCTGCATCTGATTATGCTATGTTAGCTACTTGACAAAAGTGTTTTTCTCTGAGGCATGGTAAAGCATGGTACTCGCAAAAATCAAGAAAATTAGATTTAAACAATAAGACTAAACGTGTTGAGCTAAATAACAATTAGTTTTCTGTCTATAAATATATCAAAACAGTTGTTCCCTTGTCTATTAAAATGTGTAATATATTAAAGCGTCTTTGGTGTTTCCATGGTTTCTATAAAATAAAACCGGAAACCAAGGGTAACGCGGGTATAACGCAATTGACAGGTGACTCCTCGCGCGTCCCAGAACCTTGGTTAAAATTGCAATTTTCTCATGATTTACAAATAGTTGGAAACATTTGGGATTGTGTAAGTACTCAAGTGAACAAATTATATAACACTGGCCTAGTGGTTTTTGGATATTTTACTGAAAAAATAATACCTTATGCAGTCTAACCATTGAATTGAGGGCCTAATTAGAAATCCTTCAAAACTGCTTTATGACTTATGTCATCTGAACTATTATGACTAATATGTATTTCACATTAGGCCTATATTATTTAAAATATGTTATATATAAAATAATTGATAACTATAGATTGTGAAATAAAACATTTCTCATTATTTGTGATTTATTTAGTTAGCTTTAGTGTAGTACATAGTGTAGTAGCCTAGCATACCATAAACTTATTAGCCTGCTAGCTTAGCATATACCTTATGCTAATGCTTATATATATTATGTTTTTTGTTTGAGCAGGGGACTCGTATTGAAGAGATATTTTTAATAAACAGCTAATAATGTACGTTTCAGCAGGAACATGATTTGCTACTTGCCATTGCTAGTCAGAATTGTGTCTGTTTTCCTGGAACTATACTTTTTCGAATGTTTATCTGTTAACAATACATTTTTCAATGTTTAGGTGAACACTAGCACGTCCACCTTATTTTTAGCGGGCGTGGCCATTTGAAACTTGAATGTGCGAGAAATTGCAAACTAGCATTTGTTATCGTATTACTTATCTTAATCACAACACTCTGGTTTGTAGTGCAAATAGTTTAACAGAATTGTTAATTACCTATAGTGACTAATGAATCGGAAGTCTCACACATTCACAGAAAATTGCTTGCTTCCGTGTTGCAAAATAAGACGGATAGATGATCTCCGAGCTAATAGTCTTTATATTTCACTGGTTCTTTAATCTTTTGGCTCATTAGCAAAAAGCTAATGAATAACATTCTCCTGCACAAGAAATGTCAGATCACAACAGCAGACATCACCAGAGGTGTTCTGGCATTACGTTCATCGGCGCATCTTAGGACATGTCAGGCAGTTGAGCCAGCCCATCTCCCTGCATTTCAAGTCTCGCATGAAATACAGACTAACCCTGCACTCAAGCAATTAGCCCCCTTCACAACACCATTTTGACTGCCAATTTGTCTACCATGGAACATAATGCAGAGAGTTGTTGGCAAGCGCCCAGCATGCTAATGGAATTGCCAGAGTGTTTTGTTTCTCGGCGAGTAACCACGGTGGCTTTGTGCTGTCAAGTCTCGGAGATAGCCAATGGTAATTGAGTGTGTCCTGTAGCTGCCACGTTTAGAAATCACTGAGCAACTTTGGCCTTGCACATTATGACATCAAGGGCACAACTGGGATTCAGAATAGGAGAATGTGTGCAGATGGGATAGACAAAGGGCTGAATAGAGAGAAATAATAGTAGATTAAAATCACCTTTAACAGCTGGCATTTTCCTTAATCTTTGGTTGATCTGAAATGTTCAAGGGTTTCATTGGTATGAATTGTGACTAGTACAGAAGAGCATAGGATAGCTCCATCAATTTCTCTGCAAATCCATGCACTTTTATTTTATTTGTCCTGGAGTTAATTAGAGCCAAAGGGTACTCAAATTGCTATAATAGTTCAGTCTGAGGCTGCTGCCACAAATATGTGCAAATGCCAAGTTGCATGCACTCTCGCTGCTGTCAATTACCGTCTCATAAATGTTTGGTTGACATTTTAAATTCACGCTCTTGTGCAGCAGCATTACTTAGGCATTGTATGTTCATATTTACTAGAGAGATACTTTATTGATCTTGAAGAGTAAGTTTAGTGCAAATCAGCAGCAACAGCTAACAGAGAAATCACAGCTAATAGGCCCATAATTGGATGTTTCAACCAATGCTGCTCATACACTAAATGACTTTCAAAGCTGTCGGATTGCTGTTATTGTCACTCTTCACAACTGTCTGTCATTGGTTCAAGTCAAAACGCATTTCACTCTGCAGTACTTGAATCGCAGGTATTTAACCGGATAAATGTTTTTTGAAAACTCACACATAGCGATCATCACTCATGTGAACAAGCGCCAATTTGCCTACGATTTCAGACTTTTGTTGGCGATCTCCATTCAATGAGTGGGAAATCAGGGTTAAAACTGTGTTGTGTGTGGGCGGCATAAGGACACTTTTGGCCCTGTAGCCTTTTAGAAGGAAAAAAGTCTCTAAAACACACTTTTCACACTCGCACTACTAATTTTGTTTATAAACTAACAATTTCCAACAGTTGAAATTCATACATTCATTCATTTTTTTTAATCATGAAAACACAGTTTAATTTCTAACAAAATGACAGCAAATGAAATGGTGCACAATAAAAGTATCCCATCCACAAGTGATAATTACCTGACTTTTCTTGTTTTTTTTTTGTCCATAAATCTAATATTTCATTTCAAACCCAAGTTGTTAGGTGTAAATTATGCCACAGCTGTAACTCAATCCTCATTTTAGAAGAATTTATATAAACAATTTTCACATAATAAATATTGCAGTTGTTTATTTTACTGTTGACTAAGGGGCAATTTACACAACACTGCTTTCAACAAAAAAAAAACTTTTTATGCATTTTGGCCGTTCATTTACACGACAACAGGGTTTTGGGGGACTGAAAATGCAACCTTTTGAAAACTGGTTTTAAATTTTTTAAAACGATACCGTTATCATATCCATGTAAACTACAAAAACGCAAATTTGTGAAAACGGTGACATCATGCGTATTATGTGTTTTTTTGTTTGTTTGTTTTTTTTTTTTTTTTTTTACAAAGTGACATTGCCAACTACTGGCCTGGCATGTATAATACATTGTTTTTTTTTGTTGTTGTTGTTGTTGTTTTTTTTGGATACGTGTGAACGGGGATCGTATTGACGTTATTGTCTGTATGCAAAAAAACGCAAAGGAAAAACATTTTTGTTTTTAGTACATCTTTGTCGTGTACCCTTAGATTATCATAATTTTAATTATGAAAACTCATTATGATGTATTTTTATATTTTGAGTTTAAGGGTACCATCACATGCCGAGTTGCCGAATTGTAGAGTAAAACTGTGCTGTCACAGTTTTCACAAATTTGTGTTTTTGTAGTTTCCACGGAGACTAACGGTATCATTTTCAAAAACCCGATTTCAAAAGTTTGCCCCCAAAGTTCAGGCCCCCAAAATCATGTAAATGAATGGCCAAAATGCATAAAACGTTTTCTCTTTGTAGTTGAAAATGGTATAGTGTAAATGGTCCATAAAAGTCTGGGACAAGGATAAAAAATAAATAAATAAAAGGCATTTGAAAAGTAGCATAAATTAATTATGTCAACTGTTGTCCCACGCAGTTGACGTGAATGCAGTGCAGCGCTTCCGTATTTACGTCCGATCGCAGGCTCAGTATTGGCCGATGCTGTACAAGTGTACAATTGTTAAATAAAGTCATTATTTTTTGTTACGAAGGTCTTACGGTTTTGGTACAACATGAGGGTGAGTATTTAATGACAGAAAATTCATTTTTGAGTGAACTAACCCTTTAAATCTTTTAGTAATAAAAATAACCCTTGAAGAACCAAAAGTTGAAGAAACACATATAAATACACAAAGAAACTGTGTTATAGGAAACATACAAGAAAGTAGTAGTGTGGCATGAGTGGTTAAAAACAAGTTTGCCTGACCATTCAGACTCTGTTTTAAATCATTGATTCCAAACATAGACATTTTTCTGTTTATTAAATATTCCCTACATATACAAAATGACCTTTGAGAGCACCACAAAACAAAATGAGAGTTACCATGCAGAGCCTATATGATACTGCTCAAGGGTAGTGAAGGCAGATAGCGGAGTTATGACTGGGGAGTGTCGCACACACAATCTCAATCTTGCTATCCCAGGGGACCAGCCAGGGTATTTTCATAAACATAATTAGGCTGAATCAGTAAAGCATCGTCTTGCATGTCAATCGCAGCGTGTTTGCGTCATGGCAGAGACACAAAGGCTACCGAGATGAGATTGTACAGTTAGGAGCTGTTCGATTCAAAGTGACATGGCAGGTCGAGCACTTACGTTTGCTTTGCAGTGTCACTTTGAGAATTTTATCGACCGGGATGTCAGGGGAGAAGATAACTGCTCGCTGCTCTTTCTAAAATGGATGCTGTTAGTGAGCTACCAAAACTATGTTGCCATGGCATGCACACACGGGAGGGGAGGACACTGATAAATAGCAACAATGACAAATACATAGTGCTTTTAATGTGTCAATACACATATTCCATTACACTGTATCATATTAGATATATTTATATAAGAATGCCAGGTGCATGTGTTTCTGGTTTGGATTCCCCTGGGCTCAATGGCAATGAAAAGCCTTAAAACTGGTTAACTATTCGGCAGGTATACACAGGTGACAGCATGGTAGAAGCTTGTAATTCATGTTTTTCACAGAGACTAACTTTCTCATCATGAGCACACAAAACATAAAAAAGATGTGTTCAGCATAATCTGTAAGGTCCACCCCTAAAAATGCTATAACTGATCACTTGGAAACGGTGGTAAGTCTGTAAAATATATCAGGATTAATGGAGACTTAACATATTTATGCTTGCATAAGTGTTGACAAATGTAGAATAAGTAGGGCTTTAGATCTGTAGAAACCTCAGTGATGGTTGGCTGCAGTTCTCAAGATTCACTGCAGTGATTTTACTAGTGCACTAGTGACATCTCATATTGTTCTAGGAATAGCAAGCTGAAATACAGTAGCTCATCATTAGATAAGGAGGTCAACCTTGAAGATCTCCGCCATCAAGTGGTCAAACTGCACCATGCATTTTAGGCAATAGTTTGTGAATTGTTATGGATAAATCTTTAAAGATGCTGTGTTTTAATGTTTACAATGTTTCAATATTAAAATATTTTAGGTTTAGGGGTGGGGTTGGTGTTCAAACATGTCTAAATAGCGTAAATTCGATTTAGGTTTTAAAACACGATTTCAGGTTTCACTTATTTAAACACCAAGACTATTTAATATATTATGTGTTTTATTAAAGAGGTGAGCAACTGTTTTGAAAACCAGTGTAAACAGTAGAAAATTATCTCGGAAGAGAGAAGAGAATGTTGAGTTGTTGTTATCATTGGTGTCTGAGAACAGAGACACGCATTCAATCATGTCTGCTCCCGTTTATTTATGTTCACATGGCTTCATTTATCAGCATCAATTATTGATTTTAGTTGAAAGTGTGCACATTTGGAGAAATATTGATTTATTCTCACATGTTTACTTCATATTTCTTTATACAGAAAATAATTTCTATTCATTTTCCATTGAATTATGTGATTTGATTAGCTTGAAACAGCATAAAGAGCATTGTGTGTCTGGTTTCTTCCGGGTGCGTGAATGAATTATTCATTTGCTCTAGATGTGTCAATCATATTACGTGACCATAGGTGTAGACACATGTATGAATATCTATATCTGCAATATACTTTAGCAGATGATTTTTGCTAAACAAACACAATACAAGGCGTCATTAAAAAGTACCATAGTAAAAACCTGTAATATTGAGTTAATACATAAACAAACCAACACATTCTCAACTGTGAAAGGTTATCACATTCCTTTGGGAATTTAAATCTCGGTGGTTTTACAACCAGAAGCTGCGGAATATTGGGGCATCATTGATTCTTACTGTGAGTGCGACACACTGACAATTCCAAGATGGCGGCTGCACCGATGTGTCTGGAGGAGTCGAATGTGGCATCTACGTATACATACATTATCTATGAATCAGTCTTTGAAGCCATAGATATGATTAGATGTCACATTCGACCGCTCCAGACACGTCAATGCATCCGCCATCATGGAACGATCAGTGTTTCAGATGCTGTCGTGACTCACAGTAAAAGTCAGTGACTATTCCAAGATGCCACAACATTAAGCAGCCTCTGGTTGTAAAAACAACCAATATGTGTAAAGCACTTTTTTTCTTTTTTTGTGTGTGAAAGAGTCACTGGACTACTAAGCTACAACAAAGCAATGGGCTTGTTTCTGAAGCAATCATCCAAACAAATCTTCTATATTCAATCTGAGTTCTGGCCAAATCATTCTGCAGTTTTATTCAGGCCAGGTTTTTCTGTGTGCTTTGGGCTGCCGGAAAATGAATCTTTGACCTAAACAAAGATTTCTGGCTGACTGAAACAGGTTCTCCTTGAGGATTTGCTTGTATTCAGCTCAATCCACATTGCTCTTGATGCAAAAAAAAAAAAAAAAAAAACTTTCCTGTTGCTCTTGCTGAAAAGCAAGTCTAGAGCATTATGCTTCTTCCACTTGATGGAAAGAATGGATGTTATCTGGGTGTATTTCGTTTTTTCCTGTCACAGAATTTTAATTTCAGGCAGGTGAGTGCTGTTTTTGACCACAAATCTTTTTCTTTTTTCTTTTTTACAAACTGTTTTGGGTTATACATGCCTTCAACAAATTCCTTTTATTTTTATTTTGTATTATTATTAAAAAAAAAGAAAAGAGGTAGAGTCTGAGAAATGCTTAAGACATTGAGTCTGGACAGTTCAGTCCATTTCAGTTAATGAACTCTGTCAGTGTTGTAGCTGGCCTTTTGGTCACATCACTTACAATTGCTCTTCTTGCCTTGTTGCTCAGATTGGTAGGACAGCCTGATCTTAGCAGTGTCTGAATTGTGCCGTGTGTCTTTAATTTCGTTACAATGGACGTTGTGGTGCTCTTAGAGAGGTTTGAAGCTTTGCCAACCTTTTTATAACCTTGTCTAGTTTTGTTTTTCTTCAAGCTTCATTGTGAAGTTCCCCAAGTGACTCTTTGATCCTCATGTTTGATAGAACCTTAAAGGGTTCTGTCACACTGCTTATAGAACTTTTTAGGGGTTACCATCATGGGATAATTTTATAGATTTAGTTTTAATTCATTTTTAAATATTTTTATATATTAAATTTTATGATTTAAACAGCTCATAAACTTACTTTATCACTAGAAAAATTTAAATACTCCATTAAACGTGAAAGTATTATAAAATTTAGGACATTTCCCCTTATCCCCACATCCCCCCCCCCCCCCCTTTATACCTTTATGCCAAAAAGGTAGGTGTGTGTTATATATATATATATATATACATATATATAATCGGTGGGTACAGAAAGTATTCAGACCCCTTTGAATTTTTCACTCTTAGTTATATTGCAGCCATTTGCTAAAATCATTTAAGTTCATTTTTTTCCTCATTAATGTACACACAGCACCCCATATTGACAGAAAAACACAGAATTGTTGACATTTTTGCAGATTTATTAAAAAAGAAAAACTGAAATATCACATGGTCCTAAGTATTCAGACCCTTTGCTGTGACACTCATATATTTAACTCAGGTGCTGTCCATTTCTTCTGATCATCCTTGAGGTGGTTCTACACCTTCATTTGAGTCCAGCTGGGTTTGATTATACTGATTGGACTTGATTAGGAAAGCCACACACCTGTCTATATAAGACCTTACGGCTCACAGTGCATGTCAGAGCAAATGAGAATCATGAGGTCAAAGGAACTGCCTGAAGAGCTCAGAGACAGAATTGTGGCAAGGCACAGATCTGGCCAAGGTTACAAAAACATTTCTGCTGCACTTAAGGTTCCTAAGAGCACAGTGTCCTCCATAATCCTTAAATGGAAGACGTTTGGGATGACCAGAACCCTTCCTAGAGCTGGCCGTCCGACCAAACTGAGCTATCGGGGGAGAAGAGCCTTGGTGAGAGAGGTAAAGAAGAACCCAAAGATCACTGTGGGTGAGCTCCAGAGATACAGTCGGGAGATGGGAGAAAGTTGTAGAAAATCAACCATCACTGCAGCCCTCCACCAGTCGGGGCTTTGTGGCCTGACGGAAGCCTCTCCTCAGTGCAAGACACATGAAAGCCTGCATGGAGTTTGCTAAAAAAAAACACCTGAAGGACTCCAAGATGGAGAGAAATAAGATTCTCTGGTCTGATGAGAACAAGATAGAACTTTTTAGCTTGAATTCTAAGCGGTATGTGTGGAGAAAATCAGGCACTGCTCATCACCTGTCCAATACAGTCCCAACAGTGAAGCATGGTGGCAGCATCATGCTGTGGGGGTGTTTTTCAGCTGCAGGGACAGGACGACTGGTTGCAATCGAGGGAAAGATGAATGCGGCCAAGTACAGGGATATCCTGGATGAAAACCTTCTCCAGAGTGCTCAGGACCTCAGACTGGGCCGAAGGTTTACCTTCCAACAAGACAATGACCCTAAGCACACAGCTAAAATAATGAAGGAGTGACTTCACAACAACTCCGTGACTGTTCTTGAATGGCCCAGCCAGAGCCCTGACTTAAACCCAATTGAGCATCTCTGGAGAGACATAAAAATGGCTGTCCACCAACGTTTACCATCCAACCTGACAGAACTGGAGAGGATCTGCAAGGAGGAATGGCAGAGGATCCCCAAATCCAGGTGTGAAAAACTTGTTGCATCTTTCCCAAGGAATTGAACAAAAAGGTTCATGAATTGAACCTATAAACATAATATTTAGTTGAACTGCTCATTGTAATACAGTACCTCATTTAATATAGATTGCTATAGGGGTAAATACTTGAAGAATTTTAAAATAATATTTTATTTTGCCTCTAAAACATCTAAATGCATTGCAAATTATGCATGATCATGTAACATATATTTTCTGTTAGATCGATTTAACCATGTTACTACTTAACTGACATTGAAAGAAAAAAATCAAATAAATTCTGGCTTTTGAAATCAAAGGCATATGTATTGAATCATCTTTTGCTGCCATCTTGTGGTTAGTAACAGCCTTTACATTTAAAACACAATACAGACGCCTATGACGAGAAAAGGTACCCACAAATCACATGATGAATGTTTGTTATTTGACAATCTGCTACTTCTCTTAAACTGTTTAATGTTGCAGTGAACATGTGTTTGGTGTTGACAATCATGGTTAAAGGGATAGTTCACACCAAAACAATGAAAATTCTGTCATCGTTTACTCACCCTCAAGTTGTTCTAAAACATGTATGAGTTTCTTTCTTCTGTTGGACACAAAAGAAGATGTTTTGAAGAATGTGGATGTGATTTCTAATCCACATTGACTTGTGAATAAAAAAAATACTAAGTCAGTGGGGACCAGAAACTGTTTGGACAGATTTTTTATTTTTGGGTGAACTGTCCCTTTAAAAAAAGTGTCCATCACTGCTTCTGCACAGAATCACCTGACCGTCATCCAATAGCACTCTAAATGATCTGCCTGAGCAGGAGGCTTCTTATCCAACTGAGACTGTTCACTGTCAGTGACACCAGGCTTTGGGGTTTCTAAGAATTATCCCCAGAACCCTGTGACCTGGATGTGATTGCTCTCCTCACCGCACAGCTGAGCGACAGAGAGGCCCTCAGGCTTAAATGGGGTGAACTGAACAAGGAAGAACTGCAATATGCTAAAGGGCAAAGGGTTTATGGAGGTTGGGAGAGAGGGTCAGATCACCCTGCCTGCCCTGGACTGCCCAGAGCTAAGGCTTGTGCCAGGCTGCCCCAGGCATGGCTCTAGGACTGTGGAAAGGCCAGTCCTCATTTGACGACCATTAGGGGGATGTGCCAGTGTTTATATGTATGATTCTGTGATACACTGAAAGCAGAAGAAGTGGTTGCGGGTTAGTGTAATTCTCTGTAAGTCTCTGCTGGCCTGATCACAGTGGACTTTAAGCCCGGTCTGATAAAGTGGCTGCAAGGCAAGTCTTTCAGGCTGGTATTAATTTTACATACACTTAAGGGATCCTATACATCTTTTATCTATTTCATTATCTTTTCTGTCTCTTATTTAGTATAATCTAATTTCATTTTAGATTCATCCAGTGATCAAGCAGACACCATATTAGAAAAAGTCAGTGTTTCATCTTATTTCTGTCTTTATCATTATCTCAAATCTCTATCTGTGCACTGGAAATGAGGAAAACGTATTATGAATGACTTTTTATGCTGTAATACCTCTAATGCATGAATACGGACTAAATGAAATTCAGTAATAATAATAAATAATAATAACATGAATTGCTGGATACACTCAAAATTGAAGTATAAGGCATAGAAGAGCACACAGTGTTTATTTACTGTGCATTTTCTTAGTTTTGGATTATACTTTTGTAAGAACATTAGTATATACTCTAATGTTCAAATGTCAGGAAAATGAATACTTTTATTCAGAAAGGATGCAGTACATTGATCAAAATTGACAGTAAAGAATCTATTTCAAATAAATGTTATTCTTTTGAGCTTTATATTCATCAAGGAATCCTGAAATCAGTGTATTATGTTAAATATTAAGTGGCACAACTGTTTTTTTTTTTTTTTTTTTTAACATAGATGAATATAAGAAATGTTTCTTGAGCACCAAATCAGTATTTTAGAATGATTTCTGAAGGATCATGTGACACTGAAGTAATGTCAGGAATTTTTTTATTGTAATGTTTTATAATATACTTTTTTGTATTTTTATTTATTTATTTATTTATTTTGCAGCCATATTTAGCACAAGAGACTTCTTTCAAAAACACTGGCAATTTTTACAGACCCCAAACCTTTTAACGGTAATGTATAGATTATTTATGTGGGAAATTATAACAATTGTTATTATACAGATAATTATTAAAAATCCTTTATGAATCCTTTAGGTTGGTTAAATTTACCAAACCTTAATTTGATATGTCCAGCTGTGAGTCCAAAGTAGAACACTAGAGGGCAGGACTGCACAGTATATCACACATTTCATTATAGAAGTCATCTCCACGCATCCAAACTTAGTACAGATGACTTGGCTTTTACTTATGGAGTGATACATGTTCTTTAAAAAAAAAAAAAAAAAGTTATCACACTTTTTATATATTTGATCTGTTTTAAGTGTTGATTCTCAAAAGTTCAGTCAGTAGAGCAACACCAAGGTCATGGGTTTGATTCCCAAGGAATGTAAGACCTGATAAAATGTGTAGATAGATAGAATGTAGTTGCGTTGTAAAAATGTGTCTGTCAAATGCATACATGTAAAATGAAACACTTAAATGAAGACATTTAAGTCACTCTAATATTCAAATATTGAATTTAGATCAGAGAACCAATCTATCTGTACTGACTGACAGCTAATTAAGTCAATGAGACTTTAAATAATTGCTGTTTTATGGATAGACGTGTGTTGTGATGATATTCAGTCAAGTGTAATGTTGTATTCATGTAGTTAATATTTAGCAAAGCTCATCAATTGGTCTTCAAGTTCTACTCTCTGAGCCCATTGGGTTGTTGATAAACTTTCAATAAAAAGCTTTTGTTGCCTAAAGCCAGTGAATCATACGATACTCTCTAGAGGCACTGAATTAAATAGGTTGGACAGGGCAAAGCACCCTGAGGCGATGAAAAAGATGTATATTATATGGACTCAACAGCAAAAGTACCTTTTGGATTATGCAGAATACTTTTTCATTAGTACAGGCTATCAAAAAAAGGGGGAAAAAAAAGGGCTTCTTAAAGCAATTCACGAGCAGATTTGACAGAAAATATTTAGATATCTATAATAATGGTTCATTCTTAACTATTAAATTATATAATGTGAATATAACTACATTTTAGGATTGTTTCTGTAAAATGTCCTGATATTTAGACAGTTTGACCTAGCCGGACATAAAGACATGCATGACATTAATATGATAAAAAAATATATGCATAAACAAGTTAAAAAAAAAAAAAAAGCACAACCAAAACTATTGGAAACAAACAACTGAGTAAAATCGAAATGTGTGATGGATTTCACAGCAAATTCTCTTTTTATATCATGCTTTTTACTTATTTTGAAATGTTACAGTGAAATTACATTGTTATAGGCACACACACGTTCAAAATGTTTGGTGTCACTAAGATTTTTTCTTTTTTTTTTTTTTAAAGAAATTAACTTCAGCAGGGATGTATTAAATTTATTAAGTGACAGTAAAGACATTGATAATGTTACAAAAGATTTATAATTCAAATTTATGCTGTTCCTTTTGTTAACATTTTATTCATCAAAGGAACTTTACACAATTTTAAACAGCACAACTGTTTGCAAGATTAGTAATATATATATATATATATATATATATATATATATATATATATATATATATATATATATATATATATATATATATATATATATATATATATATATATATATATATATATATATATATATATATATATATATATATATATATATATATATATATATGTGTTTATTTATTTATTTATTAATTTTTAAAAAAAATCAAATAAATGTAGCCTTTGGGAACATTATAGACTTTCGTAACACTTTACAATAAGGTTCATTAGGTAACATTAGTTGTTAGTTATCATGAACTAATAATGAACTGCACTAATACAGCATTTACTAATCTTTGTTAATGTTAATTTCAACATTTACTAATACATTATTAAAATCTTGTTAACATTAGTTAATGCACTGTAAACTAACATGAACAAACAATGAACAATTTTCATTAACTAACATTAACGAAGATTAGTAAATACAGTAACAAATGTATTGTTCATGGTTAGTTCATGTTAGTTAATACATTAACTAATGTTTAACTAATGAACCTTAGTGTAAAGTGTTACCGAGACTTTTTTCTAAACCATTACAAAATATTACCAACCCCAAACTTTTGAAAAGTATAGTATGTATATAACTTGCAGTTCTTTCTAATGTTTTTCCACTGCTATACCTAAACAAAAACATAGAGTACATTTGATGAGAGAGTTTCTCTCAAGTAACAGGATATGTATGTTTGTGTCATGTAGTTGTGTAATATGTTTTTCAATGCATGTTCCTGTGTACATAAGAGCCTGTATGCCCGTGTTATTTAACAATCATTCCAAAGCAGTCTTTTCGGCACTGCATTGGCGGCTGAGCTTTTATGTGTGTACATCGTGTGTGTGTATGAGTAATGCTCCTGGGCAGTGTGTTTATGGTGCTACTTTAGCGAGGCCGCCCGGGGGTGTGAGGCAAGCCGAGTGCTAATGCAAAGCACCATGGGATTTTCAGGAACAATGTGGTGACATTAACAAGCTGTCAAGCACTGTGACGTTGCTCTCTCAGTGTTTAAAAACAAAAAAAGTAGGATCACCTCAGGTAGCACACACATTCTCTCTTATATCTCACACGCGCACCTTTCTCTCCCCCCACCCCTCTCTCGTTCCTTTTCTCTCTCTGCTGCACACGCTGTACTAATAGAGCATGGTGTTCTAGCCTAATGGAAGCTGAACTAAAGAGAGTTTTCTGTTAAGGTATGAAGGGCCCTCAAGGCAAGAAGGCATTAGTCTATTTTGAGAAGGTGAATTCTAAATGATGTTATTAGGGATGAGTCTCGCCACCTTTTGCTCTCTTGCTCAGGGGAGTGAACCACCCCTTTCGTTAGATGGGGTTGTAAGGCATTTCTTCTTTGGAAAGGGCTACATAATGGCAACAAAGCCAATTTAGCTCATAGACCATCAGCACATTTCTGTGTTGTTTGAGTTAACAAGGTTTGCCTCCAACTTGCAGCAACATTGCAATCAGAAAGGTGTACATTAGGCCGACTTTTGACCCTACTATAACATTATAGGCGATATGAAAGTGAAACCTGAGTTAAAAGTCCATTTTTGCTCTGTTAAAATACTGTGCCCTATGTACAGAACTTTTCGCCTGAGCATTTGTGGCATAATGTTGATTACCACACACAAAAACATATTTTCTGACTTGTCTCTTGTTTTCTTAAAAAAAAAAAAAAAAAAGCAAAAATGGTGGTTTTGATGAGGCACAATGGAGGTTAATTAAAGTCAATTACATTTTTTTTGTTAAAACTTGTGTATTATCTGAGCTTTGTTATCTGTTCACCCAAAAATGAAATTTCTGTCATTAAGTACTCACCCTCATGTTGTTCCACACTCGTAAGTCCTTCGTTCATCTTCAGAACACAAATTAAGGTATTTTTGATGAAATCCGAGAAGTTTTTTATCTCCTGTAGAAAGCAATGAAATTACCACATTCAAGGTCCAGAGAAGTAAAGACATTGTTAAAATAGTCAGCGTGACTACAGTGGTGCATTCTTAGTGTTATGAAGCGATGAGAATACTTTTTGTGTGCAAAAACAATGAATTTATTCAACAATTTTGTCGCTACCCTTTCAGTCTCCTAACATGAACTGATGCTGTTCATGTTAAACCACTGTAGTCACGTTGACTATTTTAACAATATCTTCACTACTTTTCTGGATCTTGAATGTGGTAATTTCATTGCGTTCTATGGGAGATAAAAAAACAAAACAAAAAAAAAAAAAACTTGCATTTCATCAAAAAATATCTTAATTTGTGTTCTGAAAATGAACAACGGTCTTACAGGTTTGGAACGACATGAGGGTGAGTACTTAATGACAGAAATTTAATTTTTTGGTGAACTAACCCTTTAAAGCTGCTTATGGCAATACATTGTCATGATGGCAGATTTATCAAATTGTAATACATAAAAGTTGAAAAACCTAACTTAAAGGATTAGTTCACTTTCAAATAAAATTTTCCTAAAAATTTGCTCACCCACATGTCATCCAAGATGTTCATGTCTTTCTTTCTTTCTTCAGTTGAAAAGAAATTAAGGTTTTTGATGAAAACATTCCAGGATTATTCTCCTTATAGTGGACTTCAATGGCCTCCAGACGGTTGAAGATCAAAATTACAGTTTCAGTGCAGCATCAAAGGGCTTTAAACGATACCAGACGAGGAATAAGGGAAAAAAATTCGTCATTTTCAAAAAAAAAAAAAAAAGAAATGTATATGCTTTATATAAACAAATGATCGCCTTCCAAGTGGTTCCGCCAAAACCGAACTTTTGTATTCTTCAAAAAGCTTACGCTGTATGTCCTACGCCTTCCCTATTCTACTTATGGAACGAAAGCAGCGCCAGTTCCATTTTTTCCGTAAGTAGAATAGGGAAGGCGTAGGATTTTATTTGAAAGTAAACTAATCCTTTAATACAAGTTCAGTGAGTTAATATAAGTTTGCATAAAGTTTCATTCATTCATTAACCATTTCAGTCGTATTCGACTCTTGGTGATTCTATGGGCCATACACGAGAGTCTATCCATGGAGATGATTTTGTTTTGTTTTGTGGTTCCAGGGTAGGTTGCCAGGTCTTTCCCCGACCCTCCACGTTCCATGGCATACTGTTTTACATTTGTTAAAAAATAATTCTTTAAAATGTTCTTTATGAAAAAGGGTTAATTAGGTTCTTTAAGGAACTGTTTACGAAATGTTCTTTGGGAAACCCAGAATAGTACCTATATGGCATCTCTACGAAAACCTTTATTTTAAGATTGTATTGAAATAAGTGCCTCACTTTAGCCCAGAATATTATTTTCAAAGAAAATGAGGGACCAGCTGAAATTAATTTGTGGTAATCAACATTATGCCACAAATTCTGTTGAGTGAGCTTAACTTGTTGAACATGAACGAAGGATATTCTTTTAAATCTCTCTCATCTGAATGAGCTGTTTCTTTTTTTGTGTGTGCATTAAATGCCCTTTTGTCTTCATATTGTGTATTAATCACAAATCCATACTGATTTTATTCCTGAGGTCATGCTGAAAGGTTACAGGCAACTTTTGATGCTCTTAAACTTTTTTCCCCCCTGACAAAGTGTACCTGCCTTACCAGTGACACTTACAGTATTGCTTGACATTATCACTAGTTTCAGTGCTGCGAGTTTCACAAATCCATAAATCCTTCCTCTTTTCAATAATTCAGAATGCAGAATTATTTATCTAATATGTATTTATTATTCATATTTAAACAAGGAGGTCGTCTTTTGGGACCAGGTCTCATTTTCAGTCTCTTATTTTGTAAACAGACAGCCACAAAAGCGACGGTTCTGCTGATTTAAAGAGACAAGTGTCTGTTTGTGAGTTTGAGGTCTACCTTCAGTTGAAATGGAGTGGGATCAATATTTAATACTACACATCATTTGCATGAACTCCCTTCAGAATCTGTACCCCATCCCCCCCCAAAATGGACAATGCACTGGAAGTGGGAAAAGCAGCAAGTAAATGCAGAAAATCCATCAGAATCAGCCGCACTCAGGCATCTGGGCTGTATGCGAATGAGTGGAAACCCTAGTAGACTTTTTCCAATAAGATTAAACATTTAGTGAGGGCTTTCACCAGGTGTTCCACCTTATTTTTGGTTTGTTGTCAGAAGCTAAATTTGGAAGTGTTTGATTTCAGCAAGTCATTTTAGCAATTATTGTATCATTTATCAATCTGTCAGCAGCATTTGCGCACTTGAGAGCAGCTGTGATGTATCTATAAATTAAAGAGAATGTTCCACACCAACAGCGCACATGTAAAGCCATGTACAGGCAAATGTAGTGAGCCCATCGTAGACAAAAGAATGATAAATTAAACTGAATTATGATTTGAATTAAAACAATATTGCCATAAAGAATTCAAATACAATAAAAGATGTAAAAGCGAATCCCTCTTTGGGACCAGAACTATGTGTGTTTGTACGCTTTAGTTGCATGTTTCATGAGAGAAATTTTTGTTTGCCGCTTCAAAGTATTGAAACATTGTGACTAAAACTTTTTCTTTCATTGTAGATATTAATGGTGCTGAAATCAATTGTCAAATGGAATCAAAGGCAAGTTGCTAGTATTTGCTGCATTGCTCTGTTAGCCAGTATCACTGCTGCATCCCGGCATTGTTGCAGACAGATTTTGGCAGGGGATAGATTGGAATAGGATGTGGCATGTATGTGTGAGGTAACCTGTGTCTGCGTGTGCGCCCATGCCCTCTTGTCACTTATCTCTCAGTATCCTTAATGCAGGAACAGAAGCGCGTTTCAAAGAGAATAATGCGGAGGAACGTCATGTCAACCTTTGATATATTTATATATTTCTTTTGCTCGCATTAAAATTGAAGCTGCATTCTTAAAGAGGATGTCAAAGAAAGGAAAACTGTGTTCCGACTCAAAGCGGGGAAAACAGACAGACAAAAGTTATGCAAATGAAACAAATGCGGAGAATCAGAGTGAAGAATTGATGAGGACATGAAATTGACTCTGAATCTGAAGGGTGAACGAGCCGGTGGACACATGTCGCGGTGCCTTTTGGGGTGGGTCTGGCGCGGGGGGGCGGATTGCCTTCGCTATGCGCTGCAGCTGTGTGTGTGACTTTTGGATTAATTTTAATGCCCCACTCAGCGGGTTCTGTGTCACTCTCCCCTCAGTCTGAGGACCCGTCGAGATGACATCTGAACAGGCACTCACTACGGCGCAGGGAACTCAGAGAAGCCTCGGCGCTGGAGAAAGTGTTTATGAAAGATTCATCACAGATGTCACTCTAATCTGCCATGCATTGTCAGGGAGCTGCTCCAAAGCACACATTGTAAATGGATTCTTCCTCTGACTTAAGTCATCTCTGGCTAAGAGTTGTAGATGGGATGGAGATTGTTTGGGGTAGATTGTGGAAGAGAGAGAGGGAGACAGACAAGTACATTGTGTGAGTGGATGAGGCGGAGCACTTTGTGGGCCGCATTACCGCGTGTCCGTAGAGAGATGGATCTTTAATGTACAGTCGGCCACCGTCAACCTTGTGCGTTCGTGCCTTGTGGATGGAAAGAAAAAACACAAATGAGATCTCTTCTATATATATATATATTTCTCCTAGACACAAATGGGATGGTTTACCTAAAAATGAACTTTATACAGAGCATAAAAAAAGAAGATATTTTAAAGAATGGTTTTGTCCGTATTATGAAAGCCTGTGGTTTGAGTTTTCCTGAAATTAATTCATACATCTCAGCTAGTATATTTTGAGTCTTCTGAAGTAATATGATCACTTTGTAGATAAACAGATCAAAATGTAAGCCTTTATTCAAAACATCAACAAACAAATCAAAACATTCATGAACATGTAAAAACAGAATACATCAAATATTCTGACAAACATCAAATAACGTCAAACCTCACTGGTTCTCGCACATTCTTTTTGGAGCTTGAAAGTTTTGGACTAAATTGAGTTTCATAATATGGACAAAACAATATCTTCTTTTGTGTTCCAAAGGAAAAAAAAGTGAGTGTGCGTAAACAATGGCAGACTGTATCTTCACCTGCTCCTCAGTTTCAGAAGATATTTCAACAATTTTAGAAAAGATCTCTATCACCAATTTTGTCTATTTTTGTTTCTCTTAAGACATTGTAGGAAAAATATTCAAATGAAACATATATGAAAACTCAATTAAATCTCCTAACCTAGGAAAGTGAAACCTGAGCAATAAAATTGTCCTCTGGAAACAGAAAAAGCTATATACAATCTGTAGTATACACTACAAAAAGCTTGGGGTCATTGCAATTTTATTTATTTATTTATTTATTTATTTATTAAATTAATACTTTTGTTCAGCAAGGACGATCAAAAGTGACAGTAAATACATTTATAATCTTACAAAAGATTTTGATTTCAAATAAATGCTGCTTTCTATTAAAGGGTTAGTTCACCCAAAAATGAAAATTCTGTCATTAATTACTCACCCTCATGTCGTTCCAGACCCGTAAGACCTTCATTAATCTTCAGAACACAAATTAAGATATTTTAGTTGAAATCCGATGGCTCCGTGAGGCCTCCATAGGGAGCAATGTCACTTCCTCTGTCAAGATCCATAAAGGTACTAAAAACACATTTAAATCAGTTCATGTGAGTACAGTGGTTCAATATTAATATTATAAAGTGATGAGAATATTTTTGGTGCACCAAAAAAAACAAAAAAAACAAGTTATTTAGTGATGGACGATTTCAAAACAATTCTTCATGAAACATGGGAGCACAAATGAATCAGCGTGTTGAATCAGCTGTTCAGAGCACCAAAGTCACGTGATTTCAGCTGTTGGCAGTTTGACACGCGATCTGAATCACGATTCGATACACTGATTCATTTATGCTTCGATGCTTCCTGAAGCAGTGTTTTGAAATCGGCCATCAGTATATAAGTCGTTATTTTGTTTTTTTTTTGGTGCACCAAAAATATTCTCGTTGCTTTATAATATTAATATTGAACCACTGTACTCACATGAACCGATATGGTTTAGTACTTTTATGGATCTTGAGAGAGGAAATGTCATTGCTCCCTATGGAGGCCTCAGAGAGTCATCGGATTTCAACAAAAATATCTTAATTTGTGTTCTGAAGATTAATGAAGGTCTTACAGGTGTGGAACGGCATGAGGGTAAGTAATAAATGACAGAATTTTCATTTTTGGGTGTACTACCCCTTAAATAAAAATATCCAAAAAATATATATCAGAGTTTCAAAAAATAATATAAGGCAGCACAACTTTTTTCAACACTGATAATAAGTTTCTTGAGAACTAAATCAGCCTATCAGAATGATTTCTGAAGGATCACGTGACACGGAAGACTGGAGTAATGATGCAGCTTTATCATCACAGGAATAAATAAATATTTTACAATGTATATTAAAATAGAAAAGTTTAAATTATAATAATATTTTGAGTTTTTACTGTATTTTTGATCAAATAAATGCAGCCTTGGTGAGCATAAGAGACTTCTTTCAAAACATTAAACAGTCTGACCCCAAACTTTTGATGGGTAATGTACACTGTACATCTATATACATGGGAAAGAAACAAGCATGAAAATGGAGAATGAAAATATTCCACAGTTTTGTCGTAATATGAGAATAGAAGTTTATAGAATCTCAAGAATCTAAATTGAGTTTGTAGAATGACAAATTAGCTGGAGAACATCCTCCTCCTGCAAGAAACTGTTTTTGGTGATTTATATACAGTAGCTACACCTATCAAATGTGCAATGTTTTCAAGCGCTGAAATTCGATTTGGTGCCTCTGCTTAGAAATATTTGTTTCTTGGAGCACAGTATATCCTCCGAGTGTATTCAGCGATATAGAGTCTAACCCCTCAACACTACAGCAACATTAGTCTTTCAAGCTTTTAGTGCCACTTTGAAAAATAAAGTCTTGTCGAGGGGAAAAGGAAAAAGTCAGAATCGCTCCTTTTAAACACTTTGCTTTTAATGTGACACCTTTCTGATTCTGGGGCCTTTCCCTCTCCATTATCGGGGTGACAATATTAAGCATGACTTATTTATATGCTGTTTTGCGAGGCCCTGGGTGATGAAAGGGATGGAAGTGACAGCGAGGTGAGTCGGACCCGTCCCAGTACCTGGAGTCAACACTCGGCACATTTTGTTACGCTTTGATCTAAGGGCCCCTTTGCTCGTCTTCCTCCTTTGCCTTCCCCTCCTGATAAGGATTTACAGTTTCATCTTTTTCTCTTTTCTCTTTCCCTCACTTTTCTCTCCCTTATCACTTTCGTATCGCAGGGGATGTAAACAAGTCATCTTCGCTTCAATGAGTGATACTGACATGCAGTAGTGTTTCCTCGCTAAATGCCTTTAAAGCCAGAAAATATGTAAATGAGTGGACTGGTTTGGGTGTGTGCACACCATTGCAGCCGCTGTATCGCATTTCACCTTGCGATTTCAAATAGCAAACACTGTAAAATACGATAGGATGGTGTAATCTACCATTTTACATTAGGTTTTTAGAGGATTTTAATGCACGCGATTCATAAATATTTCTGAGATTATTGTCAAACCTTGTATTTTGAAAGCCTTTGGTGATTATTTTTAAACTGCAGAGTGTTCACGAAATTATGCATTTTAAAGTTCAACTGTAAAAATAACAACAACAATTGCAATTGCAAATGTGAGAATCTTTAATGAAGTATATTTATTTCTACATTAAAATCTGTTTCTTGGTTAATTGGCTGCTTAGTTAGAAACTTTGATGATGGTTAATTACTGAATCAAGAAGACCAGCTGGATAAAGAGACTGGATTAGATTGCCAATGTTAACTTGAAAAGGAATGACAGTTACATTCACGCTGATCCATAAATTATAGGGTGCTCTTATCAGCTCTGGCACATCTGAAACTACAAGATGTGGTTTGTGCTTTGCGCTGAGTGAGTGCCATCTATAATGTCTGAAGTGTGGAAAGGAAGAGACATGCAGCCAGATGACCCAACCCCTAAAAGTGTACTGCAGGGTTTTTTTTTTTTTGACACAAGGGTTAAAAAGCCAAAACATAGCCCTCACTTTAATGGCCTGACTGATAGAAATTTCATAGACAGTTGTCTTTCAGTGTTGAATGGAAAGAATTAAAAGGTCAAAGGGACACAAACAATTCTTGGTGTGGATTAAAAATATGATTTTCTCTTTTGACAAATCATAAATCTGCATTATGTACATTTTTTTCTATAGTTGGTTTATGTAAAAATGTTGTGATGTTTTTCCATCAAAAGGTGCATCAGAAATGAAAAATTACATACCCCAGGTGCAAAAAAGTACATTTCCATAATGTACCTAAAGGGTTAGTTCATCCAAAAATGAATATTCTGTCATTAATTACTCACCCTAATGTCGTTCTACATCTGCAAGACTTTCATTCATCTTCAGAACACAAATTAAGATATTTTTGATAAAATCCAATGGCACAGTGAGGCCTCCATTGCCAGCAAGTTAATTTTCTTTTTCAACTTTGTTTTTTTGGTGCACAAAAAGTATTCTTGTCGCTTTATAATATTAAGGTTGAACCACTGTAGTCACATGAACTATGTTTTGAGTACCTTTCTGGGCATTGAAAAAGGAAACCAACTTGCTGGCAATGGAGGCCTCACTGAGCCATTGGATTTCAACTAAAATATCTTAATTTGTGTTAAAAAGATGAACAAAGGTCTTACGGGTGTAGAAAAACATGAGTGTGAGTAATTAATGACAGAAATTTCATTTTTGGGTAAATTAACGCTCAAAAATAGAGCACTAATTTTGTACTTAATTTAATAAAAAATCTTCTTAGCACTTCTTAAGATAATCTAAGTGAACTCAACTGTGCTATTTTGAGACACTATGGATATAAACTAAAATGTGCTTTTAACATACTATCTCTGTATTAAAAAACTGTATTCAGTTACCACTTATAGTACACTTGAACCCATAGTGTAAGTGGTAACTAAATACATTTTTTAATCTAAATAAGTACTAAAGGAGAATTTTTAGTATATTAAGTACAAATTTAGTGCGCAAAAATTGAGCACTTTAAGTACATTATAGAAGTGTACTTTTTTTCACCTGGGACTCCATCAGTTAGGAACTGTTCCCAAACATATAGCATGCTAGAAACATAATAATAACAGCATTTATGATCCAGTCATAGACTAGTATTTGCCTATTTAAATCCAAACAGCGACTTTTTTTTTTGGCCGGGCAATGTATATTGGAATTGAACAGCTCAAAAGCATTACCACCAGCTGGACCAGCATGAAACCAGAACTAACCAGCATAAACCAGCCTGGACCAGCATAAAAATTTCATGATGATCTGAGCTTGTCTTCTCAGCAGGGTAAGCAGTGTAAAGGTTTTTTTTTTTTTCAGCTTCCGTCAAAAATATCTTTATCACTGCTTTACTTTAAGTCCTAACTGCCACAATGCCAGTAAGAATATATCCCTACCAAACACTACATGCTTATATTCCCTACTTTGTTATTCTAACACAGAATAGATATTTCTCTCTGTGCTTGTTTTCCTGCTGGTGCATGTGAATTTGGTCTCTTGCTGTGCTGCAATTAAACAGGAATGAGCAGGCTGTTGGTTGGAAGGAAAAAAAGAATCCACCAACAAAAAAAAGTTGACGCATAATGTAGTTTGTGTGTCACATCTAATTTACTGCACTCACTGCAACTTAAACAGACTCGATAAATTATTTGAGAGGGAGGGATAGGAAGAAAAAAGATCAGGAGAAAATGACATTGTTATTCATCTGTGTCTTTGTCACAGAGTCAAGAACCAAAAGACGTGCAAAGAAAACTTCTCTCCCCAGGGCTCAAGCAACCATAGTTCAAACAAAGTAAACAACTGTTTTTCTCAGATGCTCACATTAGTGTTGCTGCAGGCAAAAGTTGCCTTCCTTTGGCAGTTGATGCTGCGGCACGTTTAGCCAGGAGTGGGGACTGCGAGATTTTTGCTGGTGTGGCACAATGTTTCCACCTCATGGACGTCACTGTGCAATTATTTGTGTAATTTCTACTAGTATACTGCAATCATAAAGATGTAGACACAGTCATGGAGGCACATAATGCAAAATGTATGTTGTCGCTTTTTCTGCACGCAGCTCAGGGCCCGTGTCTTTTTACATGTATTTTTCTATGTTTTGCTGCTTGGCAAATGGACTCTTGCGATGGGCCGTTTCTACACCCCGCTGTTCTGAACAGGCTTTCCCAACATTGCGAGACTTGTTTTGATATGAATAGGATGGTGGTTGCCTCTGAAATATCAGCTCACTGTACTGTGCACCTTTTCCCATGTGGCATCATTTTCTAATAAGTTTTTGTTTTACACAGAAAACAATCAAACTCACACTCTCTCAAATTGTGAGAAGACCAGGGAGAGAACAAGAAAAATGCCCTGGGTAACAATCTCTTTGTCGAAAACTTAAGTCTTTATTCTCTACCTGGTTGGGAAAGAGAGACTCCCACAAGAAAACACTTCAAAGACAGCACACTTTGAGAAAGACTACATTATTATAAATACTTGTATTTTTTAGTATTGGTTTTCATTCAAGTGATGAACTATTGATTTATGCCTGGCTATTTGTACATTATTAGTTGTTGTTATTGATTTGTTATCTTGTTCCTTTTATTTTTTTGCTTCTATCAAGTGTACCAGTTTATACATTTAGAATTAATCATTTCCAGCTCTTTGTTCTCAAATTTGATTGGTCAAGCAGTATTCTTTCAAGAATTCCTTGTTTATAGAACTGTAGCCCATGTCTGGTTAAAGGTTAAAGGAATAGTTCACACAAAAATAAAAATTATCTCATAACTGACTCACCCTCAAGCCATCCTTGGTGTGTATATGAATTTCTTCGTCCAAATTGGAGTTTCAGTGCTGCTTAAAAGGGCTGTACACGATCCTAGCCGAGGAATAAGGGTCTTGTCTAGCAAAAAAAAGTATATACTTTTTAACTACTAATGCTCATCTTGCACGGCTCTTTGATGCGCTTCCACAACTTTGTGCATTACGTAATCACATTGGAAAGGACACACATGATGTAGGCGGAAGTACTAAGCGAGTGTTTACAAAGCAAACGTGTAAAAACTAAGTCAAACGTCCTTTACAGAAAAAGGTAAAAAACAATGAAGTTGGACGATTTTGAAGTTGGAGGAGAAAATGAGATTGAAATGAAAATTAGTGTTTTGCCCTGCGGTACTTCCACCTACGTCATGTGTGACCATTCAACGTGATAACGAAGTGCGTATCGCAGAGCTAGTGCAAGATGAGCATTTGTGGTTAAAAAGTGTATATATATATATATATAAATATTTTAAATGTATTTTTTTTTTAGAAAACATTTCGCTAGACAAGACCCTTATTCCTCAGCTAGGATCATGTAGAGCCCTTTGAAGCAGCACTGAAACTGCAGTTTCGTTACCGTTGGTAACCATTGGCTAACCAAGTCCACTATATGGAGAAAAGTCCTGGAAGGTTTCCCTCAAAAACCTTACTTTCTTTTCAACTGAAGAAAGAGAGACATGAACATCTTGGATGACATGGGGGTGAGTAAATTATCAGGAAATTTTAATCCTTTAAATAACATCCTGCCTCTTCCCAGCTTTGTAATGGCATTGAATAGTGTCCGAGTTTTTGAAGCTCCAAAAAGTGCATCCATCCATCATAAAAGTAACCCATACGACTCCAGTGGGTTAATAAATGCCTTCTGAAGTAAAGCAATGTGTTTTTGTAAGAAAAATATCCATAATTAAAGGTGCCCTAGATTCAAAATTTTAATTTACCTCGGCATGGTTGAATAACAATAGTTCAGTTCATGGAAAAGACATACAGTGAGTTTCAAACTCCATTGTTTCCTCCTTCTTATATAAATCTCATTTGTTTAAAAGACCTCCGAAGAACAGGCAAATCTCAACATAACACCGACTGTTACGTAACAGTTGGGGTGTACGCCCCAATATTTGCATATGCCAGCCCATGTTCCCAACATTATGAAAGGCATTAGACAAGGGCAGAACGTCTGGATGTGCACAGCTGAATCATCAGACTAGGTAAGCAAGCAAGAACAACAGCGAAAAATGGCAGATGGAGCAATAATAACTGACATGATCCATGATATCATGATATTTTTAGTGATATTTGTAAATTGTCTTTCTAAATGTTCCATTAGCATGTTGCTAATGTACTGTTAAATGTGATTAAAGTTACCATCGTTTATAACTGTATTCACGGAGACAAGACTGTCGTTATTTCTCATTTTTAAACACTTGCAGTCTGTATAATTCATAAACACAACTTCATTCTTTATAAATCTCTCCAACAGTGTAGCTTTAGCCGTTAGCTACAGAGCAAAACCTCTAATTCATTCAGAATCAAATGTAAACATCCAAATAAATACCATACTTGCGCGATTAGACATGCTGCATGACGAACACTTTGTAAAGAACAATTTTGAGGGTTATATTAGCTGTGTGAACTTTGTTTATGTTGTTTAAGGCAAGCGCGAGCTCTTGGGGTGTGGAACACGAGAATTTAAAGGGCCACACACCCTGAATCGGCACATTTATAATGATGCCCCAAAATAGGCAGTTAAAAAAATTAATAATGAAAAAAAAACTATGGGGTATTTTGAGCTGAAACTTCACAGACACATTCAGGGGACACCTTAGACTTATATTACATCTTTTAAAAACATGTTCTTCGGCACCTTTAAAACTTGATCACTGGCTTCCGGCAACGGCCGTACGCACATTCACGTGAGAGTCGACTTCCGGCGGAAAGGTGACCTCTGACCTGACGTATGACGTAGGCGTAGCGTGAGGTTACGTGAGCACTGATTAACGTGAAAGCGCAGAGGATAGAGCAGAACAAAACACTGGTCATGAATTAGAAGTGTAAAACGAGAAGTTTTAAAGAAAAACTCGACTCTTGTGAACGTGCTTATGGCCGTTACCGGAAGCCAGTGATGAATTACTCTGCATCATTATTGTAATTCTCGATGAAAACAAAGTGTTACTGCTAAAAACCCCATGTAATTCTTCTAGCATATTTTGATTTACACAAATGCTACAGTTGCATATTTTTTCTTCAAATGTAGATTCTTAGCAAGATGTGCAGAAAACATACCCATTCCCATTGTCACTTTCAAATGCAAATGGGGCCTCATTAAAAAGTGCAAGTGATATTCATTAACACTCGGACCGCCAGATTTTATTGATTTATCTGCTTGCAAACCCTAATGCACCCTATAGGCAAGCGAGGTACAAAGGTTTATCTAAATGCTTATTTAAATTATGTGGCTCACGGGGAGAGGAGAACACTAGCTTTAGGCCCTGGCATCTGGAGAGGTAACATTTACATAAGCCCTTCTGCATGAGGTGCTTCATTATTTCAGTCATAATATCCACGCTTTGAACTACGCCACAAAACAACTAGTTGGGGATGTATAAGGGAACGATAGAATCATGCCTAATTCATGTATGCCTTTTGTTTCAATGTTTGGATTTGTTTGAATTTACGTCATTGCCGAAATTGTTTTAAGTCGTCCTGTTACTGAGCTATGTCTGAATATGTCCTGGTCAGTTTATTTGTAAAGCTCTTATCACAACATATATTGTTCCCCTGTAGCTTTACACAGAATAATGTCTTATAACCCCCCCACTGAGCCCCAGTTGTTTAAGTAGATTTGTTGTTTAAGGAAGAAACATTGGGAGAAACCAAAACTTGACTCCCCTTTTGTCGATATATATAATTTTATTACATTTATTCTGACATTTCTGTCTTGTCCACTTGCAAGAAAATTAATCTTCCAGGCAGAAATACCTGTAATACAATCTCAAGTCATAATTTTAAGCAATAAGGGAACCAATTAGATCTGACCTTGCTCACAGCTGAACTGTAAATGCCTCTTTCTCTCTGCTCAATCATGAGGATTTAGATCATGAAAAGCTTATATCAAAGAGATTCCTCCCAATCTCTGCCTCTTTCCTGCTCCTTTTCACTCCCTTACCATCCCCTCCAGTAGAAACAAGGTGCCCCTGTGATTAAGGGCCAGTGCGGTGCCACCCTTGTCATTAAAATAAAAGAAAGTGAGCGTGAGCTCCACAGGGGCTAATGAACGCCATGCATCACGCTAGGCTTAAGGACATATCTGTGGCATCATTAACTAATAGTGTAGAAAGGCCAGGGCGAAGGTTGGCAGCCTGAAGACAGGTCCCTAATCATCAGCCAGAAACCAGTGCATTTGGACGTGACTCTTCAGTTTTAGTTTTATACTATTTGATGTAGTTACATTTATTCCTTTAGTAGATGCTGTTCTGATGGATCTTCTTGTATTTGGCTGAGTCACCAATGTATTAGATTACTATTAATGTATACAATACTTTTGTTATCATTTGCTTGACCTCACGTTGCTACAAACCTACGTAACATTCTTTCTTCTGTGGAACATACAATGAAACTCATAGGGGTCCAAAACATTATTATTATTATTATTTTCAAAATACCTTCTTTTGTCTTTTTAGGTTAACTATCACCTTTAAGTGATTTTACATGCACTTTGAAAGCTAGATTCTAAGTCAAACTAAAGCAATATTATATATTTTACATTTATTTATAATTCACTGTCACATGACCCTTCAAAAATCATTCTAATGTCAATTTGGTGCTCAAGAGACATTTCTTATTATTATCAGTGTTGAAAACAGTTGTGCTGCTTTATATTTTTGTGGGAACCAGGATCCTTTGATGAATAGAAAGTTTAAAGGGGTGGTTCAGTGGTTTATTTCTACTTGATTGTGTTTATGGGGTGCAGTTTTTTATCATTTGTCTTAATACTTCGTTACAAAAAAACAAACAAAGAAAAAAAAAAAAAACACAGTATTTTTCATATATTTTACCTTTATTCTACATTGTCATTTGAACGACTGGTTTAACTTCCTGATTCTCCGATACCACTCCCTCCGAAATACGCAATGTGCTCAGATTGGTTAGCTGGCCCATTGTATTGTGATTTGCTGAAGCCTCCAGAAACTAATGTAAATAAGGGTGTCTATATTGCCGTATCAAATTGAGCCCGAATCAGACCCAGATAGATTAATTAATTAATCAGAATAATTAATAGGTTTGAGTAGGACAAACTTAAATTAACAAATAATTAACAATTAAGAAATAAGTTCAGTCAAATTAACTTTTTATGAGTATTTAGCACTTTTTCTTTCAAGTTCACAGAACTGATATATTTTAAGCAAACTGAACGGTTTCATTTTTTTGAGTTTGAACTTATTTCTTTTAATTTAGACGAACTTAAGTTTAACTGAAACTGGGCTGGGATTTCTATTTCTCAGCATGCTTTGGCCATGGCACTCGAAAGGGACAGTAAATGCTAAAATAAAGTGTTATATATATATATATATATATATATATATATATATATATATATATATATATATATATATATATATATATATATATATATATATATATATATATATTTTTTTTTTTTTTTTTTTTTTTTTTTTTATTTTTTTTTTTTGTGCCAGATTAATGTTAAATGGGAGATTTAGTAGTGATTAATGTTTTGTTATGTTAATTTAGAAGAGTTTCTGTCAAGAAGAGTACTCATTCAGCATGTATTATACCATTATTGTTATTATTAACATGCTACCAAATTAGCAAGTTTTTACACTAATAAAAATATTTATATTGGGGTTACATGATAATGTTAAGTTAAATGTATGAGTGTACTCAAACATTTCAAGTTAAGAACAATTAAAATGTAGGAGTATAATAAAAATACAAATCTGCCAGCTCCGCTTACTTAAACTTTGAATTTCTTAACTTAAAATTTTTTACTTATTGCCTCAATTTTTTTTAGTTTTGCCAACTTATTCGGGTTTACAGTGCAATGTTGCTGAATAAAAGTATTAATTAATTTATTCATATTTAGACATTAGTGAGTGATTATATATATATATATATATATATATATATATATATATATATATATATATATATATATATATATATATATATATATATATATATATAACTATGAATATAAACATACTTAAACCTTTACCAAAAGGTTTAAGTATGCCTCTTTATGTTGGTAGAGTACATATAAAAATAGCTGACCAAAATTGATATATTGCTTAGTTATGTGTCAAAGTACCAGGCAGATGAGTCTGCCACAAATAAAATAAAATAAAATAAAATAAAATAAAATAAAATAAAATAAAATAAAATAAAATAAAATAAAATAAAATAAAATAAAATAAAATAAAATAAAATAAAATAAAATAAAATAAAATAAAATAAAATAAAATAATTAAAAGTGGTAGTATTTTGCATTTCTGGGGATAATTGTGTTTGCTATATTTTAAGCTGGGAAAGTCTGCCCACTGCTAACATTATCCTTTACAGACACAACATGGACACATCCTTCAGTCTGCTTCAACCTGTAACCTCATAGCTACACCTTTGAGTAAGTGTTTGTCAGTCCATGACCTTCCAGGGCCTCTCTGAGTAACCAGTAAGAAAGAATGGATGGAAACAATGTCACGTTGGGTCTCCCATCTCTCTTTCTCTCTTCCCAGCTCTGCCTGCCCCAGGAGGGTCCTGAGAGGCCCCTGGCACGAGAGCACCGTCTCAGCTCTCATTAGTGCATCATGATGAAACGAGTTGTAACGCATGTCATCAGCACAGGCTACGCTAAGTTAATCTGACGGCCTGCCTTGTGAATCATGCATGACCCCCGTCTGCCTCGGTGCTAGTTGCAGGCCCAGAAGACTATGGAGGCGCTCACCTCATTGGAAGCATCAAAGATTTACGCGCCTACGTCTCTTCCTGTGAACTCACCACCTTTCCATCTACTGACCTCTGCTCTCCTCTGGTGTGAGATCTTTGCCACCCTCACTGGGCCACCATCATCTCCTTTCGATTACTGAACTCTGCTTTACTCTTTTTTTACTGTGATCTCTTTTGCCAGGACTGAAGGGAAAAAATATGGCCAGAGAAAGAGAAGAAATGAATGAGAGCATGAAAGAGTGTGAACAAGGGAGCTCATGAGATTACAGGGGTGTTACAGCATGGTGTCATTAACATTTTAGACCCCAGAATCTCTTGCCCGTTGGCTCTATCAGTGAAAGCAGAACACATGCTTCAGTCAAATGCGTCAGTATTTCCCACGACACCAAAACAGACAGGCGACAAGCATCAAGCCCTTCAGTCACAGGTACTGATGAGATGAACCCCGCTCTGCATATTGTACAATAGCGAAAATTTGGATTTGTTTGTGTTGAAAATATAGGAGTAGTTCTTCTTCTATTTTTTTTTTTATATAATTGAAAAAATGTACAATAGCTTTCAAAAGTTTAGGTTTGATAAGATTTTTTTTAAAGAAGGTTTTTATGCTCATCAAGGCTGCATTAATTTAATAAAAAAATGAATTTTTTGGGAAATATTATTATAAAAATAAAATAACTGTTTTCTATTTTAATATGCAAAAAGTGTAATTTATAAATTATGTGTTGGCAAAGCTGAATTTTCAGCAGCCATCACTTCAGTCTTCAGAAATCATTCTAATATGCTGATTTGTAGCTCAAGAAACATTTGTTATTATTATCAATGTTGAAAACGTCTGCTTGATAAATTTTAGATTTTGTGAAATGAACAGCATTTATTATTAATGCGACATTATAAATGTATTTATTGTCACTTTTGACCAATTTAATGCTTTATTTATTTATTTAATATTATCATAGTTATATTTATACAATTTAAATCTTCTCATCATGACAACATTATATGACAAAAACACAGATTTTCTAACAGAAAATTAAAATGAATGTTTGGCTTCAAGAAATTATGACTCTTCCTGCTTTAAAAAAAAAAGGAAACTGTTATGTGGTTTAACCATTAAGATAAATTAAATGCAAATGTATTACTGAAGAATCACACTAGTTATCTGCTCAGCTATAAAGTGCTGTGGTAAGTTCATTAAGATGGTCCTCAGTCATAACATTTAAATATCTTCAGGCGAAACATTTCTTCGTACGTCTTCTTTTTTACACCTTGACTTAAATCCTAATTCTAAGATTAAAGCCAGTTTAAGGAACCCTAATGTTATATTAAAATAGATTTAATCACCGCAACTGCTTTTGAAATCACTTACCATATATTAGTATGCAGAAAAGAATGTCTGAAATATGCTAAAAAGGACAAAAATATATATTTTTGTGGTCCGCTGAGTAGATGTGTACATATATTACTACAGGTTAATGAAACTGCGGATCTCTTAATTTTTCATATGGTTAGTGCATGTGTAAATATTTAATGAAGACTTTATGCTCCAGATATTTTAATAAAAAGGTTGATAAGTATGGATTATAATCAGATGGTTTCTGGGGGTAAATGAAGGAATCTAAATCTCGTAAACGGCAGAATGACCTTCTCTTTTTTACAGAAACTTACTGTACAGAGATGAAAACTTCACAGACTATGTCGGAAGCATTTTTTATCATTTGTCATTATGGCTGTTTCTTTTTAGTTGTCTATAGTATTGTTGGTGATTGTGACTTCCCTTGATGCCTAAAGCATCTATAAATGTTAAAGACAGTGAACAGTTGCTTTTTGGAAACAGTGGTTCTGTGTCTGAACTGTGTGACAACGAAAGTGTTGCTCTAATTATCTTCCCCCTGACTGACCTGCCAGAGTAATCTTAAAAACAACAGTCCAGTTTCAGACTGGCCACTTTTAATTAACACAAAACGATGCATCACATGGTTTAATTAATATTTCAGCATCCACTTCGCTCCCGTTTGCCACTTAGATAAGGCTAATTTGGAAATGACATACCCATAGACCATGAGCCCATGAAAAATGCACCAACCACTTAAAAGCAATGCACGACCACGAGGAAGACTCTTTACCCCCTCCCTGATTCCCTCATAAGTTTTGACTTTTACTTATAATGAAACTGGATCATATTTTCAGAATGAATGCCCCAAACTAATGCAACCGCTTTCTGCCTTGGCTCTGAAGACATGACGGAGTGGTTGGATGGTGAAACATTATCCTCTTTTGAATATCACGCCTAGCAAGTGTTCTTCAAGCGTAATGTGGGATGAATAATTTACAGGTAACCCCCCTGCCTCCGATATGTATCGTCAGGCCGTCTGTCGTCTTCTGAAGTTTCAGGAACACTTAAAACAGGTATTCTAGCTTTGCACTCAACCCTGATACTCTTTATGTTGCAAGAGATGGACCTGACAAAGCTCAAAGGCTACAATTGCTGTTGTTTTTAGGTTGAAACTGATATAGCACTCCATTAGTCCAACCTGTCTGGTTACAGATTTCACACTGTTATTGAGAAATGCAGAAAAAGGCTAGAGTGGAAATCTAGCTGAATGCTGAGACACTAGCGACTGAATGCAGCATTCAAGTCAGTTGAAGTCTGCAGTTCCTTAGCTACCAATTCAAAAAGATCAGATGAGCAATGCAGAGTTCAAGCAATTGATGTAAGTGACTTGTAAATGGAAAGGACTGCTATAACTACATTTTAACACTGGACAAAACATTAGGAAGAAGAAGCTGTTAATGTCAGGTAAAGTCATTTATTTTGACACTGAATGCCCTGAAGTATGCCCTGAATAACTGTAACTTCAAATGACTTAATGTGAGAAAAAATACTAGATTTTTTTAATGTTTAAATGGGGTTTAGGCTGACTGTCACTTAGATGGACAGATGGACAGAACCATTGCTAACATTCTGGAGAAATTTAGAAAAAAAAGTGTTGGACTTTTGGGGTCAGTACAATTTTTAAATGTTTTTTAAATAATGTTTTTTTCATGCTCACGCTGCATTTATTTAATTAAAAATACAGTAAAATAGTAATACTGCGAATGTTATTACAATTTAAGATTTTTTTTTTAATTTAAATATGCTTTGATGGTTTTTTTTTTTTTTTTGTAACAATGTAAGTCTTTACTGTCACTTTTGATCAGTAATGTATCCTTGATGAATACAAGTATTAATTTCTTTAAAGGTGCCCTAGATTCAAAAATTGAATTTACCTCGGCATAGTTAAATAACAATAGTTCAGTACATGGAAATGTCATACAGTGAGTCTCAAACTCCATTGTTTCCTCCTTCTTATTTAAATCTCATTTGTTTAAAAGACATCCGAGGAACAGGCGAATCTCAACATAATACCAACTGTTACGTAACAGTCGGGGTGTACGCCCCCAATATTTGCATATGCCAGCCCATGTTCCCAACATTATGAAAGGCATTAGACAAGGGCAGAACGTCTGGATGTGCACAGCTGAATCATCAGACTAGGTAAGCAAGCAAGAACAATAGCAATAAATGGCAGATGGAGCAATATTAACTGACATGATCCATGATAACATGATATTTTTAGTGATATTTGTAAATTGTCTTTCTAAATGTTTCGTTAGCATGTTGCTAATGGACTGTTAAATGTGGTTAAAGTTACAATCGTTTCTTACTGTATTCACGGAGACAAGACTGTCGTTATTTTCATTTTTAAACACTTGCAGCCTGTATAATTCATAAACACAACTTCATTCTTTATAAATCTCTCCAACAGTGTAGCATTAGCCGTTAGCCACGGAGCACAGCCTCAAATTCATTCAGAATCAAATGTAAACATCAAAATAAACACTGTACTTACGCGATTAGACATGCTGCATGACGAACACTTTGTAAAGATCCATTTTGAGGGTTATATTAGCTGTTTGAACTTTTTTTATGTTGTTTAAGGCAAGCGCGATCTCTTGGGGCGTGGAGCACCAGATTTAAAGGGCCACACACCCTGAATCGGCTCATTTCTAATTATGCCCCAAAATAGGCAGTTAAAAAAATTAATTAAAAAAAATCTAGCAGCGTCTGTGTCCAAAGTTGGCCTGACACACCAAACCAACGCTAGACAGTTAACGGCCCAGTAGCACATCCGTTCTTTACCTGCGTGAGATGAAATGCCTTTCCGAACCAGCAGGTGGCAGTAGCTGAACAGCCAATCAGAATGATCAGATGGCCCGATGGACTGACGAGCTCCGATGCCGATTCAACATTTCGAATTGGCTGAAAAAAAGCTGTTGAGGACCAACTCTAGCAGAACACACTGAGAAAACTTGGGCCGACGAACAAAAACTGCCCGGCCGCCAGCCATCGGCTTGGTAGGTTCCTGCCTTTACTGACCCTAAACATTTGAACAGTAGTGTATGTAATTTTATTTATACTGATCTTTATACTGATCTTACATTTGTTACTTTATATTTCCCATTTGCGACTTTATATCTCACAATATGAATTTATTTTTTAAAATAAGAAGTCTTTTAAGTTTAATTGATTTTAACATTAAATCATTTTTTTTTACTTGATATACAGGGTAGGCAATTATATACAAATGTGAGGCATGGACCTATGGGAAAATTTCCATTATGGATCATTAAAATAATAAATTAAAAATAAATAAATAATGTGGATGTGGGCTCAACCTCAAGGTCTCAGGTCCTTTCGTGTTGAGTCCTTCCTGTATTTGCAGATTTGTTCTTGTGCAAACTTTTCACAACCTGTGATGCAGGCATCCTCTCAGTATGGCAGTGTGGGTATTTTCATTCATATAGCGTCAACACCATGATGCGTTAAAGTTCCCTTGAAAGGAGGGAACATCGTCGTAAAGGAGGCACACCAGTATTACACTTCCTAATCAAACATACGTGATTCAGATTGTATATCAGATTATATAATAAATTAAATTTACTTTGCCATTCTTTTCATGATGATGAAAAGGTACAAACTTTAACAGCATTACGTTGTATTTATATTATGATGTTATTTTCTATCTGTGTTTACATTAAGGTTACAAACTGAGGTCTGTAAAAACTTAATTCCTTCAGGAAATAGATCCTAACAGGGCTAAAACCTTGATCGTTCAGTCAAGAAGGCAGTGCTAAAGCTTGTGTTTGTGGCACTGTACTATCTGATTAGCGCCTAGAGGCCAAACTCCAGTGAAAAATGCCATCCAGACGAACTCTAGCTTGAAGTTCTAACAGGCCTCTGAATGAGGCGATGTCTACTCTCCAGGGTGCTTTCCCACTGCAGCTGTTTTCCTCCTCTGGCTCATTGCCCATTACTAGCTGTGCTCATCACACAGGGAAATAAATAGACCAGCATTTAAGAGGGCATGGTGCTAATAGGCCTATACAGTGACGCCTGTCTCCATAACTGAGAAAGGTCGTGAAATATTAAAGGTAATAAACAAAATACTCTCTGACGATGGCTAAAGAGAGAGAAAGAGACTGAGCCAGAGAGTGAGCCTCTATTCAGCAGCTTTCCTGCTAAATTCACCCATGGTGGATGGAATTAGAAATTTATGAATGGAAATATAGGCCCTGTTTAGACCTGGTATTAAGATACATTTTGGTTAATTGGATCACAAGTAGACGAGGCAGACACTGTTTACACCTGGTATTTTTAATCTGTCTCTTTTGTCCACTTTCAACCACTTCTGTCCTGATTTCTTCAAGTGGAGGGTCTATGGGAGGGAAAATGTATGGGTTTTTAAGATCTTTTGATCTAATGGAAAATATAAGCTTGTGCAATTTACATATGGAGCATCAGCTTTTGTTTCTGCACTGACAGCCGCAAAACCACTTTGAACACTGTGAGTGTGTGTTAGTAATGGTGAGAGAACATTGTGCTTAGTACATTTTTTGTCTTCAAACCAAACTTAGGTCTTCAGCCATCAAAGTTTAAGTCACTAGGTGGAGAGTAGGCGGTCTTTTGTGGCTGTTTGAACACATTCGACCACATGAGCATCTACACTATGAAAGCTGTCCTGTAAAACGTGTAGTACTGGTGTGCCTCTTTTTCGACGATGTTCCCTCCTTTCAAGGGATCATTAACGCCGCTTCATGGTGTTGACGCTATGGGAATGAAAATACCCACACCGCCATACTGAGAGGATGCCTGCATCACAGGTTGTGAAAAATTTGCACAAGAACAAATCTGCAAATACAGGAAAGACTCAACTCACTTGAGGTTGAGCCCACATCCACACTATGAAACCTGATATATGTGTGGGGAGAAGACCATCCTGCCGCAGCAAAACCATCTCGCAAAGAAAATCCTCTTGCTAGAGCCTTCGAAGCAGCCACACTCTGGGCCCTGAAACCTAGAAGTGAAAAACGACACTGCATTTCTCATAGGCAAGGGAAACTGCATCCGAAACTCCGAAGTGAGATATAGTCTGCTGGGAAGCGGTGAAACCTCTTCTTACACAGAATAAGGCAGTCATGTGTTTATTAGTCATGTTTAATCAGTCAAAGCATTTCAATCTTCTGTTTGTTCAGCTACAACGATAGTATGGGATTTCCTGGAATACTATTGTCTACTGTGCGAGAGTGCCCTCTGGCTTTCAGATGGAGAAGCATTTACTACTGATCAGAGTCGTACAGCTCTGACAAGCTGCGCATAAAATAATCGCAGCCTTTGTCAAATTGCGTGCGGTTTAATTGCGATTAAATTGCAATTAATCGTGCAGCCCTACTTCAGCCCCTGCCTTGACAGGATGTCCCATATTGAGGTGTCCTGGGATGTAAACTGCCCTAGGGAGAGCAGTTTGCTATCTGCCCAGAGCAAGATCTGCTGCGCCAGCCTGAAAAGGGTGCAAACGCAGCCCACCCTGGTGATTTATGTAGGAGATCACCAAGGTGTTGTCCGTCTGCACCAGCACAGGGTAGCCCCTGAGATCTGGGAGGAGGTATCTTAGAGCTAGAAAGACAGTCCTTTAGAGAAAGTGAGACCTGTGAGTGAGGCTTCTATCGTGATGATCTTGCGAAACAACACACCCCTATGGAGGGACCCTAGATTAGAAACGAGGGACTCCTCCATGTAGAAAGGGCACAAGTACTCAGCACATGGCCCTTACCATAAACATGGGTTTTAGTAGGGAAAGAAACCCTTTGTTTTTGAGCCACCACTGGAAGGGCCTCATGTGCAGCAAGTCTAATAGTATTGCCTTGGCCACTGCAGCCATAAGACCCAGCAGTACCTGGCATCGTCGAACGGAAAACTCCTGGCCTATCCATGTCTACCATGATGAGAATGGAATCCACCTGAGCCAAGGATAATCTCGATGCCAAAAACGTCATCTCTTGTCACTGGTCTACAATTAGCCAGTTGTCTATGTAATTTAGTGGACGGATGAACTGGAATCGCAAAGGAGCTAGAGCTGCATCCATGCACTTGGTGAAAGTTCGAGGAGACAAGGCTAGGCTGAATGGAAGAACCCGATACTGGTAGCTTCGCCCCCTAAAGCGAACCTCAGGAACTTCCTTGTATAGGCAGAATCTCTATGTGAAAGTATGCATCCTTCAAGGCTACCATGACAAACCAATACTCAGGTTGAATTTGAGACACTTCAAACTTTAATGTCAACATCATAAATCTGTAAGTCCGCAGAGTACAGTTCAAAAGACGAAGAATAGGATGCAACCCCCCACCTTTTTCGGGTACCAAAAAGTACCTGCTGTAAAATCCTGAGTCTCACTGGGATATGCTTGATGGCCCCTTTCCCTAGGAGAAACTCCATTTCCAGCGTGACCAACGGAACATGATCTGGCTTCACCATAATGGGGGATGATTTAATTGACTTATGTAACCACTCTCTATTGTTCAAAGAACCCAAGGAGAGATGATGGGCAGAAGTTTCCAGAATGCAAAACTCTCTGAAAGAGGAACACGTTTTGCACTTTCATTTATAGGGGAAGGGGAACCAACTCATTGCCCTGACACAGCTCACTGACAGGAGCCAACAGAGTTGAAAGAACATTGTACATGAGTGGAGACTGGGCAGAAACCCTGCTAGGAACTGCCGCTCCCCGAAGCACCAGAGGTGGCGGGGGTAGTGGGGTGATTCCTAGAAGAGAATGGGAGAGAGAGGAGGCTTGATGACAAATTAACCCCTTCTCTCCCCCTAGGACCCAGCCAAAATGGGCATCTTATCTGGGGCCCACTTGGGTCAGCTAAGTATGTCCCACATGGGTGAAAACAGGTGGGCTAACCCATGTGAGGACAAAATTAGCTAGGCCACAGTTGAGTAGCCCATGTGGGCACCAAATATCAGCCCAAGTGCAACCCCTTTGGGGACCATATGGATGTGCTGGCTGGGGAGGCACCTGGCATCAGGACTTATTCTTTTTAACTGCACAAGCAGCAATAACTGCCCTGAGGTCAGGCTTGCTCCCTGCAGGCTAGGACTGGGTGCGATGCTCCGATCCTTACAAAGGGGGAAACGGGGACCCACACTAACCTTCAGTTCCTCACTCCTGGAAATGGGCACAGGACGGGAGGTAGAAGGGCCAGTCTGGTGGATCCAGCGAGGGATAAACAGCCTTTCATTTCTTCTACATTTCCCTACATTTCTTCACAGCCTGAAACCTGTCGACGACAGAGCTCAACGTTCGAGTAACGACTTCGAGCAGCTCCTACTAAGATTTAGCTTTTTTTGCGTCCTTGGTCAACGGCTTGGCTGATGCTATGGGAATGAGAGCACACACATGGCTCCAGCTCACACTCAAGGCATTCCATATGTCAACTCCATGGCATGGCGTCAATGTCCCCTTTAAAGGGAATGGATTAAGCCGAGTTCTGACTGCACGATTTTCAAAGTAGTCGGGTCACTGTTCTTTTCACACTGCATGACTATCTTGGCCAGCATTCAGTCGCTGCTGTGTTCATACTGCACGATGGATCGGCGATAGAAGGTTTCAAACTGCATGACTTTACAATAGGAAGAATCGCCGACAACGCTGTCTGGCATGCAAACTACGTTTCACAATCAAACACACGCAAGATGTGACAAGGAAACAACGCGATATCACGCCTGCAAGACCGGAGTTCTCACGTGAGACTGGGATTATTATTAAAAATGGTAGCCCGCAAGAAGCTTGCAATACAAATTGCCTGTGCGCTGATTTGCAACGAAAAGAAGAATATGGAGGAGGAAATGGTTGGGGAGATGCGAGGAACAAGGATTGTGTGTTCTGCAACGAGAGTGGTCTATAACTCCTCCCCGAACTCCCCGCTGCTCTGTATCTTGCTCTCTCATTGGCTTTCGGTCATTGCAGATGTAGTTTTCAGTCAGAACACTTTTCACAGCAGGATTTGATATTTTGATTTCCAGATATTTAGCATGCCAAATATCTCACAGGCGTCGGTGACTCGTCGGCGATTCTCTCAGTACGCGTCTTTGCTCATTCACACTGCGTGATTGTCACTCGCGTGAACGAGAACCGATTTGCCTGTGATTTCGGGCATTTGTCAGCGATTTCTCAAAACCTGTCGGCGAGCCAAAATCGGGGCTAAAATCGTGTAGTCTGAACTCGGCTTTAGTCATTATTTTATCAGAAATACTAAAGAAAATATCATAGCTTCCAAGGGGGTCCTTTAAATATTATCTTGGACATTGGAAATACTTGGAGTCCAAAAGGTTGAGAATAACTGTTCTAGAATGAGAATGTCCTCATCTCCAACCTACTAGCAAGTATAAAATCATAGTTGATAGCAGTGATGTAAACTAAAGCATATCTGCTATTTTAAAACAAAGTGACAAGCCCTCCGATATGTTCCACTCAAACCTACTCTTTCAATATGAAATATGTCACCACAGGCACTTGTTAAGTGACTTCATTGGGTCTTCAAGGTCACTATGAATTTTGAATTATGAAACCTTTTGAAATTTGTTAGCTTTCTTTTTACTTTTTATTTGTGAGTGTACCTCGTTTTCCCAAGTAGGCTCCTAGCTATACACTAAAGTTAAAAGACTGCTTTATCACAGGAATAAATATACGTCATTGCAAGATTAAAGTAGATGCTGGTTTATAATTAGCTCAGTCGCCCTCAGCAAGAGATCTCTAGTACATCTTTGCCATCTTGATGGAATGTGGATGTCAGCAGGATTGGCTAGCATGAATTGAGCAACCTATCAGCTTTAAGAAGAGTAGATTATTCACACACTCACACCACCACCACCACCACAGCTAGAGCTGCAAAGAAATATTAATGGAATTAAAGTGCATTTTTACTTAAGTACAGATCCAAATAAAGAGTCAAGACTGAGACACACAGCATGACAACAGGTTGCATTCACCACTCACAGCAAAGTGTCTGTAGAGGGCGATACACGTTACACTCACTACAGGAGCTTCCTCAGGCCCTGAGCTCCATCAGTCCCACTTATATTCTCTCCATTCCACGCACTTTCCATCCATAAGGATCTAACCTCTGTGCCGAGTGGCTCTTAATGAGCTAAAACATTCCTTCAATCATCTCGCAATCAGCCCAGTCAAGCCTCCTCATCCTGGCGCTGTCATGCAGCAGCGGTGGCCCCATTAAACCTCCCAGATGTCTCAGCCCCTCTGTTGATTCTAAATGAATTCATGCAATTACCAGAGTACCCCTTTGCGTCGACAAACATTTTTTGAAAGAGGGTTAGGGGAGGAGGAGAACTTGTTGTAGGACAGGGAGGAGGAAGGGGAAAAAAACACCAGCTCTGACATTTCAGGGAATTTCATAGGGATGGCTAATCGAAAGTGATCAGCGGAAGAGTTTAATATTTAACTAGTCAGCGACGCAGCCCAAAGTTTCTAATGAAATTATAACTCATGCTTGAAAAGCAAAAGTGCATGTGTTGTGGGAGCCTAAATTATTCAGCCGCCCCATATCTCTGCATTTCTGTTCACCCACAGACAAACGTGGCACTCACAAGCTTTTAAGAAAGGAGGCAGGCTGTGACGAATGGCATGATTCGAAACAAAAAGATTATATCTGATCCCAAATTAAAGTGACTTGCTGACTGAAGTATATCCAGGAACAACTTAATTGTGTTAATTAATTGATTTCCTCAACTAAGGGACACACGCACATGACAAAATCACTAAGCATATGATCTAGCTACAATCTCACAAAGCCATTGTGCCCTTTCAGTACACCTATGACTTTTTATGTTTAAAAAAAGTATTCAGTTATCAAAAAAGTACATTAATTAGCTCTTTTTGAGAAAGAGAGATGAGGGGCCCACAATATCTATGAGGGTCGGTAAAATATTTAGGGCGGCAGCATTCATATTAATGGTAACATTACACATACGTCTCGCAAAATTCAATTAGAATTCAACTCAACATCGATGTCAGGCGCTTGTCAGGCATATAAATGTGCCGTAGCTTCGGGTTATGGTGTCTATTTTCATACATTATTTTTCAGGTAGCTTAGCTTTCGGCCACTCAACCACCCTTGCGGCGTTATTCCAACAGAAAAAAGAATTACATACTTGATGGGGACTAATTAGATCAGCCCTCACCTGTGAGTCCTCCAGGCTGTTGTATCCTGACTTCCCTAAGGTTAATGTGCACCAACTTTTTAAAGGAGCACTGGCTTTTTATACTTTAACTACTACACTTTATGTGCTTTGAAGCAGACAGAAAAGCAGTTTTTTTTTCTTTTCACAAATCAGTGCAAAAGAGCATTCAAGTGTCCAAATGTGGTTTAAACCACTAAAAACAAATGTAACTTCAAGGGCCTCTTTAGCTCCATGTTTGCCTTTACCTTTGTAGTAACTGTTTTGACATTAATATCTCATTCATCTCTTTTTAAGGAGTTGAATGTTCAGTGCTTTATACTTTTTTGAAGAAAATAATGATGTCAAATAATTAGAAATGAGACAATCTAATATGTAACAAATAAGACAACGTTTTGGTTCTGGATTTGGTTGATATGTTTGATTATTTAGTACAGTGTGTGTTAAAAAAGGGATTCAGTTCCATCCAAAACTGAACCTTTATTTTCATTCACTTTCGTTCTTCTGTGGAACACAAAAGAAAAAAAATTCTCAAGAACAGGTTTTCGTCAATACGGTGAAAGCAAATGGTGCCCAAAACTAAATTGGACTAAATTTTGATGGCATGTACAAAAAGAAAAACTATTCCTTTAAAACCAAACATTAAAATGTGATTTGTGCTCTGCGGTCACACTCATTTAGTGCATTCAACTATGTAAAACATGACTTGAACAGATTTAGTTTGAAAGGTTTGTAATGATTTTTAAAGCTTTACAAGATGACTTTAAAGTGCATTGCCAGCTTAATTTCAGAAAGGACCCATAGTGTGATTCACATCAGTTTTCCTTCTCTGAAAAAAAGGAACAAACTGCTCGCTGTCAATTGCAAAGAGAATCTGAAGCTTTATCAATCTGGGTTTTTCTTTTAATCTGATGAGATTTTTATTCTTTATTTCTAATAAGTATTTAGCTTTGTGTCATTTTGAACCTCATAAAACTAATATTAAGTCATAAATGCAGGACCACAGAGAAGCCAGCAGACCAGGGGGCCACACATCGATTTATGAGGGCACATTTGATACTCGCTAAGTTTCTAATTGTTCCGATGCTGAGAGAAAAAAGAATACCTTTCAAGAAGCTTCTGTTTCATGCACACTGATTAAAGAATGTGTGAGACTTCAGTGACATGGCGGGTATTATTAATTCATTGCAAACAGTGGAATTTGGGTGTGTTACTTTGAAAAATGTTCAAAACTGCTGGCCTGTAATAAAAAAGCAGCTAGTAAAAAAAAAAAAAAAATCTAACTCATTAACATTTCATTGGCGAATTCTCTTTCATATGAAATATCCCCAATATACGGCTGTCACAATCAATCAGGTGTCCAGAAAAGAGAGTCTGACAAGCGAAAAAAGGGATGGGGAATATGTCAACGGTGGCACTCGCTGTTTCTTCTCTCTGTCATGTTGCCAAAGCCCAATGTTAAGCAGACACCACAGCCAAAAGGAAAAGTGAAGCTTGAGATTCTGACAAAAAAGAAAGAAAAGAAAAAAGTTCATGCCATCCTTCCCATGACAGAAGTCTCCAGCTAAGGTTATGTTATCTTTAGAGGCAAGAGAATAGTTCAAAAGCAAGGATTTCTCTCGCATTGAGATCTTTTGGGATGTGTTTGGCAAGAAAACCACTTGGCTCATAATTGTGTAATCGTATGCTTAGTCCCCTGCTCCCGCCTGAATTCTCTTAGTTTCACCTTGAACTCAACTCTTGAAAGAGCAAGTACAGAAGCAAAGGCGAGATAAGGAGGAATTTAGGGGGGAATGTGCATGTGATGCTGCCCCTGGGCAGAATTCGGTACTTATAAAAATGTAAAAGAATCACAGATTGAAATCCATCAAATTTCAGGACTTCAACTGAGAGAGTTAACTTAATTACCCTGATGATGAAAAGTTAATTAGACTTAAGTTCAATCTTATCCATCCTCATCAGGTTGATTAGCAAATGGCAGCAGGTAGGAGCTGTTTCTTCTTGAACATATGAACTCCATTTTGACACTTTGTGGGTAATTTCTGGTCTAATCTGTGGTTATGTGTAAAGTGGAGAGCATACATTAGGTTGTTAAAAATACAACTTGTCCAAATGGTATAAAGTACAGGCTTTTCTTCACCCTCTGCCCTCTTTTTTCCATCTCATTCTTTTCTGTATTTCTTTTTAACATTATAAGGCCATAAAGTTAGAGTGACCTACAGTTTCCATGGTCAGATTCTGAACTCCAGTCTAAAATTAAACATTAAAGGGATATTTTAAGCAAAAACAGTTTTTGCACACACACACACACACACAAAAACCAAAACAAAACCACGTTTATATTTTAAAAAACTTTTTTTATCCCCAATTTTAATGCATGCGTCGTGTGCTGCTCATGTGAACAGCATTGGCCAATACTGAGCCTGCGTTCAGACATAAACACTGAAGCGCTGAACTGCGTACACTGCGTCAACAAGTCTCACAGGGTAGAGAAGAATTTGTGGAATAAAATCGTTATTTTTGTTTTGTTTTTGCATACAAAAAGTATTCTGTTCACTTCATAAAATTGAGGTTGAACCACTGTAGTCACGCTGACTATTTTAACAATGTCTTCAGTACTTTCCTAAACCTTGAGTGATGGTAATTACGTCGCTTTCTATTGGGGATAAAAAACTTCTTGGATTTCATCAAAAATATCTTAATTTGTGTTCCAAAGATGAACGAAGGTCTTACGGGTGTGGAACGGCATGAGGGTGAGTAATTAATGACAGATTAATTTTAATTTTTGAGTGAACTAACCCTTTAAGTTTTTACTTTTGGTATGAACTTATGTCTCTCTGAATCTCCATCCTCTGACCATAACTAAAGAAGTAGAGGTGTATAGAAGCAGGTATCAAGCGTGCACCAGGAAGTTGATACACTCTCATACCCAGTGGGCAAGTATTATTCCTACTGTATATCATTATGGGTGAGTTGTCCTAATTAGCGCAAGGGCAGAATAATGAATACAGCTCCATTAATCAAAAGGTAATATATGTAAAAGCAGTACTTTTGGCCTTGGGAGAAGCAGCTAAAGGTAGACAAGGAGAATAAAATCAAAGGAGGAAAAAAAATGTTCCTCCAGCAGTGAATATTGCTTTAATATTCATTTATACACCATTTCTTGTATTGAATACACACAGCTTACTCTGTGCTGCTTCATTAGGTCATAAGCAATATAGAAAAAGTAAACGGAGTATAAAAGAAGAGCTCTTTGCTCACCACTCTAATATATACCTCAGTTCAGAAGATTTAAATGTAGGATTGTTTCAAAAGTAGGATGTCTCAAAGAATATACATTACTGTTTAAAAGTTTAGGGTCGCATTTTACAATTTAAAAGAACTTTTTTCTATTTTAATATATTTAAAAAATTATTCCTGTGATGGCAAAGCTGAATTTTCAGCATCATAACTACAGTCTTCAGTGTCACATGATCCTTCAGAAATCATTCTAATATGCTGATTTGCTGCTCAAGAAACACTTCTTATTGTTATCAATGTTGAAAAGAGTTCAAGATCCTTTGATAAATAGAAAGTTCAAATGTAAAGCATTTGTTATTTTGAAATATGTTTTGGAACAACGCATCCTTGCTGAATAAAATTATTAATTTCTGTAAAGCTTTTTAATGTAGCTTAATTAAACAAATGGCTTAATTAAATAATTTTATTCAAATCCTTTTGTCTTTTTATTTTGCCAACATTATCAAGATTTTTTATCGCTGTGTATGAAAATGGATGTCAGATGTTCTTAATAAATATATGTTCTTAATATTTTTTCCAAAGTGCAAGGCATCAGACTTCAAATTATGATGCGTTTAATCAAATGATATGTATTTCATTTTCCTGATTAGCTTGCAATAAAGTGGCAACACATCTTGTTGAAGCTTTATTTTACCTTTGGTCGTAAGTGGTTTGTTACCTGTATGCTTTTCATGCTCTGCTGACTGTTGTTGTGTTGGAGATGACTATCCATTTTAAGGCCATGAAAGATTGCTGTTGTCAGACTAAGTATTATGCATTTTTGAGTGTCCAGATGATTTTTGGGGCAACTCTACATATCTATCTATATATTGTCTGATGTTTCCTCCTCTGCAAAAGCTTGATTCAAAAGAAAGAAACGACTTGCAGTTGTACCAGAATCCTTAGCTCAGCCCATAAGTCTCTTGTGCTGTCACTTAGCTCGCGATTACAGTAGGTGTAGCGCACAGGACAATGCCTCAAATGTAAGCATCAACCAGAAGTGTCTCTATGTAGGTCATGAGGCGCAGATGGAGGCAGATGACACAGTGATGGTGGCGGGTAGAAATGTTTGAGAAAGCACTCAAGTGATCTCATTTTCTTTGGCTGCCACAACAATCTTTGCTACAGACTGCTGATTCCTCTAGTCTCCCTTTTTTGATACATTTGCACCTCCGAATCCAAAGTGAACATACTCGCACCCTTTCAGTGTCTTTCCATCTCTCTCTCCTTCACTCAATAGTACACATATATACGTTATGCTGCTCTGACATGGATGGATGGTTTTAAAACGCTTCTATGGATATAAAAATAAACTTGTGCTGAGTGAAAGCTGCAAATGTTTTTTATTTTAAAATGAAGACGGAGAGAGATGAGAGAGTTGAAGAACATAGCCACTGTTGGAAAAAAGTGGCATTAGGTTTTATCGTGAAGCTCAGAGCGCTTTTCAAAAAGTAAAATGAAGTTCATTACAATGAAATTATGTTTATGTATATATATTACATATACTCTTTCTCAGATTCAGATGTCTCTCTCTATAAATATATTTATTTTAAAAAGATTTAATTTAACATTTAAATGTCTAGTTTTTACTTAAAATGATCCAATTAATATTCTAAAGAATGATTTCAGTTAAGTTAAATTTAGACAAGAATTGTCAGCATTTCAAACCGACAGTGTCTTATCTCCATCATAGTAAAACATCATACCATTTTGTTCTTAATTTCCTATTAGCAATTAAAAAACAGTTAAAATTGGTGATCCCAAATGTGAAACACTTCTTTAAAAAAAAAAAAAGGAAAAAAAAAGAAGGGAGATGCTAATAATTTTTTTATCTGTGCGTGCACTGTAATACACTGAGACTATCTCCACATATGATCTTCAATATTCATATTATGGAAAAGGAAACAATGGAAAAGACAGAATGAGGCAAGTGGCTTGTGTTTCAACCTGACACCTCTCTCAGCACTTAAAAGACGACAGCCCTCTCCGCATCTATTTTCTTATTCTATCTTATCAGTTACATTTAACGCCTTAACGAGAGGAGAAGTCGCACGTATCAAAGTAGCACTTTTGTCATATAGCATTAGAGTCCCTCTTTTCTCTTTTGGTTATTTTCCCCCTGATCACAGATTGTTTTCCAGCAGGTAGAATGAAAGACACTGATTAAAATATGAAAGGTGCATGCTTTGTGCTTGCTGACGGCTAATTTCTAAAAAGTGCGCCACCTTCTCTCTCATTTATACATGCTTGCCATTTTCCCTTCTCTTTCACTGCTTTCCCCCCTACAAGCTGGCAGTCCCCCTAATTTAACCTGAATATATCTATCTGTCTATGATAGATAGATAAATAGATAGATCCACAGGCTACTTGGGTAATTAGCAGCCATCACTTTTACGTATGTCTCAGAAAAAAAGAATCATTACTAAAAAGGAAATAAAGTCATACAAATTGGAAAAATCTATCAGGTCAGTAGCCTAATTTCTGTTTTTCTTTGTTTTTCGTATCTTTTCCCAGTAAGCTTATAGCCTGCGTTCGTTTCTTTGCCACTCAACTACTGTAAAACAAAGGTCAGAAGGGCATGAGATGAGGTGACTGGCGCGAAAGGTTGCCGCGCATGGGAGCGTGACGTCATTGAACCTTTTTTTAATTCCCACATAATCGAGTTATGACCGTATTAAAAAGTTTATATACGCTAACAAATAAAAACTAACAGTCTATGTCTTTGCGAGGGCATGTGTATTCTTGGTATAGCCTTACCTGAATGTTTCCTGAGTTTGAGCCAGTTGTTTTATGTCTTTTTTTAAGTTAAACATTAATAAACAAATATAAATCTTAAATGGTCACATGTGGCTCTTTCTACAACTTACCATTGTTCCGCTGTCAAACATTCGGTCCCACAGTCAATGCCTGTGCTGTTCCGTAACAGTTCGCTAGATGGGGCTATAAGTCTTTAATTGTTGCTGAAGGAATTCATCAAAAGAAGAGTATAAACGTCTCAATACCTTAATTCCTGGTCATATAAATTTCCCAGCCTTTCCCCTAGTTTGTTATTAGTTCCATATGGTTAGAAAAACTACAGCTTTTTTTTAAGCAATGATAAATGTTTTTACTCTAAAGTGGTTTCTGTTTACTGGGGATAGGATGGCTGCAAGTAAGTGACACACACACACACACACACAAAAAGATAAAAAATAATAATAATAAAAAAAATAATAAAAGGGGGCCTTTGCTAATAGGTCAAAGGGTTAGATCACAATCTTTATCTAAAAGTAAAACAGCAGCATGCCATCAAAACACAGCTGATCTTGAGGTAAAGTTAATATCTTTATATATTATTTTCTTTGGCAATACAAACTAAAAAAAAGTGAAAATATATCAAGTTTAACATGCATTTGTATTATTTTGAGTCCCATTGTGTGTGAAAATAGCAATACATTAATTACGTATTTATGTTCCTGCCCATTTAAGGGTTGAATCATGTCCATTGCCACAAGTTCAGTTCTTTTTTCTTTAAAAAACAAAAAAAAACAAAACAAAACAAAATCAAACAAACAAAAAAATTCCATGCAGAACATAATGTGAATTATGTGTTGCTTTGCTTTTTTGCTCTCTCTCTTTCTCACACATATCATACGTACATTTAATCACTCAACAGATCACTTGGGGATGTTTTCACAGAGCACTTCACAGTAAGTAGAAGCTGTTGGGTTGAAGGAAACGATAAGAGATCGATATGCATGCACAGTTCTATGCCTCAAAGGTGAATCCCAATGACTGGGTGAGACTCACACACATTCATTATACTGAGCATCAGAGAGGCTTATATCAAATACAATAAGAGAGGCAGAGACTAACAGATGTGAGAGGCTGTCCGCTGCAACTGAGGCCATCCTTCTCAATATATACAAAGGGGGGCATGCTTTATCTTCATCAATAGCCTATATGTAAGCACATATATAGCACAACATACAGACATCTCATTCTTCACCATCACATATGCACAGCTTAGACAGACAGATAGATAGACAGACAGACAGACAGACAGACAGACAGACAGACAGACAGACAGACAGACAGACAGACAGACAGACAGACAGACAGACAGACAGACAGACAGACAGACAGACAGACAGACAGACAGATAGATAGATAGATAGATAGATAGATAGATAGATAGATAGATAGATAGATAGATAGATAGACAGACAGACAGACAGATGATAGATAGACAGATAGATAGATAGATAGATAGATAGATAGATAGATAGATAGATAGATAGATAGATAGATAGATAGATAGATAGATAGATAGATAGATAGATAGATAGATAGATAGATAGATAGATAGATAGATAGATAGATAGATAGATAGATAGATAGATAGATAGATAGATAGATAGATAGATAGATAGATAGATAGATAGATAGATAGATAGATAGATAGATAGATCGATAGATAGATCGATAGATCGATAGATCGATAGATAGATCGATCGATCGATCGATCGATCGATCGATCGATCGATCGATCGATAGATAGATAGATAGATAGATAGATAGATAGATATAAAGCTTTCCTTCTCTTCTCCTTTGAGACTGTCTAAATTTACTTGACTAGACAATAGAAATGTAATGGGGTTTAGGTTATGGTTTGCTGACCTTTCTTTAACCCTAAGGACATTTAATGGACTAGCACACTAAATTCTCTTTCTTACAGGTTATATAAGTTGAAAAGTTTTTCATTATTTCAGAGAATCAAATCTCAATCAAAGGACGGCTGATTTTGAAAGACAACAACAAGCAGAGTTAAACTGCCCACCTGAGGAGGCATGAGCATATCCAAAGCTTGTGCAGACAGCTGTGTTACATAACTTAGTAGACTGAGTGCCCTCAACAGGCACTAATCTTCCTGAGCTCCTTTGCGCTCAATTGTGCAGTTTAAAAATCTGCTCTTTCCCTGCCAATAAAAACATTAATATATCTTAATAGCACTCTTGACCTTAACAGGTTCCTCAGTGACCATGACATTCCCAACTACCCCCTTCATCAGTGACAACATATTGACTTACCAGCTAACAGTTGCTCCTTTTATGATCAGATTACTCCTAAACAAAATACCATTATGCCCAGCAGACTCATTTATATTTTGATTATGTAAACATTTTATTTACATTTCTGCAACAATGTTTTGTTTGGAAAATTTGCCAGTTCTGCAAACATTCCTTGTTAGCTTGAGGATATCTTGTCTGGAGTATTAAAGGGATATTTCACACAAAAATGAAAACTGCGTCATCAATCACTCACTATCATTGTTCCAAACCCATAAGACTTTTGCTCATCTTTGAAATCCAAATAAAGGTATTTGAAATATTTTACTTGCATATCAAGCAAGCAATTTACTATAATTAATGTGCTGTATATGTGCAATGATCAGTGTTTACATGTGAATAAATGCCTAAATAAAAACTATTCATCATATAAAATGTTATAAAAACATATAGCATTAAAGTTTTGGTTGCATCAGCTTTCAATGGAGGGACAGAAATCTCTCATGTTTCATTAAAAATATCTTCATTTATGTTTTGAAGATGAACAGAAGTCTTATGAGTTTGGAACAACATAAGGATCAGTAACTGATGACAGAATTTAAAATTTTGGTTAAACTAATGACTCACCCTCATGTCGTTCCACACCCATCAGACCTTCGTTCATCTTTGGAACACAAATTAAGATATTTTTGATAAAATCCGATGGCTCAGTGAGGCCTCCACTGACAAGTTAATTAACACTGTCAATGCCCAGAAAGCTACTAAAGACATATTTAAAACAGTTCATGTGACTACAGTGGATCAACCTTAATGTTATGAAATGACAAGAATACTTTTTGTGCACCAAAAAAACTAAATAATGACTTTATTCAACAATATCTAGTGATGGGCGATTTCAAAACACTGTTTCATGAAGCTTCGAATCATTTGTTTTGAATCAGCGGTTTGGAGCGTGAATCAAACTGCCAAAGTCACGCCCCCCAGTGGTAAACCACTGAAATTTCTAAACGTTTATGACGTCACAAAGCCTCGTTTACTGAAATCACGTGACTTTGGCAGTTTGATCGGATTTCATCAAAAATATCTTAATTTGTGTTCTGAAGATGAACGAAGGTCTTACAGATGTGGAACGACATGAGGGGGTGAGTAATTAATGACAGAATTTTCATTTTTGGGTGAACTAACCCTTTAAAATGCTTCCTGTCTGACAGTGCTGAGTCTGCTTTAACCCTTACTGTAGGAAGTGTTGTGGCTGATTCGGTGGACAGTGCGTTTGGCTAAGTTTGTGTTTTCACACTTAAGGAGTGTGTCACGCCCTTTGAGCAGTGAAAGACAGAGATCAGAGGTCAAACCCATTATGGAGTTAGAGAAGGACAGTGACATCCACTCGGCTAGGGATGACAAGGCCTTTGTTGCTATGGGAACAGAGGGTAAGAGGTCTGTCCTTGCTGAACTGTTCCCAGAGCCTGGGGACCTACAAACATGTAGTGGACCACATCCCCTGTCCTTTCAAAATCAAGCTGTCTTGTACTTTGATGGACGTTTTTGAATGTCAGCAAAGGTTTTGAGTACAGCCTGAACACTGTACTACCTTAGTCTCACTGGAACAAAAGAGACAGCTGGAGATTTTGGTTGAATTATACATATAGGGATATACTTAACCTATATACATAACTAACCTGTGTCAGCACATTAAAGGTCCACTGACAGGCAGATCTTGTTTTCTGTGTCTCTGTTTAGACATGGTGTAGGATCTGAGACATGGATTGAATCTGTATTACATGTGTAGAGGGCTGAAGTGTTAGTCTGGGCCCAGGCCATCAATTATGAATAGAGATATACAACCGAGGCTGCATGTCACTGGAGTTCTCCAAGAGGAAAACAGAAACACAAGTTAGCCATTCGCATAAATGGTTAGAAACACAACCGTCTAGGCACTGCTTTTGAGCTAAACTCTTCTTGGTTCCACTGTTTTTGCTTGAAATACTCACTGGTGATCTCCAGCTGATAGTAAAGACATATTATCTGATATCAATAACTTCATAGACGTCCCTGCTCTTAACACACAGTAACAATCCTATTTGAAGGGAGGAGAAAACAATATATTCGTGTGATCGAATTCATTCCTGTGTTTACTCATATATTTGTCTATTTTCACAAGCAGACATCTTCAGAACAACGCAGTAATAACATTATTTTTTATTCAAAACTCCAGTGTATTGCCCTCCAGAGACTAAAATGCAAACAGGCAAGGAAATGTTTATAGTTGTCCCTATCAAATATACCTGTGCTGCAGAATAACAATAAGACCTACAGTACTACAGTATGGGTCGTTGAACATAAAGGAGGTTAACCTGCTCTTGAAGCTTTACCCAGGGGAATATACACTTCATGGGGTTATTTCACTTTGATTTTGATGCACTATTCATTTGTAAGATTTTTTTACATATATATATACATCACAATGGATATGGAAGTGTACATTACCATTCAAAAAATTTGGGTTGGTAAGAGTTTAATGTTTTTAAAAGAAGCTCGTAGAGGCAGCATTTTTTTAATCAAGCATGCAATAAAAACAATATATATATATATATATATATATATATATATATATATATATATATATATATATATATATATATATATATATATATTAAAATGTCATTTATTCCTGTGATGGCAAAGATGAATTTTCAGCATCATTACTCCAGTCTTCAGTGTCACATGATTTTGATCTTGTGCTTAAGAAACATTTCTTATCAATGTTGAATACAGAGGCTTAATATTTTTGTGGAAACAATGATACATTTTTGTCGGGAAATGTATCAGAATACAAAAGAAACTGAATCAAATATATTTCAAAAGAACAGCATTTATTTTATATAGAAATGTAAATGTCTTCACCATCACAATTTAATTCTTTTTGAATAAAAGTAGCTATTATTTAGAAATACTATTATTAAAAAAAAAATGTTGTCGACCCCAAACCTTTGAGTAGTAGTGGTAGTGTACATTTAAATTGTAAATATATAAGAAAATGATAAAAAAAAAAGATTCTAAATTATTACTAAAATATTTAATATATGTGCTAATATATTTGTACACCGCCTCACATGTGCACTAATAACAGTAACGTGCATTCTATTGGCTATTGCTTCACATGCGAACATTTTGTATTTAGTATACTGTATAATCAAAAAGTCTGATACATAAGTTGATCTACCTGAGAACCGGGTGCTCATGGTCTTCAAACCAGGGGGAGCATATCCCAGTGATATTTCAAAAGGTCACTATCATTATTGTTGCTTAGCAACCTGGAGCACAAACTGTAGATATACACATCAATGGCTGAGAGGCTGCTTGATGAAAGTACTCTAACTGCTTAAACCACTGTTTATTTTTAGAGTGTGACAGCACACTTTTTATTATATATATATATATATATATATATATATATATATATATATATATACACACACACACACACACACACACACACACACACACACACACACACACACACACACACACACACACACACACACACACATGATATTAATTCAGTTCTTTCATATGTGTTTTCATGCTCACATTCAACTAATGTTCTATCCATTTGTAGCCACCTGCTGGATATCCAAAAGCTTTAGAGGTTACTCCTGCAGCTTACATTGCATTGTATTACTATCATAAAACTTGTGATCGTAGTATTACCAGACGCTTTGAATGTGTCAAATGCTTGAAACCCTTAGAAGTGTTGTGTTGTTCTCTTAAGTACAGCATCTTGGTGTTCTAGTGTCGGTTCTGATCCGTGGCTCTCCTCCTGTGCTGAGTATGATGGATCTCCCTGGCTGCTCTGTAGGGGAAGGCAGGTTGGATAAGGTGATTCATCTCAACCCCAAAGTCTCTAATGGATCGACCATCCAGCAGCGTTCGAGAGTTCATTACGGCTTCCCAGCACTCAAGTCAAGAAAAGAGGGAAAATAGCTGGATACGATAAAAGGAATCAGAAAACAGACATTGCAAACCTGTGCAAATTAAAAACAAGATCTGTTAACAAATAAAACCAACAAAACCACAATTGTCTTATTTTCTAAAATTCTGGGAATTCGATTGTGTTCTTGGGCAAACAACATGACTCACATTTGATGCTGAGCTTGTAGCCAATCTCCAGTTTAGTGCAGTTCTGTCTTTTAGCCAATGAGGCATGGGCGGGTTGCTGAGTCCCAATTCATATGCTTGTTTAGTCAATTTAATTAGACAATTAACCCCAGCGGTCGTACACACACTGTTGCTCTCACCGCTGTGTCGAGCTTCTCTGTGTTTTAGACTACTGGCTATGCAATTGTCCAGGGGAGCACAAATCAATACAAGATCAACATGTTTCAACTAATGTTCATAGGGAGGAGTGAATCTCTTAAATCAACTTAGACACTGTTTACTTTAGATAGTTTCCCATGGCAAAAAAAGAAATACCCAGAGCTTTGAGCAGAAGCAATGATTTGGGGGAATGCAGGAAATTAAACGTGCTCTGTGAATGAATTGGTGATTGTGCGATTACAGAATGTCAAATTTGAATTAACTGGGTAACTGGAGTTTGCTGATGTGGAAAAGGCACTACATAAAACTTTACTGTGTGCATTATGCTGAACATACACTATTGTTCAAAAGTGAGATTTTTTTAATGTTTTTGAAAGAAGTCTCTTATGCTCACCAAGGCTGCATTTATTTGATAAATATACAGTAAAAACAGTAATATTGTTAAATATTATTACAATTTTAAATGACTGTTTTCTATTTAAATATGTTTTAAAATGTCATTTATTCCTATGTTGGCAAAACTGAATTTTTATCAGCCATCACTCCAGTCTTCAGTGTCACATGATCCTTCAGAAATCATGCTGATTTCTTATTATTATAAGTGTTGAAAACAGTTGTGCTACTTAATATTTTTGTGGAAACAGTAATACATTTTTCTTTAATGAAAAGAAAGTTTTTATTTGTAATTGAAATCTTTTGTAACATTATAGAGATATTTACTGTCACTTTTGATCAGTTTAACGCATCTTTAATGAATAAAAATGACTTTGCTAAATGTTCAGTACATTTGTTAGTGAATGAAACCATACTCACTAACTTTTAATATATAAATGTCAAATTTATATTTTGTATCAAACAATTTAAAAGGACAGACTTTACCCTCATATTTGATCAGTGCTTCCCTGTCCGCTCAAACAGATAAAAGGCTTGGTGCTGAAGAGGTGTATATCACACTCAATGGAAGATAAGGAGGAATGTGTCATACAGTGAAGCCTCTGTGGTTAACTGTATGGCATTCATCCTTAGAGGTGACCTCTCAGCACCTCCCTCCCGTCCTCATAGCTGTAAAAAGCCATCTGAGAGAGAGGCTATAAAGGAGGGGCATAGCAAGTGTAGATGTTCCAAAGCATTGATTCGATAGAGCTCTTCCATTTAACGTCCATAAACAGGACTGAATCATCCATATATTTTTAATCATTCTGTCTTTTTTTCCCTATGATCTGATTTCACTCTCTTTGCATTCCAAATGTTATGTTTTATTTTGCCATTTTTCCTCATTGGCACTTCCTCTATTTTGTTTTTACATTAAATCTACCAATTTTTTCTTTTTCTTATGCTCTCTCAGAGCTGAAGTGACCACACTTGTGTAACCAGTCTTCCAAACAGAGGAAACCAGCAGTGATTTAGCAAACAAGCGATCAATCAATGGTGCACTGAAGCATGTAACACATGCCAGTCAAAACCTATTAAGTTCAAAGGGTCCCCTTTAAATTCTGCTTGAGTGGGCTGACCCTGTGGCGGGCAGCCAGACATGCCAGGGCTAAGAGGACAGTGGCCAGCATGAAGAATAAACACAAAGATTTTGGGAATACCAGATTATCAAGTTTACAAAGGGACTATTATCATACGGAAAATATTGAAAATTTACTCTCAGTATTGTTGTAATACTATGCTTTGTTCAAAGACAAATAATAATTTCTGATGTATTAAGTATATGATGATAATTGGGATGGGGAAAAAAGTTAAGAAATATGATCTTTGCATTGATGTTGGTTTCAAACTATTTTTTAAAATTGTGTATACCATTTTCTATAATTATTTTGATTAAATAACATTTTATGCAAAATGTTTTCCTTTAACTTAACAAGTATAATCATCATTTACAAATTTTTTTTCAAGCATTTTAATTAATTTTATATAGTCATAATTAATGTTTATATATGAAAAGTTTGGCTCCAAAACACAATAACTCTTGATTGAGTAAAAAGGTGTTTTCTTTACCAAGAAAGTGGCAAGATGAAAACCACTATTTTCTGTTTCAAACTTTCACATAGCATCTTTTGGTTATAAAAAATTCTAATCTACATTTTGATTTTAAAAAGTTTATTATAAAAACGTATTTTTATCCCCCCAAAATGCAATAAATCCATGTCACTTTTTTTTTTTTCAAAATGCAATTTATCCATCAATATAAAAGTAATTTTTCAAATTTGAAAATACACAACAAAGTAAGTTGATTCACATATATGACAGAGTCTAAACTTTGCCAATATTTATCTTATATACAGACATTTTACTAAAAATACATTCAGCTGTCGCTCCCAAAATGAATTCAACGGGTCATCTTGTTAATGTTATAAATTATTTGTCATTACCGATTAAAGAGTATCTGCCGCCACTTTACGGTTAAATAAACACATTTGCCGAGTACATTGGTATTAAAAACGGCTTATTAAAAAAGCCTTCAATGTTTACAGTGGGTGGAATGGTGTGCTATCATTGGTTGAGCGGATATATCACGTTCTGCAGAAAAAGGAGACTGATGTTTGTCGCGTTTGGAAAGAAAGGGAGAAAACATGACAGAATAACATGATGGATATCGCATTTTGCACAAAATTAATAAATTACTTTTCAATACAGACCAGATACAATACTGATTTGGGTGGAAACTCAATTTTTTTTAAAATGGCATTTATCGCATTTTGGAACCAAACTCTTCATATATAACTATATATAGTATCTTTTTGGAGGTTGGCACAGAGCTGGTGAAGGACAGGAACCTGGAAGAGCTCGCAGAGGAAAACCCAGAGGCAGAGCCAATGTATGGAGGAGCCATGGTTGAAGGCTTCGCTGACGGTTTGGGTAGAACGGGGGCACCGACCGACAGAGGCCGAGCCAGGGGGGGTAGAGATCCAGGCGGGGCTGAGAGGACAACAGTTCAGAGTGACACTGCAATTTCTAGGTGGAGCCACTCTCTTGATGGACCGAGGTGAAGATTGGGGCTTGGTAGACTGGGGTGATGCCAGGGGGAGTGAGAATAAAGGCATAGCTGGAGGGAAGGAGGAGCCTGGCGGAGCTGACGGGCTGACAGACCAAGGTGGAGTCATGGGCCTAGAGGCCTGAGGTGAAGCTGGGGAATCCGCATCACCGTGCCAAGCTGGGGTAGATATCCAATCTAGATCCAGACTGGACTGGCAGAGGAGAAAGTTCAATGGTGGGGACTAAGGTAGGACCTGGATCTGCGGACCACCAGTCTATCAGGCAGTAATCCACTCTCGGCTCAGGATGGACTGGGCAGCTGGCACAAGCTCTGAGACAGTCCTGGTGGCAGGCTCTGGCTCCATGGCGGTAGTGAACTCCAGCACTGGGTCCATGGCGGGCGTAGGATCTGTCTCTGGGTCCATTATGAACGTAGGTACTGGATTGGATTCCGAGAAACCCCTCACAAACAGGTAAGCAGACTCTACACAGATAAGAATGTACTCTCTCTATGTCATCTGCGTGCTGACCCACAAGTCTTAAGACTTGTGTCATCCAAATTAGATAACTTTGCCTACTTACAAAAGTGAAGGTAATATTCCCATAGAGGAAGACCTTTATGATAGAGGTTGGTGAAAGCCGCTGCTGGTTCCATCTTTAATAATAAAATTAAAAACGCAGGAAATCGCTATAAGCACAGGAGATAAGGAAACTGACAGATGACTGAACTGAACAGGGAGTATATATATGCAAGGGATAAAAAGGGAACTAAATGAGATACAGATAATAATTATAAGTAACCATAGAAACAAACAGGGCATGGTCATAATCAGAAACCAAGGAAACCAAAACGTAACAGAGCAGGGAAACAGGAAGTAACCGAAACAAAGCAGAATGTCAAAATAAGAGTCAACAGAATGGGCAGTATGGCTCTATATCAGCACAGCAGTGATTGCCTCTGGCCTACTTGTGTGATATTGCTCATATATATATATATATATATATATATATATATATATATATATATATATATATATATATATATATATAGGGCCTTTGAGTCAAAAAGTTAAAAGGTCTTATAAGATTGTTAAACTACTCATGCAAAAATTACTTTCAAGAATTTCATCATTTAATGAGACTTTGAAAATGTCCATACAGTTACCACTTCAATCAGGCATCATTAGACAAAAGGTGAGATCAAGTATTTTTTTATGAATTTAATTTGATGCATTTTTAAATAATTTTAAAAACATTAAAAGAAAAAAAAGGAAAAAGAAAAAAAGTCTAACAAGCCAAACATTAACCTTCATAATCTGCAATAAAGTACTCCCCACAGTCTGATTAATGCATATAGAACTCAAGGTATTGTGGGTGTATTTTTGTTGTACTTTTTGAACCCTGAGCACTTATCATTCAGTACATGGTCCTGTTCACGCAGAGAACACTCACATTGCTTGAAACCCCACAGGAACGTGAAAAGTGTTCAGTGATTTACATCACATGATACACAAATGCATCACACACTCGTCTTCTTATTGATGCCAATCCCATAAACACATGCACGCACGCACACACACCCGCAGTGTCACACGCCTCGGTGACACAGAATGAGAGGCAGCCCCACTCTGTGTTAGTGGAACACAAGAATGAAGGGAACAGAAGAGAAATGAGCACTTTGAGTCAAAGAGGAGCTTGGGGCGTGCTGCAGGCGAGTGAGCAGTCAGAGAGAGGCTTGGCAGCTCAATGCGCCTTCTGTTGACAGCTCTCAGAGTACAGCTAAACCTAATGGCAAGAGATGGGCCCCACAACTGCTCACTTTCCTGCACTGGGTTCCTCTTTTGTGACATTAAGCTGTGACTCCGCTCAGCACATTAGTAAATATGATGCCATCCATATATCAGCACGATTCTATTTAATGATATTGTATTAAAACAAAAGTTGGCTTAACTTGTCAAATATGGTCATTTCTTTTATTGTAAATGTAATAATACCTGAGAGATTTGGCCTCTATGTCTTCTTACAAATGTAAGTTAGAAAAGGTAATTGACCCTTCGCAGGAAGTTTGATTGACAAGCGATCTAACCAGTCAGAACGCCGAATCCGCCATTTTGTCTGACAAAGAAGACAGGAGTTAGAAGATTAACCTCGGTGGACTTAAACTTGAAAAATGGTGTGTATTGACATCTTTCCGCGTTTGAAACAACATTCCTTCTCATGTTCGTTCATGTTTATTTGATGCTATAAATGAACTTGTAGGAAGAGATGATCGGTTTACGAGCCTCTTGAGCTGAGGCGCTACAGCAATCTGTCACAACACATTAAATAGTCACAAAATGGTTTTTATTGTTTGAATTTATTAAAAAAACTACACAGTTTGAAAGCTGGGACTTTGTTTAATATCATAAGTAACCTGCTCTGTCTTGTCTGTCGACGTGTGGTCAGTATCCTCTTTGCTCCACAATGTATTTATCACTGTGTGTGGCGTGACAGCGCCATGGCTTGTCGGACAAAGCAACAGTAACTAAGGGGGGCGGGTCTTTGCGAAGAGTCAATTGTTGCTATCTTGCAAAATTACTGACTGGGTTAAGAGTTAAGACATCAATATTACTTTAATAGTGAACATAAAACCTTTCATAGTAAATATAAGTAGTTAAAAAAGTAAGTGCTATAAGAAACATGAAGGACGGGATAAGAAATGAAATAACATGGGACAAGGAAGTGCAGATGAACAATAAAATATAAATGATTATTGGGATATATTTGCATTGTTTGTCTTGCTGATAGGCAGATTGTTTTGTATTTTGTAATGAACTTTTTTCTTAGCCTTTAAGGTTTTAAACTAATCTAAAGTAAAATGGTATAATAATTTGAATTTAAATAACTTTTCATGACCATGTATTTTTTTCTTCAGTAAATAGCAATGCAATAAGTGGGATAATGTACAGCCAGATGGTCAACAAAACTGTTGTGTTTTAAGCCTAATGATGTTAAAGATATGCAAAGTAGTTCAAAACAGCTTGGTTTATTCAATAAAGCAAAATAGATCTCCAAACGGGTGCAAACACAATGAAACAGCATGAATGGCACAAAGAATACCGGACACTGAACTGAATGAACTGAGGGACTTAAATACACAAGGATAATGAACTCAAATAGGAACAGGTATCAAAAACCATAGTAACCAACAAAGAGAGAGAGAGAAGGAAACAGGTAACAAAGAGAAACAAATGAAAGTACATGAAAACAAATAAAAAAAAAAAAAACAAGAGGGTGATAGGGACCCTAATCAACCATATAATATATTAAGTTACGGCAAAGACAGGTTCAGATACCTCTCGAATTTCATCAAAAATATCTTAATTTGTGTTCCGAAGATGAACTAAGGTCTTACAGGTGTGGAACAACATGAGTAATAAACTTGAAATTGATAAATAGTCTACTCCAGAAGTCCAATGAAATCATAGTTACCAATTTTCTCTATGTAAACAGCATTATAGGAATATTATTGCGCTATGACAAATGATATAGTAATAATATAATAATATGGTAATTGGATTGTGGATCAAAGTAGAGTACAAATGTGCTCATGCTCTTTACACTACACTGTTCTGGAAGAAATTATTATTAAACCATAATATATTAAACCAGTGTTTTTCAAATCCTGGTTCTCCAGCACATTGCATTTGGTTACTTTTACTACTTTAATGCACTTGATTCAGGTCATCAGCTGAATGTCCATACAAAATTTCCATGACCAGGACTGAAAACCACATTATTAAACCATAACTTGGTGATGAATGGAGTTACAAATATGCACATAAACCCTTCACATAAAGTACATTAATTTTGCCTGAATCAAATAAAATGCTTTGTGCAGCTCATTATGATCCCCATTTGTCCCATCTACAGGCAACTATGCCTGGCCCAGAAGAGAGAAACAAAGAGCTTGTCCCCTTGTCATCCTTTGGCAGCTGGAGTAAAGGAGGACTTTGATGGGGAATGTTGGGAGGCGTCCCACCAGTGGGGCAAGAGAAAGGGAGGCTGAGAGACGAGAGTACCTCAGTGCAGTGCATCTACTGTATGCTTCTGCACCAGACCCCCGAATGAGTGATTACACTGAAGACCCCCCACCCCTCCTCTTCTCACCCTAAGGCCATAAGGGGACATATGAGTGGAGGTCGGGAGCATGTGTTTGACTGAGTCTAAGGTAATGTAATGTATGATGTGCTATATGGTTTGTATAGATTGTGAGAGAGGCAGAAACAAAGCCCCTTCAACTTTTCATCTTTCTCACCTTCAGTTCTTTTTCTTTCTTTCTTTCTTTCTTTCTTTCTTTCTTTCTTTCTTTCTTTCTTTCTTTCTTTCTTTCTTTCTTTCTTTCTTTCTTTCTTTCTATCGATCTATATAGATTGATCAGTTGATAGACAGACAGATATATAAGGTTAAAAAACGTTATGACCCTGGGCCACAAAACCAGTAGCGCTGGTATATTTGTAGAAATAGCCAACAATACATTGTATAGGTCAAAATTAACGATATTTCTTTAATGCCAAAAATCATGAGGATAAAGATCATATTCCATGAAGATATTTAGTAAAATTTTCTACTGTGAATATATCAAAAATGTATATTTGTGAGTGGATATGCATTGCTAAGGACTTCATTTGGACAACTTTTTGGACAACAATGATTTTATATATATATATATATATATATATATATATATATATATATATATATATATATATATATATATATATATAATTTACATATACATAATTTTTTAAGTTTCCTTCTCTGCAGGACTTTTTAAAAAAAATTATATTTAAATAAAGAAATACATTTTGCAAATTATTCAAACAGACCCACTGAAACAATTTCAGGATTATGGTCCAGCTGGGTTTTTATAGATTCAAACCTATAAATCAAGATCGCGAAAATAACATCTGTGTATATGCTGCATTCATTCCTCTAATAACAATGCGTGTTTTCCACTGACGAGCAATAATACATTTATATATTTCTTTATGTAATGCTTCTAATAAACATTCTATCAGAGGAAACCAAATCAACGTGGGCAGAAAGAATGAAAGGAAATCAATTAAAACGAAGTCACAGCTCTGGCTAGCGAATTGTCGGTGGCATTTATTTGATATAATATAGTTAATATTCTCGCTGGGTAAATTAACGCAATTTTGCCACAGTAGATGGAGTGCGGCGGGAGTGGGGGAAGTATGCGAGCTCCCCAAGGCCGGACTAATAAGCGCTTTTGAGTAAACAATAGTCAGAGCTGACCGCTGAGCCATGGAGAGCCACACGGGGCGAAAATAATTAAAGCTTATCCGCCTCATTGGTGCTAATGCCGGTAGTCTTATAGCTGTATTGTGTGACACTCTCCGTTTCAAGGAGGCATCGCATCCCTAACCTAAAATCCTTCCTTCTCCACATGCGCGCGTGTGTGCGTGTGTGTGTGTGCGTGTGTGATGCATTTGCGGTCGTTGCTCGTTTGTATTGTGTCACCCTGCTATTGATTCTGAGGCGGCTCTGGCAAGAGAGAGGCGGGTGGGCGGGGCGTGTGCCAAAAGGCAAGCTGGGGGGCGGTACTTAAGGTCAAAACATATTGTTCGCCCCAGTCCCAGTCTGCAGGCTGCCTCTGTTTTGATTGATGGAGGGGAAAAGTGGGATTTGGAGAAAAGATACAGAACACCGCAAAATTGCCTGGCGCATGCGATTATTTACAGGTGAAACTGACCATTATAGGGACTGATAAAACAAAGGCTTTATTCTCTTACTATAATGGCTATTGGTTCACTAGGCATAGGCTGTTTAAAAGTTTCAGGACAATACGATTTTTTGAAAGAAATTAATGATTTTATTTGGCAAGGATATATTATAAATACATGTACAATATTATGAAAGATTTCTATTTCAAATAAACGCTGTTCCTTTTGGAATCCTGAAAAAAGTATAATGTTTTCCACACAAAAATATTAAGCAGCTTTGTTTCTTGAGTATCCAATCAGCATATTAGAATGACTTCTGAAAAATCATGTGACACTGAAGACTGGAGTAGACTAATGATGCTGAAAATTCAGCTTTGCCATGAATTACATTTTAAATACATTAAAATGAGAGCAGTTTTTAGTAATAATATTTTACAATATTACTATTTTTTTTACTAAAAACTGCTCTCATTTTAATGTATTTAAAAATGCATTAAATACAAAAATAAATTAATTAATTAATTAAAATATCTTACCAAACTTTGTAACGGTAGTTTATTTTTACGAGACTGTTTTTGTCTAAAGTTATCATGCTGTGAAAGCTCATTTGAGTAAATCATAAGCATGACACAGGAGTGTTGGACCATAATTAAGACACTTAAGAAATAGATCACAGTGGGCAGATGGGCTTCTGAACTAAATCCAAGCACACTGCAGGATGCTTCAAAACCGCCAAAGGGACATTTAGCAGGCCACATTTTGACAAGAGGCAATCTCAGGAAAAATGGTTTGCACTAAACATATATTGTAATTTATGCTAATTGTGTGAATTTTGATTTCCTAATTTTATTATTGAAATAAATCTAGTTACGTCTCAACATTTCTCACCATTATATATATGCACAATAAAAAATTGTGAGTTTTCACCTTTCAAGCTCCTAACACTTCTTCTTCTCTGAATAGGTGAAGATTGCCTACTGAGGGTCTTGGCACATTTCTCAAATGTTGCCCCATCAGCCTGCATGCCTCTGCAAAACACATCAGAAAGTTATGTAAGTATTTGTAGTCAGGGTGCCTGGAGCTAAGCGCAGTGGAATTTCTCAAACGTGTGATGTACAAGTGACGTGCAAACATGAAAAGATGTGGGCAAAATAAGAGAGAGAGAGAGAGAGAGAAAATCAAACAAAAAAGAACCCAGAATGGGCAATACATAACCACAGGCGATGAGGCAAACCAATATTTTCTACTTACAAATTGTGCTCTCCACCCCCCCTTGTGGATCCATGCCCGTAAACGTATTGCAGATAGACAGTGTGAGGAGATCGGAGAGAATCAGGAGTAGTGGGAAACAGGTGATGAACAGAATAAAGCAGCTTTTCATTTCATCCCAGGAGCGCTACACCTCAAAGAAGTGAGAGAGAGAAGAAAGACGGACAGTAATGAGTGTAAGCTTGTTGAAATTCTTTAATCAAGGTATTTTGTTTACATGCTCTACAGAATTTTTTTTAAATATTGACAATAGTGGGAATTTAGTAGCAGCAGGTCCTCAATCTCATAAACTTAAACATAAAATGAGGCCAAAATGGTTTAGTGATTTGCCTTGTAGGAGCTGCATTTCTTGCTTTATATTTCACTCTGACAGTACTGTGCTACAAAGAATCAATACTGTGAAACTCTAGAATAGGAATTTCTTTTAGCTTGTTTAGAATGAAATAAGTCTTTGGGCGAAGCTTTAATGTCAGCCAGTAACTGGCTAGCTGTCTCAGACTTGAAACCATGGTCTAGCTCTCTAATCTCACCGTCAACAATGAGACTTTGAGTCTTATCTCCAGACAACTTTAGAAGAAAAGCCAAACATCTAAACGCATTTCCTCAATTTCAACAGGATCAAACTGGTAACTAAGCATCAAACACCTCAGGTTTGAAATATATGTTCTTTGAACTGGTGTAGGTAACAAAATGTGACCTGGTGCAACTTCTGTCCGTGATGAGCTGTCAGTCATCATTATCCTCGCGCATGGATCATTTTTATCAGGTGCCAAAACTGTCAAACTGGGTGGTAAAAAACTCTCAGCTTTTTAAATTCTGTCCTCTGATGAAAAAAAAAAAAAATGTTAGAATTCACATCGCATTGCCAGTGGGTACAATATTAACTTTTTTCCATTTAACAAAAACCAATGTAAACCAAACTACCTCGCACTATATATAAAATACAGTGCATTATAATAATGATTTACTTTAGAATATTTGTACAGCACAAATCCATCATTTTATGAACACTGAATGTTGTGATCAATACCCAGGTGCCTCTAAAGGGATGCAGGGCTGAGCACATAATCTTTTTATTGATAAGAAACTTACAACTACTACTCATGCCTAATGGCAAATGCAGAATAGTAAAAGGCTGTATCAGAGAGAGAGAGAGAGAGAATGAAGCGAGTCTTCATCTACAAGTCTGCCCCAGGGGAGGCCCACAAATTAAAGCTTATAAAAGGCCTCATTACTGGTACAGTTCTTCTGTCCCCAGCAACCCCCTACCTAACACACTCACACACACACACACACACACACACACACACACACACACACACACACACACACACACACACACACACACACACACACACACACACACACACACACACACACACACACACACACACACACACACACACACACACACACACACTCTTACACCAATGCCTCATGTGTCATCATGTACAGATGTTGCAAACGTAAGTCAAGAAAATGCATATCACCACATCTCAACAAATATCTCAATCATCAAATTTAAAGGCTTCTGTGGAAAACTATGTCTAATTTATCAGTCGAGCATCATGAAGGATGCCCTGCAATTTTTCTGCACCCCCAAAATATTTTAATCAATTATTAAACCAGCAACAGCTACACTTTGGTATTTGGGTATATACTTTAAAAAGTGGCAGAGTTTGTCTTCCAGACCAATCCATTAGTCAATGGACAGTGTAAACATATTGATGCCAGGGAGAATCTCTCTAAAGATTTTGCTTGGTAAAAAAAAAAGATGGTGAGTATTTTAAAACAAGTGCTTACATCCCTAGTGTATTCATTGTTGGTGAGCAAAAATTATATTCATTTGTTTTCCTGGTGTGAATTACCATTGCCAAGTTTGGTGCAAGATCAGAACTCTTTTTTGTATTGTTTTTTTTTTTTTTTCCTGAGTTGGAAACTGTTTCACATTGATGTTTTGGGAGTTTCTGGAGGTATAGGAGTCTGAATTTTTTCTTTAGTGTTACATGTATTTTTTCAAAATTGTCAGTGTCAAACCTCTAAAAAGACTAATCAAATCAAAGAAGGCGGAAATTGCTGTTATGTTCTACAGAAGTCGAGCATGAATATCAGCATGACACTTTAGTTTTAACTGTCAAAAAGTGAGATGTACGTGTCTCTGATATTCCGGGTTACGATGGTCTGTAATAACCTTAAAATTGTGTTTAGCTCCTTCCAGCCAGTGTCTCCACTCCTCCAGAGCCAACTTGATTGCCAGAAGTTCCCGATTACCAGTGTCATAGTTCTGCTCCTCCGGGAAGAGTCTTTGGAAAATAAGGCACATGGATGGAGTTTGGGTGGCTCCCCCTGCCGCTGAGAGAGGACCACTCTTACCCAAGTAGTGGATGCATCTACTTCCACGAAGAAAGATAGGTTAGGATTTGGATGTGACAGGGTAGGACAGGCACAAAAAGCTTCTTTGAGAATGTGGAAGGACTTCGTAGCAGCTGGATCCCAGGACAGAGACTTTGGCCTGTTTTAATGCGTAGTGGTTAACGGAGCACTGATCTTACTGAAGTGTGCAATGAATCTTCTGTAGAAATTTGCGAAGCCTAAGAAGCATTGTAATTCTTTGACAGAAGACAGTTGTGGCCAGTCTTTGACAGAACAGAGGGTGAGTTTGCCAGCCCATACGGCATAACCTGGTAGTGGCCTGAAGCTGTGAAGGCAGCCGATGTGGAGCGTAATTGTGGGAGTACAATGCATTATCACACCTCGTCCCAGTGGTCTTCCGAGGTTGGAATGGATATTTCCTGACCATGTGTTTTGTTTTGTTTTTTTGTTTTTTTCACTGACAGACAAAAGTGAAAAAGACTTGGTTTTAAAACAATTGTTATCCTTTATTATTATTATTATTATTATTATTATTATTATTTTTGCCCTCAGACAACTTAAAATGCACATAATATGTAGATCAGGGTTAACAAAGATTTTGGGTTAACAGGGTTTTGAAAGCAGTTGCTTAATATTTGCTGCTTAATATTTTTGTGAAAACAGTAATACTTTTTTTTCAGAATTTTTTTTATTATTATATATATTTTAATAGAATGTTGAAAGGCATTTATTTGAAACAGAATTTTTTGGCACAATGCAAGTCTTTACTGTTACTTTCAAGCAATTTAATACATCCTTGCTGAATAAAAGTATTAATTTCTTACTGACCTTAAACTACTAGTGAACACCATATATCAAATACTGTATAGGCACTCAAATGGACAGACATAGAGTGAGAAACAAAGAGAATGTAACATCTATGTTAAAACCCCCAAAAAAAGACTTTTCTTTGTAACAAAATGGCCTACAGACCAAAAAATAAATCAGCTTCAATGGAGGACAAAATAATGAATCTCCTAAAAATCTGTGACAAAAATTACTGAAGGCCTTTTTAGTGTGACCTCAGCATTGTAAAGTGGAGTGCCAGAGAGACTAGCGAAAAATTTAATATGATCAATTTTAGTAAAAATACCACCTGACTGACCCTAAAATGATATTCTACTGTAGACTGCAGAGTTTGGCATAATTAGGCACTTATACTCTCTGTATAAGTATAAGTTTGTATATATCTTTCTGGCAAACTGCTAGCAATATAATTGTGTGCAATTAAATTGTTGCACTGGACATTGTGCATCAAACATGGTTAAATGACAGTAGTTTTTGTTTTGTTTTTTAAATGTATGAAAATGCTCCCTTGGCAGAGGCCATATAAACAAATGAACACATTTCAGTTGTAGATTTGTTCATTTATTGATATTGCAAGAATAGTCAAACATTAAATTGTATTTTGAGTCCAGGGTTTTTGAAAATATTAAATCAAATTTTCTCATACATATTTATGTTAAAATATACTGATTCCCCTCAGGTGCAGGGTATTTGTGCAAGAGCTCATTTACAATATGGAGATTCTTTCTATACCACTAATGTAGAAAAGTACAAAAAGACAAGAAAATAAAGAAAACATCTTACAGCCATGTTTGTACTCTACCTTCACTCAGCTGTAATTGGTGGCATCACTCCACCCACAAAAGAAAGTCTGAACTTGTGAAGAGTTCTGCCTTTGCTAGTGTTGATAAAGCCTTATTTTTTCTGTGTGAATTTGTCACTGCATTCAAACTCCCAAGCCGAGCTTTGCTTAGGGATTGATGTATCAAAGAGACGTCCCTCTGCTTTGTTTGTTGAATGTAAACATACTGGAGACTCTCCTTTTCTTTCTATCTTTTTATATTTGTATGTTTGGTTAGAGTCCACTTTTTAAAGTCAGAGATGAGGGTTTGATTTAGAAATGATTTCATTGATGTGTCCTTTGTGTTGCTGGTGTTATCACCCTGACAGTTACCACATCAATCTAATCTTTAGAGATTTGGCTTCTTTTTGAATCCTGTTGCATTAGATGCAATACATTTAAATGCTGAGCTGATGTACATTAGTGTCTGAAAAATTTAGTCAGCATGAAATAGATGTTATGACAGGTTTGCTACCTTATTGTGATGGGCTTCAAAATAAATTGCTATTAAAAAAAGAAAAGAACATTGAATGTTGTGTGAGAAGTGAGCACTGTATACTGAAATTGAGGCAGATCTGAATTTGATTGACATAGCTGCAGCATGGCCTTGCATGCACCATAGTAGTAAAACGTGATTAGTATTGTGCCAATTGTACTTTGTACATTGAATTTCATTAATTTAGATATCAAATACAAGTTTAATTTCAATAAAGGAGCACATTAAATGTTGTAGAATTCAAATTATATGGACAATAATGTCTGTTTTATGAGAACTGCTATGTTGCTTCCTCACACTTCCTGCCTGTCAGCAGAGCATTTTCTCCCTTTTGTCTTTCACATTTTAAGGGGGTGCCTGGCTGGCAAACCTGCGACAAGTGTCTCAGATAGCGACGGAGAAGAGAAAAATCCCCTGTGAGAGATCCGGCTCCTGCTCGCCTTGCTTCTGTCAGCACTCATTTGGAGCTCTTGGGCTCAAATTGTAGCAAGGTGAGACATTTCTCTCACTATACATATATTGTTTCTCAGCAGACAGCATTGTGCCCTTGAAGTATGTCCTCTTAAAACACGGCTCAAAAAAGCACCCTGTTAGCATTGTTGTCTCTATGGGAGACGCTAATCATCATCTTAGTGGTGACACTGGCCTTTAACAGACAAAAATGGGAAACACCATCCCATGGAAGACGTGTCAGTCTCAGAGTAATACAATTCTTTTTTCTCAGAGTAGGATTTACTTTGGTACTTTGATGCATCTGCCCTTACAAAGAAGAACTGCAGTATTTTGAAGTACAACTGCAGTACAAAAAAGTATAACTGCAGTATAATTAAGCACAACCACAGATTTGTAGTATAATGAAGTATAATCACAGTACAACCGCAGTACATTGAAGTTCAACAGCAGTAAAACTGCAGTTGTATTGCAGTTATACTGTAATATTGCAGTGTTTTCATGTCCAAATCTGCAGTTTTCTATATGTAAAAATGGCAGTATTTTTTTGTAAGGGTGAGGCTGAACATCTAATGAATATTAGAGTGAAAACTGAAAAATACTTTGCCCAAAAGCATCAATAGCCAACTAACATCGCAAGTTCTGTCGTTACTATCATAGTTCAACGATTTGGTGTTTCCCGAAACTATCGTTCAAACGAATTCGCATTCGCAAACTGCATTGCAAACTTGTGTGGTTAGAACGAGCCGTGGTTAGAAGCACAGTTTCTTGTTTTTATGACATGAGGAATTAATAAATCGTTATCTTGAGCAAAATAAGCAAGCTGACATTAAGTACAATGTATATCTTTTATTTCGAATATATACAAATGTCATTTACATAGTTAAGTTTGTCAAGAGATTTTAAGCACTGTTTTTGAAGAGTGCGCATGTGCGTACTAGTACATAAGAACGAGCCTGTGATTGAATATGGAAATAATGCAAAATAATAACTGAGAAAAATGAGAATTAGTCCTCAGATGCCATATCTGTAATTCATTGCAAAAAATCTAGCATTAATTCAATCTCAGATGGATTCATTTAAAGAAGTTATTACTCCAACGATAGGTTTGCGACAATATGGTTTTAGGAAACAGTTGTGATTTGTTCAACAATGCATTGTACTTTGGTAGTGAAGCAGCAAGTCATATTGATGTATGGGAAATGCACCCCAGGCAAGCTGAACTCTGAACTCCTTGATACCATCATACCTGCAAACTCGCTGGCTTTAGGTGAAAATCACTGTTCTGACAGTGAAATAGGTCATTCATGTGATTTGTGCTAATTCAGATTTTATTTCATTACTTTTTTTTCCGTAACAAGTGGGCGCTCATATCCTACATACAGCTCCCAGTAGTAAAGGGCGATTTCAAAACACTGCTTTCAAAGCTTTACAAACCGTTTGTTTCAAATCATTGGTTTGGAGCGCCAAAGTCACGTGATTTCAGTAAACGAGGCTTTGTTACGTCATAAGTGTTTCAGAGTTTCAATAGTTCACGTGACTTTGGCAGTTTGATACACGATCCGAACTACTGATTCGAAACAAAAGATATGTAAAGCTTCGAAGCTTCATGAAACAGTTTTTTGAAATCGCCCATCACTAGATATTGTTGAAAAGTCATTATTTTATTTTTTTGGTGTACAAAAAGTATTCTAGTCGCTTTATAATATTAAAGGTGCCATAGAATGTCTTTTTAAAAGATGTAATATAAGTCTAAGGTGTCACCTGAATGTGTCAGCTGTGTGTTCAGCTCAAAATACCCCATAGATTTTTTTTTAATTAATTTTTTTAACTGCCTATTTTGGGGCATCATTAAATATGAGCCGATTTAGACTGCCCTTTAAATGCTCACGCTCCCTGCCCACGGAGCTCACGCTTGCCTTAACCAGCATAAACAAAGTTCACACATCTAATATAACCCTCAAAATTGTTCTTTACAAAGTGTTCATAATGCAGCATGTCTAATCATGTAAGTATGGTATTTATTTGGATGTTTACATTTGATTCTGAATGAGTTTGATAGTGCTTCGTGGCTAAAGCTAACATTACACACTGTTGGAGAGATTTGGAAGTTGTGTTTATGAATTATACAGACTTCAAGTGTTTAAAAATGAAAATAGCGACGGCTCTTGTCTCCGTGAATACAGTAAGAAACGATGGTAACTTTAACCACATTTAACAGTACATTAGCAACATGCTAACGAAACATTTAGAAAGACAATTTACAAATATCACTAAAAATATCATGATATCATGGATCATGTCAGTTATTATCGCTCCATCTGCCATTTTTCGCTGTTGTTCTTGCTTGCTTACCTAGTCTGATGATTCAGCTGTGCACATCCAGACGTTCTGCCCTTGTGTAATGCCATGAACATGAGCTGGCTTATGCAAATATTGGGGGCGTACACCCCGACTGTTACGTAACAGTCGGTGTTATGTTTAGATTCGCCTGTTCTTCTGAGGTCTTTTAAACAAATGAGATTTATATAAGAAGGAGGAAACAATGGAGTTTGAGACTCACTGTATGTCATTTCCATGTACTGAACTCTTGTTATTTAACTATGCCAAGATAAATTCAATCTTTCATTCGAGGGCACCTTTAAGGTTGAACCACTGTAGTCACATGAACTATTTTAAATATGTTTTTAAAAGCTTTCTGGGCATTGAAAGTGTTAATTATCTTGTTGGCAATAGAGGCCTCACTGAGCCATTGGATTTTATCAAAAATATCTTAATTTGTGTTCCGAAGATGAACGAAGGTCTTACGGGTGTGGAACGACATGAGGGTGAGTAATAAATGACAACATTTTCATTTTTGGGTGAACTAACCCTTTAAGATTTTTTTTTTTTTTTGTGAATTTGACCCATGATCTTTGGCTGTTTAGTTACACAGCTAGTGCTTTGATAATTATGGTCCGATCCAATGATGAGTTTGAAAATATCAGTCATGGCAGATTTTAGACAAATGCAAATACTAATGACCCAGTCATGAAATGACAGGTGAGCAAAAACTGCATCATTCATATGACAAGGTCAGAGGTCAGCCGTTTAGGAAAGGGATAAAAGCAGGCCAATTAGAGGGAACGTGTATATTTGCATACAACACTTCTAGAGTGAGTGGCCTTTAACATGAGGTGCACTCTAACAAGAGTGTGTGTGTGTGTGTGTTGGGGTGAGGGGAGCGAAATAAGCACCAAGTGCAAAAATCCTGGCTGAAACTACACAAGAAGGAGCGAAACATGTCTCTTAATGAAGCAAGGCGCAGTCCTCGGCTATAATTTTCAAAGGCGCGCAAAAAGATTAAAGTCAAAGGAGTCTCCCAATGGCTTCGAGCCTGCATTTCTTTGAAAAGCACCCCCAGTGCACAGAATCTCGAACCCCCCCTTCCCCAACACACGCACGACCCACCCCGCTGTCTTCCTTTCTCTTTCTCTCAAATAACTGAAGCTGCACTTTAGCCACCAAATCTCCCCCCTGATCCCATCATTAAAAGAACACTAGTGAGGGGCTTTGCACACAAGTTGGCGAGGCTGTATGGTACAATCGTGGGGCTCAGTGTTAAACAGCCACCTTCTCTCTGTGAAATAGGGGTAACAGCCTTAATGTGTGTGCGGGTGCGTACACACTTTGATATGCACGCTCTCAAACACGTACGCGCCCTCCACGAGACAAGCGCACTCCCGACTCACTAACCAATAGTGTACTCTATGTGTATGTTTCAACACACTCACACATACAGGCATGTACAATAGGATGAATAATTGATTGTCATGGGGGCTTCATGTGTTAAGAACAGAGGAGGCGTGCCAGTAGCGTTTTCACTTCAAATTTGTATTGTCTTTAGTCTCCGCCAGTCATCAGCATATCTAACACCTGCCTCAGTCAGATGTCTAGTGGTGCCTAAGCCTGGAACCCGCTTTCATCTCTGCACTGTTACTGAAACACAAAAAAAGTATGCGTAAAAAAAAAAAAATCATACCACCACACTGTTTCAAGAGATCATTATCTATCAAGGAAACCAGGACACAAGTTTGATAGCTCAGCTCACACCAGCTCACTCTCTCTCTCTCTGTATAATATATATGTGGGCTAACCTTTGTTTGATCGTGTTAGCGTCTAAAATATTTTTCAAAAACAGAGAAAAGGTTCTTGACAGCTATTGTAAAAAAGGTGAATCAATGTAGAAAAGAAAAGCCAAAGATTTCTTACACATCAGTAACAGTAACTACAGTATTGTGCAAATTTCAAATAAGTAATCTTTGCATTAAACATTAGCAATTAAAAAGTGTAAGTTTCAGGCTATGTAAAAGGCAGACTGCGGGTCTCAATTTTTTTTTAAGGAACTGCCCCAACTTCCTTTCCTGTTTAACAGGATAAACAGCCTCTTATTTGTGCGGGAGGGCAACGGCCTACGGTGATGTCAAAATATGCAAAATATCATGGAGCAAGAAATGTTTTTTTTTTTCTTCCTAGATTTGTTTCCTAAGCTCTCCTAATTTAGATGAATCAGTACAGAGTTGAAAGTTTTGTATTAAATCAATACATATTCACATCTTTAATGACTGATATGTCCTTTATAGCACCTGTTTAAAGGGTTAGTTCACCCAAAAATGAAAATTCAGTCAATACACTCTCATGTCGTTCCAAACCAGTAAGATTTTCATCAGTCTTTGAAACACAAATGAAGATATTTTAATGTAATCTGAGAGATTTCTGTCCCTCCATTGACAGTCCACGCAACTACCACTTTGAAGATTAAAAAAAATTCATAAAGAGATCATAAAGCTAATCCATATGAATTAAAGGTACAATTTGTGATATTTTTTTCCGCTAGAGGTCGCTAGAAGCCTATTCAAAACAAAGGCGTAGTTTGATGACGCCAAGTCTTAGAGCGGAAACTTGGGACATGTGGTCTCCATCTCAACGGACAGTGCAAAAGAATAGGGATTGGAGTCTGGAAGAGCTCATGTTCGTGGATGCGATTATTAAAGTTACTGTAGTATGAAGCAGAGCAGGACCGAGTGTTGCGGGAGCTGAACGAGGAGCTGGAGCGATTGATCAACACCATGATCAACACACGCCTCACGAGCAGCGGGACTTTTATTATGACACAGTTGCCGGCGCCGTTTCCGCTTTTCCGGTCATGAGTTTACGGAGCTGTCCTTGTCGACAGAACCAACAGTAAACAGTAATTATGTTCCATAAATAAGTAACACAATCAACCATAAAACGGGCAAGAAGTAAATAAGGAACTGCTTGAAGCAAGCTAGTGGTTTGCTGGACGCTAGACACTACTTCCGGCACTGTTGTCATGTGGTTTCTACGTCAGTAAAGGCGGTAACAAAGGTAACTGACGTCATTGACAGGCGACTGCACTGCCCCGTGTCACTGTTTAGAATGGGAATTTTCTCATGATTTACAAGTAGTTGAAAACATTAGAGTTGGATATTTTACTGCAAAAATTTTACATATTGTTCCTTTAAGCGGTTTAGTCCAAATTTTCTAAAGAAACATGATGGCTTTATATGATTAACAGATTTAATTTAGGCTTTTGTTCACATATTAACATTAACATGTTTGAGCTTCCGCAAGAACCAATGAGGTTTGTTCTTGTGCGTCATTCAGGTTAGGTTGAGCTTCTGTTTATGTTCGCTGATCATTTTTTATATGTGAATAAAAGCCTAAATTCAATCTGTTTGAAAATCTTCAGAAAATTTGGACTAAACCACTCAATTCATATGGATTAGTTTTACAATCGCTTTGTTTCTTTCTTTTAAAGCGTCAAAGTGGTAGTTGCGTAGATTGTCAATGGAGGGACAGAAAGCTCTCAGATTTAAAAAAAAAAAAAAAAAAAAAAAAATCTTCATTTATGTTCTGAAGATGAACGAAAGTCTTATGGGTATGGAATGACATGAGGGTAAGTAAATGATGACAAAATTTATATTTTTTGGGTAAACTAACCCTGTAATGGTGTTTCTTCAACTGCAGGCAATTTTATGTCTCAGATTTGTATTAAAACTAACTGGTTTCAACTTTTTTTTGTTGAAGAGTTTCACATTCTTTACCCATGTCTTAGACAAACTTTCAAACTTAAAGGGTTAGCTCACCCAAAAATGAACTTTCTGTCATTAAGTACTCACCATCCTATTGTTCCACACCCCTAAGACCTTTGATCATCTTTGGAACACAAATTAAGATATTTTTGATGAAATCCAAGTTTTTTCCTCAATAGAAAGCAATGACTAGTTATTAAAATTACTACATTCAAGGTCCAGAAAAGTAGTAAAAACTTAGTTAAAATAATAAACGTGACTACAGTGGTTCAACCTTAATGTTATGAAGCGACGAGAATACTTTTTGTGCACAAGAACAAAACAAAAATAATAACTTTATTCAACAAATTCATCTCTCACCTGTCAGTCTCATACGCTATTTACGTTGCAGTGCTTCCAGGACATGGCACGACATGAGGGCAACTAATTAATGACAGAAATTAAAAAAATAAATAAATAAATAAATAATAAAAAAAAAAATAATAATAATAATAATATATATATATATATATATATATATATATATATATATATATATATATATATATATATATATATATATATATATATATATATATATATATATATATATATAATATGTGTGTTTAAAACTGTGATAATCTAAAGAAAGAGCGACAGAAACCATTTCAATATTAATTGTACACTCTAAAAAATGCTGGGTTAAAAACAACCCAAGTTGGGTTGAAAATGGACAAACCCAGCGATTGGGTTAAATGTTTGCCCATCCTGCTGGGTAGTTTTATTTAAAATAGCCAAAATAGTTGGGACATTAAAAACCAGATGCAATTAGAGACAACAATAATAGACAAAAGGTGAATGTTTATTAATAAGCTTTAATATTTTATTAATATAAATTTAATAGTTTAATAGTTTATTAATATGCATTTATAAATAAGCAATTTAATATTTTTTTATTGTTTAATAATTATTAATTGAACATTAATAAATGTTCATTTCCAACATACTTTGGGTTAATTTTAATTAAGTAATACAGTAATTTTTAAACAGTAGTTGAGTTAAATAAAACTACCCAGCAGGTTGGGCAAACCCTACCGCTGGGTTAAAACAACCCAACTGCTGGGTTTGTCCATTTTCAACCCAACTTGGGTTGTTTTTAACCCAGCATTTTTCAGAGTGTATAATTTTTCATTTTAAATTATTAATTAAAGTATTATCAATTACATTTAATTGTATTTAGAATGCATAAAAGCTAGTTGTGAAAATAGCCTTAGCAAAAGAGTTGTTAATTTTATTCCAAATGTCATGTATGCATACGGACAATATTAGTAGACAAATTTACTTACGGGCCAAAAGTGCCACCAACACCTTTGAATTTGCTGCGAGATAATTTCCTTTGCAGCTAAACTGTGATATCAAACTCTCAGACAATCTGATATTTCTTCTTGAACTTCTTCTTGAAAGTGCAGTTTGTTAAACATAGTTATAGTAAAACTAAATTCAAATACTAAAACTTGACTCGCATTGTGGCATGACCTCAAACAAACTGCGTGTGCACTCCATGGACTGGAAATGTGGTATAAAGTGTAAACAGTGATGCAAAATTGAACAGAGAGGCCATCGTTGGGAGTAAGATTCATCCCGCTCAAGTGTGTAGACATTTCGCCTTGGGCCCCAAGTCCTGCCACTATGACATCACATGGGGCCTGGTAGTCAACTATCAAAGAAGAAGAGTGGGATCGTCTGGGGCCTAACGTATTCATCAATGGCAAAATATTTATACACGCCATTCCCTGAAAGGATATCTCCTTTTAAAAACCACAGCCTGTTGGCACCACATGAAGAGCAACAAGCCATCAAAAAGACCAGAGAATTAAAAATACAAAACACGGCAATGTTGAAAAACAAGAAACTTCATAAAATGCAGAAATTCTCTTGTCGAAGTAATTAAAAAAAAGATGCCATTGAATTAAGTTGCATGTTGCTTTTTTGACTAGGCAACCTTAGATTTGATGAAGTGCTGTCTGGCTGATCAATAGGATAGAGCTCCAGGTGGTATTCTTAATTAAGATAATTTATGAAGCTGTTACAATGGGGATGCATTACAAATAGCCCTCCACACAGCTTTATACTCAGCCTGCGCTACAGTGTACTGGCTTCAATTTTAGACTTCAACGTAATGTATTTGAATACAGTGGAATGCAAACAATCACCAACCTCCTGAAGTAGGCGTAATGCCTCAAATATGTAGAAAAAAAAAAGTGTAAATGAAATTATAATGGATTTAAAGTTAATGATTTAGTAAAATCCTTCCATAATACCTCAGTTCTCTATTTAAGGACACTGATGCATCTGTGATGCCTTCTTGATCTGCGTTGTCTTGTCAAATGGAGTATTTCACCTGTAAAGCATCAGTCAGAACAGAAAAAGGAAAGTCATATTGGCTGGGGATACTGTCCTATTCCCCTGGGGTCAGTGACATCACTCTTAGCACTTCTCAAGCTCTATTGGCAGTTTTGACAAAGACACAATTAGCTTGGGAAGTTTCACGGATCTGTGGTCACCGTGAGATCAATGACCCTTGCGGAGATATATCTATCGACACGTGTGAGCCGTCTTCAGTGTTAATTGGTTAGGAATATTTTGTAAAATGCACACCATCTGGGCTATGATTGTCTTTTTGGAATGATATAAACATTTCTGGAAGGTTTGCATTTAACTTGTCCACCACAGAAAGATTTTCTTGAGCACCAAATCACATATTAGAATGATTTCTAAAGTATATGATTGATGGCAGCTTTGCTATCTATAAATGACTTTTTAAAATATATTAAAAATAAAAATAATTATTTTACATTTTATATTGTGATTTTTTTTTTCAATTTAACTCTTTTCTAATTTATTATATTTTAAAATGTCATTTATTCCTCTGATGTCAAAGCTGAATTTTCAGCATCATTACTCCAGTCTTCAGTTTCACATGATCCTCCAGAAATCATTCTAACACACTAATTTGGTGCTCTAGAAATATTTATTATCATTGTTAAAAAAGATTGTTGCGTTCATGAGTGAATTGTGTTGGGACTACTACTTTGAAAAGGAAGTCATAAAAAATGCTGGGTTAAAAACAACCCAAGTTGGGTTGAAAATGGACAAACCCAGCAATTGGGTTGTTTTAACCCAGCGGTTGGGTTAAATGTTTGCCCGACCTGCTGGGTAGTTTTATTTAAACCAACTATTATTTAAAAATTGCTATATGGCTAGCTTAAAATAAACCCAAAATAGTTGGGAAATTAAAAACCAGATGCAGAGACAACAATAATAGAAAAAAGGTGAATGTTTATTAATAAGCTTTAATATTTTATTAATATAAATTTAATAGTTTAATAGTTTATTAATATAAATTTATTAATAAGCAATTTAATAAATGTTTATTGTTTAATAAGGCATTTTTTAGAGTGTGTTGATGTTGTATCTGACGTGTTTTATTCTGATGTAGGCTGTGTCCGAGAACTGGAAAATGCTGCCTTCCTCCGCTGAAAAATCCAGCTAAAACCAGCCTAAGCTGGTTGGCTGGTCTTAGCTGGTTTAAGCTGGAAGTAGCTGGTTTTAGCTGGTCTCCCAGCCTGGGTTAGCTGGTGTTCAGCTGGTTTAAGCTGGTCAGCTAAAACCAGCCTGAACAGCTTAGGTTGGTTTTAGCTGGATTTTTCAGCAGGGGAGGACACATTTCAAGGTAGGAAGGCATCAAGGCACTTCCGAATCCAATGTTAGCTTCACTTCCTGTTTCCTGAGATACCTTCATCTGATCAATTTTGGAAGGCAGCATAGATGTATCCTTCGCTGTATCCTGTGCGTTCCATTCTGTGACAGTTGAGCTAGAAAAATAAAGACGGCATCTGAAAGTTACGTTTGCTTGTCAGTTTGTGTGTAAATGTACATTTTTGACCAACATTTTCCACTTTTTGTCATTTCTAGCGAGAAATTACTAGTCTAGTAGTTAAATATTTGTTTAGTTCTCACCAAAGATCACACTGTTTTGCTGTAGATTATCATTAAACTGTTACGCTGCCTCAGAAGTCTGTTTCGTGAGGAAGTTTCGTGAGATTCCTTCATTCACAAACACTGCCTTACAAGTCATTGCCTGATAAGGCAGCGAGGCAACAAGTCAGCTGCCTAGGTTTTTGGATGCAGCCACAATAGAGTACCTCAGAGATGACGTGTTTTTGTATGCAAAAAATGAGTTAGCATTTTAGGACTTCCGGTTCCATCGCCATAAAGTCTATGGGGTTTTTTAATGGGTTTTTGCTAAATCGCCTGAAATTAGGTCTGTGATTAAAAAAGCCTCTAAATATTTCCACGTTTTGATCTATGACATAAAACATACCAGTTATAACTGGCTTGTCATTTTTTAAACCTCTGTGTCTAAAAGGGACTACTTCCTTTAGCGGGGACTTTAGACGTCATCATGACAAACAGGACATTTGGACAGCATTTCTCATGAAAAAGTGGATAAGTATTAATACACAGTCATAATCAGCGAGTGTGTTTTTAAATAAAGTTTGAGGACGCTTGGTGGTGACGACGTTGATCCGTGACCATGGTGTGCTGTAGTCCGTTTATAGCCTACTGTTAGCTTTTTACATCTGACGACTTTATTTAAGCTTCAAAAATGTTGTGTTAACTTGTAAAGATTATCTTGATAGACAAAACGTGTACGTGTCATAACCCTTTGTTTAACACAGAGCTTATTTTCTGCAATTTTGCAAAAGTCTATGGGAAAATTGCATAGGCTTTCAATCGAGGGAACCCGTGCGCCGCTAACTTCCACGTTGGTCTACAAAAACATGTCATCCCTGGGGCACTCTATGTGTGAGAGAACGGAAATGACGTGTAAACAAGATAGATGAAGTTTGTTACTCTGGTTTTGTGTGCTTTTATTGTTTTAAAACTCCTGACAGTCACCACAAAGTTGTGCTACTTAATATTTTGGTGAACTGTTTTTCAGGATTCTTTGATGAATAGAAATGTTAAAAGCACAGCATTTATTTAAAATCCATTTTTTTGTAACACATGTAAAAGATTTTCCTGTCAATTTTGATCAATTTAATGTATCCTTGCTGAATAAAAGTACTATTTTCTTTAAAAGAAGAAGAAGAAATCTTACCCCAAATTTTGAATAGTAGTATATACACAGTAAACACTGTCATATCATTATGGTAAAAAGTTTTACTTAAAGTTTTAGACATTAAGTGCTAGATTTACAACAGAATATATAGCCATTTCTGTGTCTATGCCTCAGAATCACACTCTATCACATCTACTAAATTACACTTAGCTGATATCACCTGAATCAGCAGCAGCACATACAAAGACGGACTGGTTTGTTGTTCTCACATAAAACCTTAAAATCTCATACTGGAGTTTTTTTTACCCAGTATAAAAAGGTTATTTGGGAAAAAAAAAAAAAACTTCATTCCAGTGCATGACACTCAGAGACATAAGATAGCAGAGTAGGCAAGATGCTGTTAAAACCTGAAAAAGTCAGTTTGGAGCGACAACACTGCATGCTTATGCTAGCAGAAAAACGCTTAAACGCGTCTACATGAATATGTGTTATGTGTGTGAAGAGCCTGACAACAAAGCAGCACTGTTTTTTTCCCCTTCTTTTTTTGATGAGGATACACGGCAGCGATAGAGCCCTAACAACAAGGTGCACCAGGATAAGTGGCTCCCAGAATGCTCCGTTGTGATTTTCTCAAATAAGTGTGCGCTGAAGATATGACACCCGTGGCATGCTTAACAGTAAAGAATCTATTAAATTCAATGAACCCATATTTTCTAATTCTACATATAAGCTATATTTATTTCCTCCTCTTTGATGCCTAAAGAGGTCTCATTCATGTTCATTCAGTATCAGATTATCAACCTAGTCATTATGACCCTGGCATCAGTCCATCGCTGGATCTGTTTCTTGGAATGCCAGACAATCCAACGCTTAAACACTTCTCCATAATTGTTCCTCTCTCTTGTAACCGTAACATTCCATCACTTGCCATTAGTGCCCGTCACCCAGTAAAAGCTAATCTTTTATTCTGTTTTTCAATTATTGTAGAGTGCACACTTAAATAGGGAGGCGGAGATAATGAAATTAACTTCCGAACTTAAAGCAATTCTCTGTGGCACAATGATCAGATATTCTCTCAGCCTGGAAAATATATGCAAATTTTATGCGTCGATCATTTGTTATTACCATTGCAGCAACATAAAACAGAGTTTTCTCGAACAATTAGACTTAAAATAGTGCATATTAATTAGCCAGGGGATTGCAGACATGAATATTAAAATTGTGTAATAGAGCGCCCTGTACTTTTGACATTAGAACACTGATGTGGGTGTGACAGAATCATGTATTTGTTTGTATTCCGAGGGCCTTGAGATCTCAAAGGCGTCCCATGTACATGAAAAGAAATATGAGCCCAACAGTTTTCATAATGGGTTATAGCTCTTGTCTGCCAAGGGAAGATAATTGCACATAGATGCTCACATTTAAACCTCTCATTTACTTCTGCACTTCTTGCCTTGCTTGCTTGTTTGTTTGTTTGTGTTCTTTTGTTCTTCAAGCTAAATTCCATCACAGGGAGTGCACTGTGTGCAAAATATAGATTCTTCCTTTAATCTTTTGTGTGCGTTGTGTGTGTGTGTGTTTTAATAAAACTCTTTTGTAACATGGCAAATAACATTGTCTTACATTTAAAACCTTTTAAAAAAAGAATCCAGTATTTATTTATTCGTTTATTGCTCACAAAATGCATTAAAACCCTGAAAATGTTCCTATTTGCATAAAAGTAAATAAGGTAGTTATTGTCATTAGGTTTGGTGACACATCTGAACAAATCACCCAGATTCCAGGGCCTCCGGCACAAGACAGCGGCCCCGCCCCTCCCATCCGTCACTAGCGGCAATCTCCCTGAGGGGACACCCTCGTGACACCCATAATGGTTGTTTGATGGCCCCCATAAAAGAAGTCAATGTATTGATGGAAGCCCTTTGAGGACAAACCTTATTTGTATGTGGATCAATCCAGTCAATTCATAGAAGGGAACCATAAGGAAGTGGAAAGCGGACTTCAATGATGACATTACACCTGTGACCTCACAGCTTTCTCTTCGAATTTTGATGACAGAGACAGTCTGTTTTCATGATAGTGTGTTGCATTTTTATTAAATCATTGAATCCCTCACAATCAGATTACCATCTTCCAGATTAAATTGCATTGTCTACAATTTGTCAGTGCAACCTAGGAATGCTTTATCAGCCTATATTTTTGCTGACACATTTGCATCTTGAACACATTGACGCCAATTCTAAATTCAAAACATACAAAAAAGAAAGAAAAAGAAAACATAGAGCAATACTCTGAATCGGAAAAGAAATATGATAATTTTTCTATTTCCATTTTACCTTAATATATTAATTTAAAAGACCCTTTTCCATGTAAAACATCATCTCAGTAACCAACTGATGTAATACTGTCTATAAATAAATAAATAAGGCCTGTGAAGGAAAGACCCACCAGACAAGCTCTAAAGGGAAGTATCAATACTGCAGAAGTCTTGAAGAGAGAGAGAAGTCAAAGTTAACGTTTCAGTCTGCTCTCCACCAAAGTGCTAAGAACAACGACTCGGTTGCATCACTTTAAAATGAGGGCAGAAATCATGTCTACCTTTATTAAGAACTTCAAATGAGGCCACTATGAGAAGGATTTCAAAGAAAGCCAAAAAAAAAACAAAAAAAAACGAAAAGGGCATACTTACTGAATTCAAGCGGACAGTAACAAGTCTGTGCGAGCTCGAAGTTTGGATGAAATAAGTTTGGATGATTTCATGATATGACACCGGGAAACTTAATGCAACATGACATAATGAACACAGGCTGGTCAGTTACTTTTACTCTGTAGACTGAAAACACACTTGTGATCCACAAGCTGCCATTACATTAATCTCATACAGTACCTGGCTCTGCGTTCCTCGGCCTCACATTGAATTTAACTAATGAGACCCCGTGATTTCTTGCAGATTCTCTTCTCTCAGTCCAATCCCAACTTGATGGACAATGCAGACCCCTTCATTTGTGCACAGAATCTGTAACACTCTCCGAGGAGGCCACCAACCAAAGGAAATAATGAAGATATAGGAAGAAAAGAGGAAAAAGGTGTTGTCCTGGACCAATAAAGCTTCCAGAGTCAGGTTAGTATTCCTCAATAGTTAAAAAAAAAAGATGCTAAAAACCTCAGGATTTATCGTAGAAGTGGGACGCCAATAGTGATGAGTCTTAGGTGAGGGCAACAGGAAGTTTTGGAGAAAGTTTGAGTGTAGTCCAAAGCGAGGTCCTATGGAAGGGAAGGAAAGAGCCCCAGTGCCTGCCTGCTCCAAAAGAGGATGTGATGAGACTGCATAGCTAATGAGCTCGCCGGCTCCAGAGAACCCCGGCTTTTCTTATTCTCGTTCATCATTAATTCAGCAACGTTGATAATTTCATTAGATTGCCACCATTTTTTTTTTCCTTCGGTTATCAATAATTGATGCGCACGTCTCCTGGACCTGGGCAGTCCCTGTGCACGCTTTCACGCATGTGTGTGGTAACTGTGATACGGGCACACCTAAACACAGTACCTACACCCAGCACACTCCAAATACACACACACACACACACACACACACACACACACACACACACACACACACGGCCGAGCTCTGCAAAGGCAGCGCAGGGGATAAAACATATGGCAGTCGTCAAAATGAAGCAGCGCTTCAGGTAAATAAAACAGTACCTGGCAAATACTGGAGAGTTCTCATCTGGCGCTGTGGCAAAAGCACAGAGAAAACCGCCAGGGCAGTAAAACAAACACACAGAGCCAGACGAGCAGCCAGCCGATCTCCCTGCAAGCTTTCAACAGCCAAGCTGTGGGATTACTCTAATCACATTTATTTATTAACCCTCAATTAAGAATGGAAGTCTTACGGCTCATGTTAGTTTAGGGAGAACACTGGGATCTGCAATGCACATAATTGACAGGCAGGGCTTATTCTTAGTTCAAACCGTTTTGGCTGATTAAGTATAAGCCTTTCATCTGTAGATACAATGCTATTAATTAAATCATTAAAAGAATTATACACTTGTGAGAGAGGGGATTTAAAAAAAAAAGGAAAACCAAATGAGAAGCTGCCTTGCAATAACTCCTGAAATATTCATTAATAATAAAAAAAAAAAAGATTGCTTAAATTTAATGACAGGGATTACATGTGTAGAGACTGTCTCCGTTTCGCCAAGCCTGCCCCTTAACACAACCCCCCCCCCGTTTGATTACTTGATAAAGAGTTTAAATAAGAGACACTTTGCATACAGGCTTTGATGCATAGATTGTGCTCTCATATAGCTGATATAGTTCATATAGCTCTACATACAAAGACAGTACAGTATCTCGAAGTAAACACTAGAAGCAGCACAAAGTTAAAGAGAGATCCCAATATAGTCAACTGTGTCATCATTTACCCTCATCTTGTTCCAAACCTGTATGACTTTCTTTCTTATGTTGATAACCATTGATTTCCATTGTTTTCCACTGTATACATGAGAGTGACATGAGTGTGAGTAATGATGACAGAATTTTCTTTTTGGGTGAACAATTTCTTTCTAAAGTATCAACACTCTTTTGTTTTTTTTTACTGTTTTCACACTGTGGAAAAAGCAATATTTAATTGTGTTGATCAAATGGGACCAGTGTTGTATTCTGAGAAGTTTGTTCTATGTTATCGTTTGTCTCTACACACTTTGATAGTTTCGAGGCTTTGTTATTGGGTTTAAACTTCAGACATCAGATCATAGATAGATCTTGTTTGATCAACTTACTGATACCCTTTTCCTTCTTCATCTTTCACATGGATGTGCATCCACACACACATGTAGATAAACTAACTCTTCTTATGGAAAGTGACAGTAGCCTGTCCAGATCGTTACTCTGCTTTGAGCTGGTCTTCTCACCACAGCTTGTAAAAAAAGTTTGAACAAAGTGCACCACAAAAAGTGATTCTGCTTGTTCTGGTTGCCTAAAGCAGAGCATTTTATTCAACCAAAACTTGACTGAAATGATCAGAAGGGTCAAAACTTGCCTCACCTGACAAAACCGAGCACTACTGAATACAAATATGTGCTAGATTAAAATCACCTTCAATCAAGATTTGCTATTAATGACCAACTTGAATCTATGGAATTTGTTTACAATGCCTGTTCACACCTCAGGAAAAAAAACAAAAAACAATTGTGAGATAAAGTTTGCATAAGAAACCTCTGTGATATATACAGCACAATTGAGAGAAATAGTCACAATTACAAGAAACAATCACAATTGCAAGATATTGTCAGTTTTGTATAAAACCCTGTTTCCACTTTAGAGTAAAACAATAAAAAAGTTACGTTTAAAGTAGAAATAAAATGTCTGAGTGATGCAACTGCGAGAAATAAAGTCACAATGGCAAGATATACAGTCACATTACGAGGTATAAAGTCACACATGGGAGATAAAACTCGCATTTATGAGAAGCATTCACAAACTCAAGATATAGTCACAGTTTGTTTGTATAGATCTTATGTACCAGAGAAACAAGCATGTAGCCATCTTTAGAATTTTGTCTTTAAACTTCAAACTTTAAACTTTTTGTGGTAGCTCTGTATATTTCTTTGGCATCGCTGATGAAGAGTAATTAGCTGGTGAAGTGGATTTACTTATTGTAGAGTTAACGAAAGTTATCATGAGCATTGTAATGTTTAAAGTGGATGTCAGTAGACCGGGAAGATTTTAAAACGAGTGGATCATTCATAAATCCGTAAGATCTTACCTTCATGCTGTGGAAACACAAACTGGAAACAAGGTCTATAGAAAACCTGTTAAATAAGAAATACACATTTTGTATGTAGTCGCAATTGTGAGAAATAAAGTCACAATTATGAGAAATAAAGTCAGTATTACGAGATACAAAATGGCATTGCAAGGTATAAAGTCAAAAATGTGAGTTAAAAAGTTAGAAGAAATAGTCATGATTGCTAGATATAGTCACATTGCGAGATATACAGTTGTAACTGTAAGAAAAAGGATACAATTGCAAGATTGCAAAATCTCAGAGTTGTGAGATATCGTCACAATTATATATAAAAAGTCACAATTGCTAGATATAAAGTTGCATTGTGAGGTATGAAGTCACAATCGGGAGATTAAAAAAGTGGCAATTGTGAGGAAAAACATAGTTGCATTTGAGAATTATAAACCTTTCAGGCCATATGTTTCTGTGTCAAAGTATGTGTGCGGAATGCAAAAACAAAAACGACCCATATTCTGCAGCACTGCACAATCCCAAAAGTGTCGCACACTGTCATCACCACGCATACGCGACACTATTGTATTTGAGATAGAGGATTGAACCCATTGGTGATTGTAGGATGATTGATGGCTCTGTGTTAAAACAGATGAGACACACTCCGCCCCTACTGTAGTGAGACTGTTTGAGAGAGTGCCAGTAGCCCACCCATAGGGGGGCCTCACCGAGTTCTTCAAAAAGCCTGTGTGTGTGTCCTTCTCTGTTTGATCCCCCTGCAGAGGGTCAGGACACAGGGGATTGGTCTATAGATCAGTTTATGTGTGAATCTGTCTGGTGGTGGGTGGCTGGCGCAAACAATTGATGCTAAAAATAATGTTCAACACAGAACTGCTATGATGGAAGAATGAAATCAAGGGGAGAAAGTGTGAGTCTGAATGAGTGAAATATACATAGATTGTGTGTGTACATGCTCTTGAGGCCAGTTGATGAGGTTTGTAATATTTCACTTTCGCAAATCCAACCAACACCTTTGAGGCTGCCAAGGCCTGGTACTCACGGTGTTGGCAGTCTATTTTTCGATCAAATTAGACTATGGGGAGATGAAAACCAAACTTCACAAAGGATAACTTTGGGTAATTGCTATGGTACTCCTGGTAAAAAAATAAAAGAATAAATAAATGGATAAATAACCCCTTTTGTGTATTGTTTTTCATCAACATCTGGTATCAAACAGGCTTCAGCCATACAGATGAAAGCCATGATAGAACAATTACATGCAGATCAGTCACACAACACAGACAAGTGTTCTGTTTTGGCATTTTCTTTCTTTTCTGATTTATTAACAACATTCCCTGTCAGGTTGGTGGTTAGATTCTTTTCTAATGCTTTCCAGATCTGATTTATTATAAAAATACTTCAGGATCTGATTTATCCTAAAAATACTTAAATTGTTCATTTTTGATTATGTGATTTAGCATGATGTTTGATAATATTATTATATTCACATAATATATTAAAGGTGCCATCAAACGTTTTTTTTTAAAGATGTAATATAAGTCTAAGGTGTCCCCTGAATGTGTCTGTGAAGTTTCAGCTCAAAATACCCCATAGATTTTTTTTTAATAAATTTTTTTAACTGCCTATTTTGGGGCATAATTAGAAATGCGCCGATTCATGCTGTGCGGCCCCTTTAAATGCTCACGCTCTCTGCCCACGGAGCTCGCGCTTGCCTGTGCATAAAACAAAGTTTACACAGCTAATATAACCCTTAAAATGGATCTTTACAAAGTGTTCGTCATGCATGCTGCATGCATGCGTCAAATTATGTGAGTATTGTATTTATTTGGATGTTTACATTTGATTCTGAATGAGTTTGAGGCTGTGCTCCGTGGCTAACGGCTAATGCTACACTGTTGGAGAGATTTATAAAGAATGAAGTTGTGTTTATGAATTATACAGACTGCAAGTGTTTAAAAATGAAAATAGCGACGGCTCTTGTCTCCGTGAATACAGTAAGAAACAATGGTAACTTTAACCACATTTAACAGTATATTAGCAACATGCTAACAAAACATTTAGAAAGACAATTTACAAATATCACTAAAAATATCATGATATCATGGATCATGTCAGTTATCTGCCATTTTTCGCTATTGTTCTTGCTTGCTTACCTAGTCTGATGATTCAGCTGTGCACATCCAGACTTTAATACTGGCTGCCCTTGTGTAATGCCTCAATCATGGGCTGGCATATGCAAATATTGGGGCGTACACCCCGACTGTTACGTAACAGTCGGTGTTATGTTGAGATTCACCTGTTCTTCGGAGGTTTTTTGAACAAATGAGTTTTATATAAGAAGGAGGAAACAATGGAGTTTGAGACTCACTGTATGTCATTTCCATGCACTGAACTCTTGTTTTTTAACTACGCCAATATAAATTCAATTTTTAATTTTAGGGCACCTTTAATATATATTTGTGACCTGTGCTGGCAAAATGAGTCGCAATGAGGAAATTTTCAAACTTATGTTATTGTTATTTTCACAATCTCTATCAAAAAACCTTTAAAATGATGTATGATTTGTTGGAATCCAACAACAATGACTGAGCTACACCTATTTGAAGTCGATAGAGTCAGCAAAGTCAATTTTGAGAAAAATTGAGTTAAAGTTTTCTGAAGGTTCCAAAACAAAATACACCTAGCAACCATACCTTAAAATCCCTGTTAATAACACCAAATTTACCACACACCTCGTCAAAACCAAATATCTAAAGGAAAATATATATTCAACTTTTTTTTCAATATTTTACTTCAATATTTTGAAGTACTGTAATGTTTATATGTGTATATTGGGATCACACGCAGTCTGAGGCATCTTTGTGCACACGCTTAGGATCTGTCAGTCAGTGCGAGTAAGATCGATTTGTTTACATCAGCTTGAGTTTGAAAATCACATTTCATTGGTTTAGACTCATACCATCAAAAATCCGCTATGAATATTCACAAAGTTGGAATGCTGTGCATTAAAATGATACCAAACGTGGACTAATGAGGAAGTTGCTCAGAGCGAGTGGTAAGCAAGCAGAGAAAAAACAACATTTTTCATGGTCAAAGGAAAGGTACTACTAACAGAAAACATACAAATAAAGACACTTTTAGATGTTTAACTGCTATTTGAAGCATTTAGATCGCTAGATGAGGGCTTAATGAACTCTTTCACTTTTTGTGAAAACCTCAAATTCTACATTTTTTACTTGTTTTACCTGCAATGGGCTAATAATTAGCCCTTGTGCATTCTGACTCATTTTTCCAGCAAGGGAACAGATCACATGTTAATAAAATTATTGCCGAATGAATGAATTTGCATTAAGGGGATAGTTCACCCAAAAATTAAAATTTGATGTTTATCTGCTTACCCGCAGGGCATCCAAGATGTAGGTGACATTGTTTCTTCAGTAGAACAAAATTGATGATTTTTAACTCCAACCGTTGCGGTCTGTCAGTAATATAATGCACTGAAACGGTAACACCATCTATAAGAGTCAAATAAACACACACAGACAAATCCAAATTAAACCCTGCTGCTAGTGACGACACATTGATGTCCTAAGACACAAAACGATCGGTTTGTGCGTGAAACCAAATAGTATTTCTATGGTTTTTTACCTCTAATACACCACAATGTCCAACTGCGTTCAGCATCCAGTTAGTGAGGTCAAAAACACGTTCTGATGACGGAAGTGATGTCTCTTTGCTTCAATGAGTGCGAGACATCACTTCCATTGTCAAAGTGCGATCGTTTCGTGTCTTAGGACATCAATGTGTCGACACGAGCAGCAGGGTTTCATTTGGATTTGTCTGTGCGTGTTTATTTGACTCTTATAGATGGTGTTACCGTTTTATTGCATTTTATGACTGACATATTGCAATGGTTGGAGTTAAAAATGATCATTTGTGTTCTACTGAAGAAACAAAGTCACAAACTTTAAGGCAAATGCTACCCATGTATTTAAATTTGAGCACAAAAGACATAGAAAAACAGACATAAAAGAGTCCAAAGTTGTTTTGGTCCACATTGACACTCTAAAAAATGCTGGGTTAAAAAAAAAAAAACCTAAGTTGGGTTAAATATGGACAAACCCAGCAGGTTGGGTTAAAGGGCACCTATTATGCACCTCTTTCACAAGATGTTATATAAGTCTCTGGTCTGGTCAAGTTTCAGCTTAAAATACCCCACAAATTTGCCCCTATTTGGGAGTGAGCAAAAACATGCCTTTCACTATATTACTATATTGCTGGCTAAAAAAATAAATCCAAAATTGGTTGGAAAAAAAATGGCTGAGTGAAAACAACCCAATCCCTGGACCAGCATTTTTTAGAGTGTTGTATGGGGAAAAACATCTATCTTCTTTTGTGTTCCACTGAATACAGTCAGTCATACAGGTTGTGGAATGACATGAGGTTGTGGATCAGGATCACCTTACCCTAACTGAACACAATTCTTAGAGGGCCTTTACATAATACATGTTCTTGCATTCAAAAACAGCAACACAACAGAATGGCAACTGCCATGATGTCCGTCTACATGTGTATGTATGGCTGCAATTCTAGTGCTTAAAAATGGGATGAAATTCAAGACGCAACTTTTCCAAGAGTGCCACCACAAAAAATATGAAAACTAACAAAAATATCCTAACAAACAACTTCAGCAGTTGACTAGCTGGCTGTTAGATGACTAGTCGACCATTGTGACCCATCCCTAAATGAGCAGACCTGAGCCTTTAGAGTGACAAGGTCAGTGTGAGTTGGAATCATCGGACACTAGATAGTCAGTGATCTCTCCTTGCTGCCTCTGAGTGAATGGATCACCCCAGTTTTCCACAGACATCTCTCATCCATCCCCACTGAGACTGAAATGTGCAGAAGGAGGCCAGAGATGAGGGGACCAGCGGGTGACTGGAACTAACCTCGCTAACTTCACCGTAGCCTCTAGGGGGGTCGGGCTCACGAATGGCACTCGGCATGAATCACTCGTCGGGAAATTATGTCCACAACATTTAATATAGCGAATTGCTACTTGCGTTACAGACGGCACGTGATCATTCATCACAACTTCTCGCAGCCGTGGCTGTTTGCCCAATTCGACACCCTGCCCTTCTATAATGGGTGTACAATTGAATCAGGTGTCTGGTCCTCTTAAGGAAATTAAGTCATGGCTTACGCTGCGGCCACTTAATGAGGGCCGGGCTGCGAGACAGTGACGAATGGGGGGCGACGCTAGGGTAGAGCAATATCTGCATTCCGTCGCCATGTCGATTTTTCACCCTTCCGCCTCCCTGCTGCCATCCCCCTCCTCCCTTGAGAGGGAGAGATATCAGTCACCTGCGCGGTTATTAGAAAGCTCTTATTTGAACATAGATTCCCTTCTGCGATGACAGCTAATAACAGGATTGTCGTTCATGAGCTGTATTTTTACGTAGCCTTTTGATTATGATGGACATTACGAGCTACAGATAGGTCCACCCAGCACTGCAGGTGCCTATAACTAGTTAATGGTGGCGCTTATGATGTACGGAATTTGTTTAATAATTCAAGATGGTGGGAAAGTCAACTGTGTGGCCCACATTTTGCAGGACTTTTGACAGATCTTTTTCATAATGTACCAGATTTAAATGTTTATTTAATTGAGTTACAGCCTACTGAAGCCTTTTGATGCCTCAGAGAAAAAAAAAAAATATAAAATAAGAAAAATAAAGACACATTATGAGAAATAAAATCACAATTACCAGAAATTCTCTAAGTCTAATTTGTGAAATATAGAGTCAGAATTATGGGAAATAAAGTCACAATTATGAGATATGAAGTCACACTGTGAGATATAAAGTGCAGTTGTATAAAAGTCACATTTTTCAGATATAATGTTGCATTTTTAAGATATGAATTCAAACTGCAAGATATAAAGTCTCATTGTGAGATATAAAGTCGTAACCTCAGGAAATAATTACAACTGTGAGATATAAAGTCACATTGTGACTTATAAAGAGATATAAAGTTGCAATTGTGAGAAATAACGTTGCATTTATGAGACGCAAGTAAAAAACTGTGCTATACGAAGTCACACTGTGAGATATAAAGTTACAGGTGTTAGAAAATCGCATTCATGGGATGCCATTGTGAGAAATAGTCGATTTTTAAGATATGAAGTTGCAGTTAGGAGATACAAGTTGCACCTATGAGAAAAGGTCTCATAAAAGATGCAATTACAAGAAATAACAGTGTATTTGTGAGATATATAGTTCCAATTGTGAGAAAGTTGCATTTGTCAGATAATGTTGCTGTTATACAATATAAAGACACACTACAAGATATTAAGTCATATGGCGAAATAAAGTCGTAATTTCCAGAAATAACTGCAATTGTGTGAAATAAAGTCACATTTTTACACATAAAGAGATATAACCTTTATGAGTAATTATAAGAAATAATAATTATGGGAAATAAAATCACACTTATGAGAAATAAAGTCACAACTGTGAGATATGAAGTCACAGTTGTAAGCAACGTAGCATTTGTATATGGAAGCTTGTTTTTTGCCACTGAATAAAAAATAAAAAATGTATACAGGTGCTGGTCATATAATTAGAATATCATCAAAAAGTTGATTTATTTCACTAATTCCATTCAAAAAGTGAAACTTGTATATTATATTCATTCATTACACACAGACTGATATATTTCAAATTTTTATTTCTTTTAATTTTGATGATTATAACTGATAACTAAGGAAAATCCCAAATTCAGTATCTCAGAAAATTAGAATATTGTGAAAAGGTTCAATATTGAAGACACCTGGTGCCACACTCTAATCAGCTAATTAACTCAAAACACCTGCAAAGGCCTTTAAATGGTGTCTCAGTCTAGTTCTGTAGGCTACACAACAATCATGGGGAAGACTGCTGACTTGTCCAAAAGACGACCATTGACACTTTGCACAAGGAGGGCAAGACACAAAAGGTCATTGCAAAAGAGGCTGGCTGTTCACAGAGCTCTGTGTCCAAGCACATTAATAGAGAGGCGAAGGGAAGCAAAAGATGTGGTAGAAAAAAAGTGTACAAGCAATAGGGATAACCGCACCCTGGAGAGGATTGTGAAACAAAACCCATTAAAAAATGTGGGGAAGATTCACAAAGAGTGGACTGCAGCTGGAGTCAGTGCTTCAAGAACCACTACGCACAGACGTATGCAAGACATGGGTTTCAGCTGTCGCATTCCTTGTGTCAAGCCACTCTTGAACAACAGACAGCGTCAGAAGCATCTAAAGACAAAAAGGACTGGACTGCTGCTGAGTGGTCCAAAGTTATGTTCTCTGATGAAAGTAAATTTTGCATTTCCTTTGGAAATCAGGGTCCCAGAGTCTGGAGGAAGAGAGGAGAGGCACACAATCCATGTTGCTTGAGGTCCAGTGTAAAGTTTCCACTGTCAGTGATGGTTTGGGGTGCCATGTCATCTGCTGGTGTTGGTCCACTGTGTTTTCTGGGGTCCAAGGTCAACGCAGCCGTATACCAGGAAGTTTTAGAGCACTTCATGCTTCCTGCTGCTGACCAACTTTATGGAGATGCAGATTTCATTTTCCAACAGGACTTGGCACCTGCATACAGTGCCAAAGCTACCAGTACCTGGTTTAAAGACCATGGTATCCCTGTTCTTAATTGGCCAGCAAACTCACCTGACCTTAACCCCATAGAAAATTTATGGGGTATTGTGAAGAGGAAGATGCGATATGCCAGACCCAACAATGCAGAAGAACTGAAGGTCACTATCAGAGCAACCTGGGCTCTCATAACACCTGAGCAGTGCCACAGACTGATCGACTCCATGCCACGCCGCATTGCTGCAGTAATTCAGGCAAAAGGAGCCCCAACTAAGTATTGAGTGCTGCACATGCTCATACTTTTCATGTTCATACTTTTCAGTCAGCCAAGATTTCTAAAAATCCTTTCTTTGTATTGGTCTTAAGTGATATTCTAATTTTCTGAGATACTGAAATTGGGATTTTCCTTAGTTGTCAGTTATAATCATCAAAATTAAAAGAAATAAACATTTGAAATATATCAGTCTGTGTGTAATGAATGAATATAATGTACAAGTTTCACTTTTTGAATGGAATTAGTGAAATAAATCAACTTTTTGATGATATTCTAATTATATGACCAGCACCTGTAATTACTTTTTATCCTGCAATTCTGATTTTTTTCTCAGAATTGCGTGATATAAACTCGCAATTGCAAGTTATAAAGTGAGAATTGTGTGATATAAACTCAAAATTGCGAGTTATAAAGCCATACTGCAAGATATTAAGTCATATGGTGAAATAAAGTCGTAATTTCAAGAAATACAAGTACAGTTGTAAGCAAAGTAGCATTTGTCTTTGGAAGCTTGTGTTCAATGATTATAAGATCAATTGTGAGTTTATAACTTGCAATTCTGACTTTATTTGAAGCAATTGTGAGTTTATATCTCGTAATTCTGACATTTTAACTTGCAATTCTGACTTTATTTCTCGCAATTCTAAGTTTATATCTTCTGAGAAAAGAAGTCATAATTCTGAGATGAAGAGTCGCAATTACCTTTTTTATTTAGTGGTGGAAACAAGCTTCCATATTTGCTATTTAAGTTACACTGCAAGATATAAAGATACAGATTAAGCTACACTGCATGATATAGTCACAATGTGAGATATAAAGTCGTATTTTGAGAAATACAATTATGAGATATACATTTTTCTATTTTACATTTATAAACAAGAACCTTTTTTTTTACAGGTTGAATGTAACTCACACCTCAGTCTTCAGTGTTGACATTTCTAATACTGTGAACGTACTCTTCCAGGTTCACATGTGTTTGCCTCCACAATGTACTCTTAAATGGACATTTATAACCATATCCATATATTGGCTGTGTCAAAATGTCATTTGATTGACTTGACTTAAAGAGCATCATGTGCTGTGAAAGTGTTACTTTTCTGGACCACAAATCCATGAATGTGTGAAACACACAGAAGGAGTTATCAGAGTGCAGAGAGCATTCAATCATACCAATCGAAATGTACTATGACATATATATTAAATATTATATATTGTATCACCCCTACACCACTTTCTAACAATCATTTTTGACTACTGCAATTTTTTTTACAGCTCCTATACAACTCTATAATTTACATCAATCCTCTCAGAAGCACAAGTATCATATCCACTAAAAAGAACATGGCCTACCCTTGAGATTCAGAGCAGAACAAGCTGTGGTTTGATGTGACTACCATCTTAGTGAGGAACTGGCACTGGCAACAGCTATTAATATCCATGACGGGGATCAATGAGAGGAACATCTCAAGATGATCAGAGGAGCATCCCAGAATGAACAAGCAGGGCTGGCCTGAGCTGAGTGGAAGCTGCTACATGTATGCCCTTTAATAAAGCAGTAAGACATATGGAGCTGCATGGAACTTGGCTCTGCAGTGGTCAAACTATGTAACAAAGATGACTGTGTGTGGAACCGAGGACCCTCTCTTACCTCTCTTCCTCCATCCCAATTGAATTACACTCAGTATGAATTATTGACCCTGTAGTCCGGACCCTCTTCATTACTGGGGAGAATGTCAAGCCTGGTTTGCAGATACAGAGAGAGCGTCGAGTTGGGTTGGCTGACCATGTCGACGTGCTCTATCTTTAATGCTCTGAGCAAACCAGGCGGTCTCTGCGTTTCATCAGGCCAGCCGTCAGGAAGCATGTTCACGTCCAAGCCTGAGTCTGGAAAGCTTGGAGAGGCACCACCTGGGAGCCGGCTGTGCCTCAGTATGTTGTCTTAAAGTTCAGGATAGCTGTGGAAGTGCCTGCAGAAGAGGAGATAGATGTAAAGTTCCCCAAAAGTTTTTTTCTTGGAGAGAATCTGTCAAGTCTAATTGGGAAAATGTGTATCTACACCCACAAAACTCCAAAAATGTACCTATGCATACAATTCACTAGAGCTGCCCCCTAATAGTCAACTAACCATCAGTCGACGAGAAGAGGCTTAGTCGACCAAAATTGTATTAGTCACTTAGTCGCACGGGAAAAAAAATAAAAAATTAACCGCTGGACATCAAAACGCTCACCTATCATTTATCGACCTCAAATATGGCTTATCATCTGAAACATATAAGTAGCAGCAACTTTACATGGCCACTCGCTTTAAAGTCAATCTAGAAAAATGTGGGCTATTCAAGTGTTTGTGCGGACTGTGAAAGCTGAATACTAGCACGCTTACTGCATGAAAGCTAACATGGAGCTAACATATTTTGGGCATACAGATAAGAGTAATGCATCTTTTGAATCTGTGAAGAGTCTACTTTTATTTGTGTGCACTCACAATAACAACAAAACATTGTGCTTTTGTAAAATAATGAAAGCAAACAGGGTGCACATTCTGCCGTCTCTCTCTGTGAACTTGAGCGTGACAAAAAATAAAAAAAGACATGAAAAATATATCTATAGAAAGCGAAATGTCTACTTTTAATTGAACCATTTCAAATGAAAAACAAGTATTCTCAGGTTGTGTAATCCGTATGAAACATGCATATAGGCGTGTCCATTACTGATGGGCGCGTCACTACTACGGAGATGACGAGTCAGCATCGTCAACTTCATCACTGCAGCCGAAAATACAGAAAACACTAGTTTATCAATTAATTAATAAAATGTTAAAGCAATGTCCTTGCTGTTTTTCCCTTACTTATTCATAATCATTACTTCTTCCGGTGCGCTGTGGCAAGCTTTATGCGTGTGCTTGAGCGCTGATTAGGCTATATAGATGTAAGGCTTGATTTTCCTGCCAGACAAAAACAGAGATCAAGCATCCTGCAATAAAAATAATAAAGCAAAAAGATCTCAAAGAAGTAGCAAAGGACAACGCCTTGCCCTAACCCCAAAAGGACAATGCCTCCCCCACCACACACACACACACACACACACACACACACACACACACACACACACACACACACACACACACACACACACACACACACACACACACACACACACACACACACACACACACACACACACACACACACACACACACACACACACACACACACACACACACAAACACACCTTCCCTTCCCCCTGACTCAAGTCAATGAAAATATTTTTTAAGACATATAATGTAACTTGTGTAGGCTATCTATTGTTTTTCCTTTTTTATGTTTGGTATAATTTTAAATGTCTCAGTGCAATTGGTAAAATGGTCTCAATTTCACAGCAGTCACTGTTATTATGAAGAAGATTGAAAACTAAGAAAAATTCTGTCCTCTCTTTGGGTGGTGCCTTTTGTGAAAACCCACTCCTCTTCCCCCAAAACAGGTGTTGGCGTAGTAAATATTTATAACCCTTTCTGTTCTGGTCTGTATATAAGGTAAATTGCAAAGCAGTCATGGGGGATCTTCTGTAGCCAGAGACCCCCACACAGTGATGGACAAGTGTCTTCAAACACTAATCCACCACTGTGTGATTATGCATTTCAATTGATGTTATGCATTCATTATTTCTGAATTGGCTTCTAATTGTCCATGAAATTGACATTTTTACTTGACAAATAAAATATTATATTTGATTTACTCTGGATTCTTCTGAAATCATTATGACCAGTAGATTATTGGAGTCCATTTTTCCGCAAATCTGCGTCAGGATAGATTAAAACTAAAGGCTCAATGAAAGGAGCATGTGGGCACATCATGGGACCTTTTGATTTTTGTCTATCAGCTGGCTTGGCAAGTTGCAGTATCGTGACTAAGAAAACTGTGTTTTTGTATGAACAAGCACGTGGCGGTTCAACTCAAATGCATTAGTAAACTCTGCACCCTCTGACTAAGACCAGCACTGGCAAGTTTGTGATCGTGAAAAGAACTTAACGGCCGAAGTGACTTTTCTAAGTGATATGGGTCCGTAATGAATAATTGAAAATATGAGATACCCAGAATAAAAAAAAATATCTAAATTAATACATAACAAATGATTAATTTCTAATTGGAAACACAACCTTACATGTTCCTTACATAGGTATTAAAGGCTCTTTATTATGATGTATATGGTTTATTAATCAACATGCGATTAGTCAGCTAATTGCTTAAAATGAACGTCTACTAGTCGACCAGAAAAATCTTTATTCGAGGGCAGCCCTACAATTCACTGCAGTGTTCAACAGAAATGGACATTAATGGCAGTACCAACTTTAATTCCTTTTCACATACATTATGATTATGGGGCAGACTTTATTGATTAATAAAGGCTTATTTTTGCACAGTTCCTTGCATAATACTGTTATTATAAATAGACTTATAAAAAAATAAGGGTGCGTTCGCACTTGTCACGTTTGGTTCGATTAAAACGAACCCTGGTGCGAATGCTCGGATAGTGCGGTTCATTTGAACATATGTGAACGCTGCCATCCGAACCCTGGTGCGCACCAAACAAGCGGACCGAGCAGATCATTTGTGTGTGTGACGGATGGATTCCCGCCGGTGTTTTGACTACTTTACACATTTTATAAGCTCTTCACGAGTTCCCAGCTGGCCAAAATACCATCACATGCAGGCTACGTACCATGGGCGTAGGTTTGGTCTCAGCCCACCCCCCCAATCAGACCAGGACTAAATGTTTTTTTTCTTCTTTGGTCCGGACCGAATGAACCAAACTAACCGAACTACAAGTGTGGACGCACCCTTAGAAATGAGGAGCGCTCAGGTATACGTGAGAGAGCTCATGCTTGTTTTTTGTTAACACTATCAAATTGGGTTTAGTGTAGATGGAACACTTTTAGTACACTGATACATTTTCAAATACGATAGAGCATTAAACTTTCAGTGTTACTCACCAGTCATTTAACTGCTGCAATACACCAATCAATGCAATAAAACATTGCCAGATTCATGTTCATCTGTTTCAGATGAAACTTAACAGCCGCTCACTGGACATTTCACTTTGAAAGTACAAAACATGCAAGAAACAACGCAATATAAATTTTGTAGAAATGTTACCACAGGTATGTTTTCCGATGAGCCTGGTTTGTGTTTCTATGAATCTTAAAAGAAGTTATAGTGATAATAATGATCTCAAAGGGGTTGATCATATTTTCTGGAATGTCAATCTTCACTCAAAACATAAACTCAAAATCTTCTCCTCAAACCTCAATATCATGTTCAAATGGATGGCTTATGAAATGGATGGAAGAATACAAATTTTGCATTCCAGAAAAGGAATCATTCCAACCTGTTTTATATTACCCACACATTACTGAGCTCTGTTGGTGGGTTTGTCAGGAATAATGCTGAGCTGAGCTGTCAGACATCCCCACCTCTGAAACAGGCTCCTCTTTGAATGGAAAGTGTATTGTGGAAAAAAAAAAATCGAAATATATCTATATATTTTTTGGACCAGCATCCCTCTCAAGAATCAGCCATTCATATTTGATGATTTATTAGTTTGAGGTCACTGAACAAATTAGTTAAGGTATCATGTAAAGCACTGCTTTGAGTCTGTAAATTGGTCTTCCCTGAGCTCTTAAGGGCCAGTCTGTTGAGATGATCTGTTCTCTGTAGCAGAGGTTCAAACTTTTTGATGCCTAGGAAACCCCAGATGCATTGATCCCCTAAAATAATAATAAAGTTGTATATTTTTATGCACAAATATCCTAAAATATTCTGCGAGAGAAAAATATAAAGTGTGATATTATAGAGTCAGTGTGTTTTCAGAATTAAACAATTGGCTTTTATATTGTCAATGTAGTGTAGCCAAAGCAAATTTATTAAATTATTAAATTAATATTTTAAATTATCTGGAATTTTTTTGTTTTACTTTGTATTAAGCTGAAAGCTCACTATTTGAGTTATAAACCTGAAGAGAAACAATTTTAAGTTCAATTCAGATTTATTTGTAAAGCACATTTCACAATAAATACAAGCAGAATGTTATTTTTTGTGCATGGTAAACATGTTGAATAAATAAGTTTAAAATAAGTTAGTGTAAAATAAGTTTACACTTTAACTTTGGCAGCTCTAAAATCTCTTTCTTTTCTCTTAAATTTCCCATGGACCCCAATTTGAGGTGAACAAACATTTTTGAAAGTCTCCAGTCTCCATTTTTATGTGCTATCAATGGGGTCCTTGTTTTTAAAATTAGTAGCATCAGATGTTTTCTTACGTATTATGACATCATATGAGAGTAAAGAATTGTCAAAAAAGAAAAAACATTTTGAAGAGGGACTTGGTTCCTGGATTTGGACTTGGATTTTGAGATGTGGAATTTTTGAGATCTAAATCAAGGCAGATGAACATGAGCTTGCAGGCCTAAGTGACTGGAGAAACATCTGTTCTTTTCACCGGAAGATCCATTTATGAAAGTTTGATTAAAAATTGCGATGTTAAAAAACAAATACATGGATGAACTGTTCACAATCACAAATTTACATAATGTGCCTTTAATAAATAGATAAATTTACCATAATGAGAACATTAAATCTGTACTCTGTCAAAGACTATACCATAGGTTTGAGCTGTGTAACTGTGTAAAAGTAATAATTTCTCAGTAAGCAAACATTTAAATGCACAACAATTATTTGCCTGCAGGACAACACATAAGTGCCTGTGGTTTCTGCATTATCCTACTAGTTGCTTTTAGATGGTGCATCACAAGTCCTACTTTGCCACAGGAAAAAAAAAAAAAAAAAAAGAAAAAGAAAAAAATCACTAAATGCAACTGTGCCTTTTGAGCACCACAACCTACTTGCAGGCTTTTGTTTTATTTTTTTTCCCTGACAGTCACAGCTAAGTATTTACCTCAGCAATTACCCACTGACATCCTTCATCTCTTTAGCAGTGCTGTACAGTCACCCTGAAAAATAGTGATATACTATAAACATGCTTGCATTCCCACAGAAAAAGCTTACTGTGATTCAAACATGAAAAGGGAACGTACATTGGCCTACGAAATTCTGAAAAACAGAGAAAATCAATTAAAAAAGTAAACAAACCAAAAAGAACACCAGCAGCATAAATGCATGATAAAATGTGTAGAAATGTAATGCCGGTGTGTTTGCTTCTGATGAGGGGAGATGAAAAGACATGCATTTTAAAAGGAGACAAGAAGATGTCATCTTCTGTTTGTCTGACATATTTACACAATTACCGCACTATAAGGCTGAGCATCCTGGATCTCTGTGCTTAAAGGTTTGAAGTTTTTCAGAGGGATTTTTCCCCCCAGTTTCTTTGGTGTCAGCAAGATTAGTCTGCAGTGTGGGCAAGGTAGAGTATGTTAATAAAACAATTTGATTTTGTGGGAAGTGTTCAACCACATAAAATACAGAACAGACTGGGCAGTACGCAAAACAATCACAGTCTGCCATACATTTCAATGGCATGGGTAATTAAAACCTATCCTACCTCACCTTACACCCTAATACATATTCACTTACCCCAAATCTACAGGAATTGCAGAATCTGTTCGGCTCTCTGAGGTATCGGCACACAATGGTGCTTTTATCATATGCTTATCAGCATGACCTCTTTCTCTCTTTTTAATGCTCGATCCTTTGCCCTTTCATTCAGGAAGCATATTACTCCTCTGTCAGAGCAAAGCACTTCCTAACGACAGCAGAGCCAGCTGGGATAGAGGGCGAGGGCAGGAGGCCTTTGCATTAACATAATAATCCAGCCATGCTCCCACAGGCCCTGGGGCCAGACAGCATATTAGCTGGGTCCCCTTTGTGAGGGTCCTTGCAAAGGAGAAAGAGCCATCTTATTACTTGCCTGTCAACCTGTGGAACCTTTATTTTCAGCTTTTGGAGTCACTGCTGTTGGTTGTGAGGACAATCAGATGGATTTAAAAAAAAAACAAACAAAAACTTTTGTATATATTTGTAGACAGACTCATGCTAAATTTACTTACTATAAATCTCAATCTGGAGGAAGAGGCAGACCTATGAAAATGCCTGCTGTCTGCATTGAAACTTCCATGCATCTTTCTAATGACACAATCTCCTGAAGGATGGAACACCTGTAGAAGATACAATAAAATACACATCACATGCCATTTAGTTTGATAAAGGCTGGTCCTAAAACATTTTTAAAATCTTATCAGATTTTCAAAATGTGAGAGACCACAAACATGACGATAAAAAAAAAAAATCATAGATTTAACAGTTTGTTCCGATTGTGTGTGGAGTGCTGCGATGTGATCAAGACAGCACACCACACAGATTCCAGTTTTGGCCGGTCACGTCTGTCATGCTCGTATCAGCTGACTTTCAGATGACTTACGTCTACCTATAGGAATACCACGTCTATCACAGCATCCATATATAAGCTCCTTCAGCATCCTTCAGCTATCGCTTTTCTCAGGAGCTAATTACCCTCCTCCATCCCCAGCTCCTCCTTGTCCAGTCAGGATTCGGCATTCTGATTTCCTTTGACTAATTTCTTGAATTACGTTGTACATTAAATTATTGAATATTACTGATATCTACAATACATTTGCATTGATGTGCAGGGAGTTCTTGCCCAGAACAGAACCATACCGCCAATCCAAACTCTATGCAATTGTCAATCATCTTTGACGATAATAGTGTTTGGACTGCTTTTTTACAGAAAATTTGCAAAAGAAAATGTTTGGATGAAGTCGTGTTATGCTTCCATCAGCTCTCTTTCTGATTGGGTATCGTTTCATTCCATGCGACAATCTACAGAGTCCGTGTTCTTGTTCAGGATTTCTGATTGTAAATATTCAACATTTTAGATATTTACAATTTGGAATTGGTGCGTTGCTGCCCGACGTTCTTTCAAGCAGATTCAGTCACTCTTAACACACCTCACACCACAGGAAAATCTGATACGATAATCTGTAGAACCATCAAGATAATCAGGTCTTTACCTAGGAATGTTGGAAGGGGAGAATCTAGCCCAAAATTGGCCTGATTATCTTGTAGTGTGTGCGGTGTGTGTGTGTGTGTGTGTGTGTGTGTGTGTGTCTTAAAGTGATAGTTCACCCAAAAATGAAAATTATTCCATGATTTACTCACCCTCAAGCCATCATAGGTGTATATGACCATCTTCTTTCAGACGAACACAATCAGAGATATATTTTAAAATATCCTTAGTCCTTCAAAGTCTATAATGATTGTGAATGGTGGATCCGCATTTTGACGTCAAAAATAATGCATCCATCCATAAAAACATAATCCATATGACTCCAGTGGTTTAATAAAGGCCTTCTGAAGCGAAGCAATGCGTTTTTGTCAGAAAAAATATCCATATTTAAAACTTATTTAAAACTAACTAGCTTCCAGCGGACGACCGTACGCAGAATGCGCAAGTCGATTTGCGGCGTAAGAGTATCCTTTGACCTGACACACAACATAATGATGAATGTGGAGGTGCAGAGGATAGAGCAAAACAAATCACTGACACAGATTATAAGTCTAAAATGATAATTTGTAAAGAGAAATTTCAGAGGATTTCGATATAAGAGAAAAAGCAATGTTAATTCAGCTCTTATATATATATATATATATATATATATATATATATATATATATATATATATATATATATATATATATATATATATATATATATAAGAGCTGAATTAACATTGCTTTAATATAGGCCTAGCCTATAAAAGAAATCTAAGTAAAGTAACCAAATGTAAAATAACACTATGGTTTTCACAGTATAAATTAATAGATCAATGCCTATTAAAGCTAAATATATTTAGGAGAAGCGCTGTGAGTGATTCTTTGCATTTTGTTGTTTGATTAACACTGATAGCATAATAGTCAGAAGGTGACTGCTGTCACTTTAAAACGAAAGATATTAACACACATCGGATTTTCTCCCAGCTTCATGTACACTTCCGATATAAACCTAATACCTAAACACGCTCCAATCCGGTCATTTTAACATATTTGTGTGTGTATTTGATCATTTGGACGTGCACCTTAAGGCCAAAGTGTAATTTTTTTGTCTATTTGCGCACAAATTCACACACAATTCAGCCTGAGGAACAGGGTCTCTTGCGCAGATTATTGTGCTTTCAGTGTTTTAAAACGTTGATAATAATTATCAAACATTTACTGCAATTTAGCAACAGTAAAGACTGCATTTTACAACAATCACTGAATGTGCTGATTCTGACGTTAAGTTTGGGTTTTTAGGGAGCAATGAACGCGCACAGCTGTGAAGAGAATGAAGGTGTGCTAGACGAAACGCGGCTAGTTTTTAGCTTTACCTCAGATATCTTCTTTCTGATTATACTTGGAAGCCAAAGGACAAATGTCCTAATATTATTGCATACAGAAACAGCTGGCGACTCTGGCCAGATAGTATTCGCAAGATAATGTCTATATAGCAATAATAAATGTATGTGTATTTTCTTCATAATTTCTCCAGTACCGATAGCAGAACTATTAACGTCAGAGCGTATCCATACACCGGTCTTTCAAAATTTAGCCCCGGGGCCAATTTAATACCGGATTTCGGTACCCATCCCTATTCACAACCATTATAAACCTTGGAGGACTAAGGATATTTTTAAATATATCTATAATTGTGTTCGTCTGCGTGTTTTTGGCAGTGTGATGTTTTCTCCAAGGTCAATTGTAAAGTCTAGTTGCTATTGCATCAATTAGCCTAACATGTTTTCCAGACCGTTGAAACCCGGGAAATAATTTGACTGGAGAATTTTTTGTATATTGAGAAAATATTGGGGTACTGACATCTAAAATGACAAAACAATCAGAATAGTTCACCCAGAAATTAAATTTCTATCATTTACTCACCCTTGTGTTTTCCCAAAAGCTGTTGCATTCTTCAGATTTCTCCTGTTGTTTGTACTTGGGAAAAATAAAGTCACATCGATCTGGAACAACATGAGGGTAAGTAAATAATCACATCATTTTCATTTCGAGGGGAGCTGGGGTGAGCTACTACTAAGGTATCTGAATTTTAGCTTAAAATAGTACAAGAAAACTTTACCCAGTCATGCAAATGCATTGGGAAAGGATTAGCTTTCCATTCCAGATTTTCATTTCTTCCCGAAGGCTTTCACTGACTGCTGTTAGCAATATGCATTGGACATGCGATCTTATTGACTAATCTCCTTGCACACATATTGTGACTGACCGTCTATTTTCTCAAGAGGCCCTTGTGTGTCAAATCAAGTGGCTCTTCACACAAGCTTCTTGAAGTGCCTGAGTGCTTGAAGCTCTTTAAAAACACAAGCACAACGCACAATGTAATATGAAACAAAGTACACAAGTACAAACACTTCCATTGTACTTCTTTAAAGACTCCTTAATTCAAGATTCATCAGTAGTGTTGAATTTAGATGGGCATCATAGGCTTTAAGCCCAACAGTCAATGAGGAATCATCCATGTAAGGCTGCTGGAGGGAGAGCAACGGGGAGTCTGTCAGGCCATTTAGATTTAAAGGAACTCAGATAGTGGATGTGATGGCGTGCGCTGACAGCTCAAGAGCAGAGGAACAGATCGACAGAGGAGGTGGCGTAGAGGTCTTGCACTGAAGTCTCCCAACTTTGAGATGTCAGAGGAGGAAGATGAGGAGGCAGCAACTCCACAAACAACCGGATCAAGCCACACCATAGGCCCCCACCAGTCAATGCCCCCTTGGGGGCGGCGCTCTAATTGGTGGAAAGGGCAGCCCGTCCGCTCACACACTCAGATCTCTCTGAGGACATCCGAGGCAACGTGCCAATTACTGCCAATTGTTGGCCTCGTCATTGAGATGTGGACAGTCGTCCACATGGAATATGACTGGGGTCGGAGAATATCCCAGTTTTTTCTGAGGGATGGTGGAGAGATTCGCATATGCTGAAAAACTCAGGCTTATGACCCCTGCTAGACAGCGTTCATTCATGTTATATCCACTGAGAAACGCAGCTCTCTCTATGAATATCTGTTGTATGCAGTAAGGTTTTTTTCAAAATCAAAATACTTTTGCTTTCTGTTCTGATGTATTAAGATCTGGTAAAAGGACAGTCTCATATAGACAGGATGAGTTAATGTGAAGTGATTCTAACTGACAAACCCTGTACTTTTCAAACCCACAAGTTCAGGCAATGTTTAAAGAGGGAATAGCCCATTATGGGCTGCTTGGAGGGAGTTCAGCACACATAGTGGTTCATCCATTATCCATAAGCTGTTCATCATGGTTAGGGTCAGGGGAAGACCACAACCCTTCCCAGCAGGCAAAGAGCATACCGGGGAAGAGGAACTCCACTCTCTGGGGTGTGTACACTGTATACAAGAAAGAAATAACAATAATAATAATTAAAAAAAAAAAAGGAATTAAAAATTCCAAAAAATATTTTGCACAGCTGAAATCTATGTAATCATTTTTAATTGTTAGCAAAAATCTTGGCAAAAAGAGACCATGGTAATTTTATACTGATAAATTATTCAGCACACATTAATAACAGTCCAAGTCCAAGCAGCATAAGAGGAAGCTGTTTTAAGAGTGATGAACGGTTCGTGTTTCCAGAGTTTCTGCATGGCAGTAATTCTTTAGCATTTAAGCACTAAAAAATGACATGAGAAAAAAAAAAAGAAAAAAAAGAAGCTTATTTTAAAAAGTTCAAAGGATGTTTCCAATGAACCCAAATCGTATGGAGCCAACCTAAAGAGTATATGTTAATACATTTGTGCATTAACAATATAAATAAACGTAACTGCATAAAAATTACTTAAAACCTTACGAAAAACACTGTATGTATATATATAAGTTCTGTCATGAAACTCTAGATGGCACAGGCTAATAGGTCCTTTAACTCAACCTGCTCATGATCCATTGTTATCTATAGGGCACAGCTGATTGGTTCCTGTTGTATCAGTAGCCAATGAGCCTGCATGCTCAACCTTCAAAATACTTTGGTAGCATTGCCTTAGCAGTGCAGCGCGTTTCAGAAACCCTCCACCTTCCCCAGCTCCACCTGTATCCACATGTATAGTTCTGCTACACCTAGATCTGCTACGGCTGCACAATATTGTACAGCAGCAGCATCTCTTACTTGCTTACAACAGCGAGTCATGTATGTATTGGCAGTAGCCAAGTAGTGGCACATATATATATATATATATATATATATATATATATATATATATATATATTTTTTTTTTTTTTTTCAGGACATAAGATTGTCCTCATGTTATTTGACAGTAACATTACCTGCAGCAAATGTAGGTCCATGTGTTTTGCAAACATATTTTCCAAACCTCATGATCAAATTTAAACCAATTAGGATTCTATGTACCATTCACAATAAGAATGTCACATAAGTTACACAATAATGTTTTGTCATAATGAACAACAATAGGTTGTGTCCAGAATTACTGCTCATGTTTGCTGTCAGTCACTCTGAGGTTTATGTTTTCAAATGGAAGATGACTGTTGGGTTCAAGGCTTAATCTACTCCTTGATATGTGTTTCATGTCTAATCAATCACTTCATCAATCTGTTTGCCATCTATGATCTCCATCGGTTTTGATCTCACCTATAGAATTGAATGGTATTAATATTTAAAGCCTGTTAACTAGATCTAATCATGAGAGCCAACCCTCACTACATCATCACTGAGCAAAGACAGCATGTCAAGAGATGCCTTGCTCATCTAGATAGGAACCTGCATGATTCGCACATCAACACAGCCACTTAGTTATTCTTTTTCTTATTCATAACTAGGAGGGAGGAGGGACTCCCTCCCATCAGCCATGGACATGAAGCAATACTTTCAATGCTTAATAATTAATAAATGACTGAGTGCATGTGGTACCTCACCTCCAAATGCATACCATCTGTACATTAAACAATGGACTTGAAAGTAGACACAGAAACACAGAAATATGCATGAGTTTCTTGGAGATAAAATAGGCCGCATACTTCTGTGAGCAAAAAAAGGAAGCAACAATTGCCTTCCCAAAGCATGATGCGAAGCCTGTCTTGTTTTCTCTTCCTTAAAGGCAGTGCTCTATTCTAAATATTTACAAACTGAATAGTGCACATGAGATGGAATAAGTGGAGGAACTCAATAAAAGTAGTCCAGGGCCTAAAGGAGAAAACAACAACTTCTTAGAGCTGGTTAAAAGAAACACTGCCAATGGAAGAAAAACAAATTTTCAACTTCAAAATAATTCAGAAGCAACTGAAGAACTGAACATTCTGCCATAGATGTACCCATAGCAGTATAAGAGAAGTGTGTTCATTTACATAGACTGTAGGGGAGAGTAAGGATCTTTTTATTCAAACCTTTGAAATGTTCACCTCAAACATCTTCATTATATTAGCAGCAATACATATTAATATAACAGTGATACATTTCAATACAATAAACATTAAACCCCAAATACACACTTTTCAAATGCATAAATAAGTACAAGTTTTAAAATCATTGCAGATTTTATAGGCTCAAAAACAACACAAAAGAGTAATGTTTGATTATGAGATTTAAATGGTAAATTGAAAATAAAATCGATCATATGATTTATACAAACTTTTAAACTTTTTTAAAAAAAAAATATTTAAGATAAGTTATGGCTTTAATAATTGTTATCCACATTAACTTAAAGAGATAACAGTGTAAATGAAGTGCGAATCAATGTAAATATCAAATAGATACAGATATTTTGTGTGTGTGTGTGTGTGTGTGTGTGTGTGTCTGTGTGTGTGTGTCTGTGTGTGTGTGTGTGTGTGTGCTTTTGTTTATATTACATTGTGGGGACCAAATGTCCCCATGATGTAATATAAACCTGAGTTCACCTACATCGTGGGGACCAGCCAGCGGTCCCCACAATGTAAATGGGTTTATAAATCATATAGAATGAGTTTTTGTGAAAAAGTAAAAGTTTGCACAGTTTCCTGTGAGGGTTAGGTTTAGGGGTAGGGGCAGGGTAGGGGGATAGAATGTACAGTTTGTTCAGTGTAAAATGCATTGAAGTCTATGGAAAGTCCCCACAATTCACAAAAACAAACATGTGTGTGTGTGTGTGTGTGTGTGTGTGTGTGTGTGTGTGTGTGTGTGTTTCATTTCTGGACAAGGTGTTATTTCGTCAACTTATGGAAAAAGTGTGAAAATATTTTATAAATATTTTGGTAATGCTTTATTTTACAGTGTCATTGTTACACGATACATGTAGTGACTGTAGTAATAACTATAAATAATGCATAATTACATGCAATTAACCCTAAACCAAACCCTCAACCTAACCCTAAACACTATAGGTATATGTATAAGTACATAGTTGATTATTATTACTCAGTACTTAAATGTAATTACACTGTAACATGGACACCTTAAAACAAAGTGTAAACAATATATATATATATATATATATATATATATATATATATATATATATATATATAATTTATTTTGTTTTTTTTTTATTTTTTGAGTGCTGCAATGATGACGTATTTTTATAGGCCAATCCAGAAGTTAACATCCCCCTGATTCCCTCGACAAAATCCATTGTCTTTTTGATTATTTCAGAAAATGAGTTCTGTGACCAACAACAGTTTGTGGTTCGGACATATTTTTGTTCATCGTGATAATCTTCACAAATTAACACAACTTTTATTCACTGTGAAGTGTAAATACAATCAACAGAAGTATAAAGCTAAACGTAGGCTAATCACTAAGCTTCCGACAGCTCTTTCAATCTTTATTTAAACATTTTCCCTGAAGCTTGAGATTATGAACGATTATGAACACAATAAGGTTGTAAAAACAGACTAGTGAGTTGATGAGTTTACCTATTTGATGTGATGACATTTAATGTCCTTTTGTAGTCCTATTTAATCACTTGTTAGCAATTGCCTTTTTCAAGACAAGTAAAAGCTAAAAAAAATGAAAAAATAAAAAAATAAAAAATCACAAGGGGGGTATTACTGGTGCATTTTATGTTGTAGAATTAAACGTGAAAATATCCTGAGCTTGTGTTAACCACAGACCTTATTTTAGGCGTTTAGCCCAAAACTCATTGACTTCAGGGTGATTGAACCATTTTATTGAAAAAATGTATAAAATGTCATTTCCATCCCTGTCATTCAAATCCCAGAATGATTTCTCATTTGAGATGATATTGTGGACATTTACAACAAAGACAGAATTCTCCTGTGATACACTGCCAGATACTGTTAGTTAGTAAATTAAATAAACTACAGTGAGACTGTGAAAAGTGTGTTCTGTGAATGTATATTTGAAGTCAACAGGGAAAAAAGTGCTCATAGTTTGAAGAATAGGCATTTATCACACTTTCGCGTTCAAATAGCAACAAAATAACTTCTGCTGTAGCCTGTATCAATGGCAGTACCCATAGCACGGGATTGTCGTGATTTATTGTTGTACAATTCATCACTTCACATCAACCTGTTTACAATCATTAATCGGGTATGATGAAACAAGGAAAAGAGGTGTCATGTTATTCCAACACATATTTCATGATTTAAAGGGGAGTGCACAAGCCCACTGTTTATGTATGCGCAGAACTTTAGAGCCTGTCCACCTTTTGTATTAAATGCACAAATAGAATACAAATAGTGTATGACATTAAAGAGCATTAGAATTTGACTAGGTTATACATTCCATAAAATATTAATTACTGATACAATCATCAAGTATTAGAACAAATTAAATTTGTTCAAATAAAGGAATTTTTCCAGCCCAAAGTCGATTGTTAAAAAATAACTGGGTTGACCATCTGAAACGTATATCATATCCTCTGGGTGTGAGTGCAATGATTGGATTATATTGTAGGTGATTAATTATAATATATGCCACAACAATACTATTAAAATAATATTCTGATTGTATTACAATTATTCCTGAGGCGTTAACTTGAGCAGCATGCAGATCTGCATTTAACTCATAACTGTGACGGCACCAGCAAAGCTGACAATTGTCTTGCTTACATAATGTTACACATTAAAATGGAAATTCATATGGTAGGGTATTGTGTAAGGCTAAATAAAGCATTTGAAATATTGATGTTTTTTTTTTTTTTTTTTTGTCAAGCTCAACTAAGTTTAATTTTCTTGTCAACATTGGCGACCATCCATTGACAATAACGCAGGTGGAAATTCGTTTACGCTACTCGGAGCTGGATGTGACGACATCCGGCCTATGATAATTTTTGGGCCTATTCCCAAAAATAATTTAAAGGGTTAGTTCACCCAAAAATGAAAATTACATCATTAATGACTCACCCTCATGTCATTCCAAACCCGTAAGGTCTTCGTTCATCTTCGGAACACAGTTTAAGATATTTTAGATTTAGTCCGAGAGCTTTTTGTCTCTCCATTGAAAATGTATGTACGGTAGACTGTCCATGTCCAGAAAGGTAATAAAAACATCATCAAAGTAGTCCATGTGACATCAGTGGGTTAGTTAGAAGTTTTTGAAGCATCAAAAATACATTTTTGTCCAAAAATAACAAAAACTACGACTTTATTGAGCATTGTCTTCTCTTCCGGAATCCTTTGCATTGAATTGATTCCATTGAATTGATTCCATTGAATCCTTTCATCTGTCGGCGTTGGTAATGCACTTTTACGTCGTTGTTTTTTTTTTTGGCGATTAGGACATCCATGACATGCACACTTATGCACCATTTTAAAAAATATAGCAATACCAAAATACAAACAATGTAGAATAGCTTGAATACAGCATTTCTCCCTCAGACTGTAAACGAAGCTCGGGTGCACCGGATAACACGTCAGCAGCGTCTTACATCAGCAGCGTCACTGCGGAGTCGTGAACGTGGATTGACAACAGACCCGGAAGAGAAGACAATGCTGAATAAAGTCATTTTAGTCATGTTATTTTTGGACCACAATGTATTTTCGATGCTTCAAAAACTTCTAACTAACCCACTGATGTCACATGGACTACTTCTTACGTCTTACGGGTTTGGAACGACATGAGGGTGTGTCATTAATGACATAATTTTTATTTTTGGGTGAACTTACCCTTTAATTTAATACAACAGAAATTGGAGTTGTCTGAAAAAAGCATACAAAATCGCGGCAAGATAAAACAATTACAGTGTAATCCATACACTGTAAAAAAATAATTGTTGGTTTAACTTAAAATGTTGAGTTCATTGACATTAAAACATTTTAATTAATACAACGAAGGTGATTGGTTTAATCAACAGAAATTCAAAATATTATGTTAACTGAACCACATTACACTGTAAAACTTTGCTGTAAATTTACAGCTAATTTCTAACAGTATTATACTGTATTTTCAAAAAACAGTAACATTCTGTATATTTTACAGAATGTCTGTAAATATACATTAGTTTTCTGTTTTCAGCCCGTTTCACTCGTAATACAGTATAATACTGTAGAAGCATTGCATTATGGGATTGATTTTTTTTCCACGCTCATTTCAAATTTCTAGGCCAGGCATACATTTTAACTTCTCTCCCAATGCTTTTAGTGTTTCACGTCAACTCTTCAGGGTTTAATGTTATCATTAAACGATATTTGAGTAAATATAGTATGCAGTTTTAAGCTTTCGAAGCGTCAGTTTGCCTGAGACGCGGGATGACTGGATGGTGCTGCTGAGAAGACGGAGGTGTTATTTTCCGCCTGATTAATCAAACGTTTGCCTATGTCGAAAAGATGGATAAACGATTGTTTGGCTGAGAATATGGTAAGTTAGTATTTTATGGTGCTTTTCGTTCGCGTTTCTATTTTGTCATGAATGGTTTGATCTTGAAATGTTAAACTTCTCATGAGCAAACAGTTAACGTTACTCTGTTCTCAGCGCTTCACGCAGTAACACTGATGCTTTATTTTGTCAATTATTTTAAGCATTATTTTAAGATGCATCTTTTCTGAAGTGTAACAGGACACATTTCTGGGATGCTTAGCTGTGAGTCCTGGTGTTCACAGGAATGCTATGGTGAATGAATGTATATAATAGTAGAGTATAACATATATAAGTAGAGTATAAAAAGCTGTATAAATGCAGTTAATAGCTGTAGATAAACAGTATAATACTGTACAAGTACATAATATTACAGCAGGATACTGTATTTAGTAATTACAGTACTATACTGTAAATGTTGTTTACAGAAGCAGTACTGTAAAAATACAGTAAGTGGCTGGCAACCCAGCTGCCAGTATTTTACTGTAAATTTACAGCGAAAGGTTTTACAGTGTAATTATTTAAGTTGATTTAACAAAAGAAAAAAATGTTGTGATAACAAATCATGAAAATAATCTTTTACAGTGTATATTGTTACACTCTATTTGTAAGGATTATGTTTTTGTGATGCGTGATGCATTTATGGTTATACGCCATTTGAAATCGTTACTTTGATGCACCAGCGATAATAATGTAACAAATGCAGAAATGCTTTAAATAGACTTCTGTTGTGCTCCGCAATATCAAACATAGTCATACATCAATATGTATCTATTAGACATTAATATTTTAAGGTGAATATATTAGTAGGGTAAATAAAATGAAAACATGGTGTCATTAATAATCAGGGTTGTTTAATCTCTGTTTTGTTTGTTTGTTGTTTAAAACAGGGGAGAGAGAAAAAATGCACCATCGGCTGATGTTACTTCTTCAGAAAGTGCAACATCCGACTTCTGGGTCTTCCTGCTTTTTGCTCACATTGTGAAAAAAAGAAAAATCTGCAGAGGCCCTGATAAACCTACAGCACTTCTGCACCCAAAAGAAAGAGTTAATTAGAAATACAAATTCGCCCAGATTGTTATTAATGGGAACTGTAGAATAAGCAACACATATTTTGTGCCCATAAGTAATCTCAGGTAGCTTTGATCTCGGGCCCATGGCGGATGCTGCCGCGTACCGCTGCCTGGCTTCTGGGACTATGCCAGCACCAGACATCTGGCTACTTTGTTATCATTGGCTGATCGGATCTCGTGAGACCACTCTTGTGACACTAGGCAAGAGAGAAGAGTGGCCTGGCAACGAGAA